>NC_091619.1:2644810-2947840 GCF_027580195.1 Bos mutus | reverse complement strand
CCTTTAGTCATCACGTCTCCTGAATCTCACTGGTCTGTAACAATTTCTGGGTCTTCCCTTATGTTTCACCACCTTGACAGTTTTGAGGAGTACTGGTCAGGAATTTTGTAGAAAGTCCCTCAGTTTGAGGTTATCTGATGTTTCTTTTCTTATTAGACTGGAGTTGTGGGTTTTTAGGGAGTTATTTATTTAAAAATATAAACACAATAGATACGTACATACTTATGTACATTTATAATATTATTTTGAATTCTAAAAGTTGAGTAAGAGATAACATTTAAATAGCTCTTATAAGCTGCCTTTTTATTCAGCTTTAAGATTTAGCCCTTTTGAAATGCAAGCATTTTTTTTTTTTGCTATAATGTGATATGTGCATTTCTGAAAATCTTCATGTTCTGCTTAATTGTGCACTAAAAATAGCAGGTCTTGTGGGATAATTAGACCCATAGATAATTAGGAGCAGACCACTCAGAACCTACGCACTATCAGAGCACTAATACGAACAGTAACAATTCCAATCAAATTATTAGCATGGTGAAGACTTTTCAGACACCCTCACCAGTCTCACAAATTAGTCACACTTTAGGAACCTACAGCCCAAGACTCATGACTGCCTCTGAGATATATGTCTTTGAGGATGATCACCTCCAATAGATGTTGGTTTCATAAAAACTTATAATCTGATCCCTAGTGTAGCTTTAACTATCAGAAAATGTTTTTCAAAGGAAACAAGAGCTATATCTTGACAGCTTCTTCATAAGCACCACAATATAGTTGGATGCTATGAAATGTTTAGCAGTTTTTGAAGCCACTAAAAATACTACACGCACTAATGGCATTTAGGCAGAACTTTCAGCCTTTTCATTAAGATCTCTGTATGTTATTAAGGATTTTCTTTATTTATGAGAAAGTGTGATCTTTATTGTTTCACTACATTAGCCTGTTAAGGAAGGTGGTGTATGAGTGGATTTAGATTTATATTATTCTAACACTGTTCTTTTAGTTACCAATCAAATATGGTCTAATTTGCATCCAGACACTTGTATTTGTTGCAGAGCAGAGTGCATACATATCTAATTCATTCTTTTTAACGGAAGCGTACTGTTTCTTCATATAGGTATGCATTTCCCAACCGGTGGACGTTTGGATTCCTTCTATTTTTTTTTCCCAATTACAAACTACACTGCAAAAATTTCCTTGCACATGTCTCTTCCTACTTTAATCTGCTTTCTGGTTGCCAGTTAGCTAACAATGTGAAGTGGAAACCTGAAAAAATTTAAACTGTGTGTTAA
Source organism: Bos mutus (assembly GCF_027580195.1). Classification (NCBI taxonomy): domain Eukaryota; kingdom Metazoa; phylum Chordata; class Mammalia; order Artiodactyla; family Bovidae; genus Bos; species Bos mutus. The sequence continues at coordinate 2,946,548 of NC_091619.1, read as the reverse complement.
AAATGTTCCTTTTTATGATATAAATATCTTCCAAAATTAAAGTGAAATAAAAAGTGTTTCCTAATTCATTCAAAAAGTTATAAGAAGGAACTTTCTATAGGTTATATTCCTAGAAGAATTATTTTGTTCATAGGGTTTGAACACATTTAATGAAACGTATACAGTAATTTGGGGAGCTGCCGTCTATGGGGTCGCACAGAGTCGGACACGACTGAAGCGACTTAGCAGCAGCAGCAGCAGTACCATCTTGGGTTTTCCAGGTGGTGCTAGTGCTAAAGAATCTGCCTGCAGTGCAGGAGACACGGGAGACTTGCATTCAATCCCTGGGTCAGGAAGATCTTCTGGGTTAGGAAATAGACCCCACTCCAGTATTCTTGCCTGGAGAATTCCATGGACAGAAGAGACTGGTGGGCTACAGTGGGGTTGCAAAGACTCAGACATGACTGAGGGACTGAGGGACTAAGGGACTGAGCATAGCACCATTACAATATTGGGTCAATTGATGGGTATAATGTAGCTACCAATTTATTCATTTTTATATCCTTTAATAATACTTAAATTTTTTAAATATAAAAGTGTTTCACATTTCCATTAGCTTTACTTCCAAATGTTATATGGGTTTTATTGCTATTGTGACTGGGATCTTTTATATGCCATATTTTCCAATTGATCTCCGCTGTGGGAAACTTCTTAAATGTGTTCTATTATGGTTATCTTCTATCAACACAAATGTTGAACTTCTATGGAGTCTAATAATTTATGTGTAGATTTTTTTTCAGGATTTTAAATATAAACAACCATATGTGTAAGTCACTGTACATCTTTCTTCTTTTCTGACCATCAGATCACTTTTTTTTTCTTGTTTTACTGCTTTCTGTTGGACAGTGCAGTGGGCTGATAGTAGGCAACTTTCCATGTCCCTGACTCTAAAGGGAAGCTTCTAAAATTTCACTTTTAAGAATTATATTTGCTCTAGGCTTTTAGTAGCTCCTCTTTTAGCTCTTACTTAGGATGAGTAAATGATACATTTTCTAAATTTCTCTGGTATCTACTAAAATGGTCTTATGAGGTTGCTTTTAAGTCTGTCAAAGTCATATAAATTATATTGATAAGTTGTCCTAATTTCAAACTACCCCAAATTTCTGAAGAAAACCCTGGACAGGTAAGTGTTAATTATTTTACTGTGTTCAAGGTAACCCTTGGTAGCTGGCTACCCAGAAAATGTGCTGGCCCCGTGTAAATCTCCATGGAAACCACTCAGGCAACCAATCCTTATACATTGTAAGGCTTGAACACGTACTCCTCAGTCGTGCCAGCATGGTCTTACCATGGGTGTATATATATGGCTCACCCTTTCCAAGCTTGAGTTAGAGATTTTTAGCTATGACTACAAGGCTCAACCCCCAGCCACATTAGGGGAAAAGCAGTGTCCACTCCAGCCATGAATGCTAAGCTGTCATGCCATATTCAGAGAAGGCAATGGCACCCCACTCCAGTACTCTTGCCTGGAAAATCCCATGGACGGAGGAGCCTGGTAGGCTGCAGTCCATGGGGTCGCTAAGGATCAGACATGACTGAGCGACTTCACTTTCACTTTTCACTTTCATGCGTTGGAGAAGGAAATGGCAACCCACTCCAGTGTTCTTGCCTGGAGAATCCCAGGGACGGGGGAGCCTGGTGGGCTGCTGTTTATGGGGTCGCACAGAGTCGGACACGACTGAAGCAAATTAGCAGCAGCATGCCATATTGCCACTGTGTCACTGACTCATCACACCAGGAGAGAAGCTGGTACTTCTCTAATCAAGCAGCCTCGTAACCCAAGGGTAGGGATCCCTCCTTAGAGTCTGATGTTTTGCCCTGCCGGGTCTCTGACTGTTGTTCTAGAATGTGATGGTTCATGGGGGGCACAGCTGTGACTGTGTGTTCCCATAAATGGTGCTTCAGCAGGTGGGAATATTTGCATTTGCTGTTGTTTGCTTAGCAACTCTACCCAGTCATGATGTTTAAAACATTGTTATGTAGTTTAATTTGACTTGCATAATTTTTATGTAAGATTTTTGCATCTATGTTCATAGATAAGATTAACTTCTCATTTTCTTTTCTTGTACTGTTTTTATTTGGGCTGTCATGTTAACTTGTTAAAATAAATCAGGTAGCTTTCTCTTTTCTAAAATTCTCTTTTTCTTCACAGTTTTCATTCTTCCTTTCCTCCTTCCTCTCTCCCTCCTTCCCTTTCTCTCTCCCCCTTTCTTTCTTTTGTTCAACATCCATTGCTTCTTAATCCTTGCTAGGATACACACACACACATATGCACACACAAACACACACACTATTTACAGATTTTTCCAATGCTTCTTCTTTTCTTGATTATTAAGCTCCTTGAAATTGTTAGGCATGGATCTTTTTTACACGTCCTGCTTGGTTTGTGACTCTTTCAATCTGACCATGTTTGTCATTCATTCTGGGAAATTTTCTATCATTTCTTTGCTTATTTTTTTCTACCTCTAATCCCCATTTTTTCTTTTTCTGAAACTCTTGTTTGGAGTATCAAAGTTTTGATTCTCAAGATTTTTTTTTTTTTGGTCTAGCCTTTATGTCCTGAGTATCTTAATTATGTTTCTCAACAAATAACTTCTCAATCACTCTTGAATCCCGTTTCCTAAGGTGAGTGTTCCTAAACTTGTTGAGTGGGATGCCCCCCTTTTCATGGCATTAATTCTTTCAGCTTGTCTGTAGATGCTGTTACTCTCTTCTGTAGCTTATCTTCAGGGATTATGAGGAAGGAGCAAAAAGTGCTGGCAAAGCATACCAGTAATTGCTCTTCTGGATGTGAGATTTTCAAGTTTCCTTGTGGGTATCTCCAGCCTCCCAGTTCTAAGAATTCTCTCTGCCCAGGTTAACGGTTGACTAAGAAGGCAATGGATGGCGACAGTGACTCCTTAATCAATCTCTCCACTATCTTGTTCTACCACTTGCTGCCATTGTCCTTTACTTTGGGGCACTCAGAAACACTTCAAATTTTCAGAGCAGCTCTCCCGAGCATATATTTTGGGTTATAATTTCCTCTATCTATGTATTTATATCTTTTCTGTCTTTCAGAGATCTCCAATGTTTCTTTCTACTTGTGGGACTCTTTTTTTTCCTGGTACTAAGTGGATTTATTCTTTAAGAAAATGTTCTCTATCATTTGTAGGAATTGAGATGGGAAGAAAATACTTGTGCTTGAACTCAGTCCACCATTGATTAAATTTAGCAACTTGGCTTTTCCCTGCAGTTCCTTCCTACATTCCCTCACTATTTCTTCATCTGTTCATCCCACAACACTATTGAGCTCCAAATCTGTGAAAGGCTCTGTAATAGACTGCCTTTCAAGAAGGTGATGCCATTGCCCCAAATAATAGGGTAATGAACTTTCTCTCTTTTTGGACTTTCCTGGTGACAGTAGTGGTAAAGAATCTCCCTGCCAGTGCAGGAGATGCAAGAGATGTGGGTTCAATCCCTGGGTCAGGAGGACCCCCTAGAATAGGAAATGGCTACCCACTCCAGTGTTCTTGCCTGGAAAACCCATGGACAGAGGAGCCTGGAGGGCTACCATCCATGAGGTCACAAAGACATGACTGAGTACATGTGCATACACATCTCTCTTTTTTCCTAACGAAGGTGCTGTTGCTGTACTGATCCATGTGCACATTTTTTTCTTGACTTTGGGGTTATCTTTCCTAGATTCCTAACTGAGTTTAAAATTGTAGTGTTTGACCACTGGATAAGTGAAATCAACCAGCCTGTGTACTAACAATCAAACCACCTTGACCTCATTCACATAGCATTTGCCATTAAAGAACACTGCTCTTTTTTAGAATTTGATCAGTGTTTCATTTCTATCAATTTTTCCTGCTGACTTTCTTCTCAAATATCTCCCGTTCTCTGTAGTTTTATTGATTCTGCCCTAGCTTTGGTGCCTATTGTCTTTAGCATGACTGTGGTACTATGATGTGTAGTAAGTTTATATTTGGTCTTTGTCCCCATTTGTGCCACAACCCTCCTAAAACCCTAGGAGAGTGATGAAGGTCTTTTGTTATGTGAATAGGTGGACTACACCTAAAGACAGAGGCTGGTTACCAGGAGAAACACCCATGTGGTTAGAGGGTTGGAAGTTTCAGTCCCACCCCCATACCTCCAGGGAGGAAAGAGGAGCTGAAGGTTGAGTTCAATCACGAATGCTGAATGATGTAATGCTGCTGCTGCTAAGTCGCTTCAGTCGTGTCCAACTCTGTGCGACCCCATAGATGGCAGCCCACCAGGCTCCCCTGTCCCTGGGATTCTCCAGGTAAGAACACTGGAGTGGGTTTCCATTTCCTTCTCCAATGTATGAAAGTGAAAAGTGAAAGTGAAGTTGCTCAGTCATGTCCGACCCTCAGCGACCCCATGGACTGCAGCCTACCAGGCTCCTCCGTCCATGAGATTTTCCAGGCAAGAGTACTGGAGTGGGGTGCCATTCCCTTCTCTGAGTGAAGCCCCCCAAAATACCCAAAAGGTGTTCAGACTTTCCAAGCTGGTGAACATGTGGAGATGTGAAGAGAGTTGTGTGTTCAGAGATGGCATAGGAGCTCTTCACTTTTCCTGAGACCTTGACCTATCGTCTCCTCCATCTGGCTGTTCCTGAGTAATATCCTTTCATAACTAAGGGGTAACCTAGTAGGTAAAATGTTTCTGTGAGCCACTTTGGCAGATTAATCGAACCCAGGGTGGAGGAGGTTGTTGGAATCTCTGCTCTATAGCCAATAGGTCTGTAGCATAACCTGGGCTTCAGATTGGCATTTGAAGGGATGGTGGGGGAAGGCAGTCTTGTAAGAATGAATCCTTAACCTGTGGAATCTGATACTATCTTGGGGGAGACAGTATTAAAATTGAATTGTAGGGCATGCAACTGGTATTGAAGCATTGTTTGGTGTTGTGAAGACACACACACACACACACACACACACACACACACACACACCCTGCTTTGCCACATTGGGATTGGGTCCAGAATGATTTTTAAAACTTTCTAGTTAGCTAGCTTAGTGCCTGATTCCTGGTAAATCTCCTAATATGTGTCTTGTTGTACTAATGAACTAAGACCCACTAAGGGGGTCTTCCTGTTTACCATTTCTCTCATTCCAATACATCCTTCATTCTGCCACCAATGAAAATTTCAAACACAGGTCTATTATTTTCTTGTTCAAGGAACCTTGAAAGCCTCTCACTTATTTTGAAAGACCTCAGGCCCAAATTTTCTATACAGTTTCATTAGCAAGTATTTATGAATGGTGGCAACAGAGAGAGACAATAATACTTTACAAATACAAGTGTAATTATTTTTCTGGCAAACAGAACAGCAATGCTAATAGTGATTAGTAAGTGGAAAGCGCCAGGCTGCAACAGCACAGGAGTGGCCGAGAGGAGCTACCCCATGCCTGAGGTCAGCACAGCGGCCGAGAGGAGCAAGCCCACGTCCAAGGTAAGGAGCAGCGGCTGCACTTTGCTGGAGCAGTCGTGAAGAGATACCCCACGTCCAAGATAAGAGAAACCCAAGTAAGATGGTAGGTATTGTGAGAGGGCATCAGAAGGCAGACACGCTGAAACCATACTCACAGAAAACTAGTCAATCTGATCACACGGACCACAGCCTTGTCTAACTCAATGAAACTAAGGCATGCCTGTGGGGCAACCCAAGAAGGGCGGGTCATGGTGGAGAGATCTGACAGAATGTGGTCCACTGGAGAAGGGAATGGTAAACCACTTCAGTATTCTTGCCTTGAGAACCCCATGAACAGTATGAAAAGGCAAAATGATAGGATACTGAAAGAGGAACTCCCCGGGTTGGGAGGTACCCAATATGCTACTGGAGATCAGTGGAGAAATAACTCCAGAAAGAATGAAGGGATGGAGCCAAAGCAAAAACAATACCCGGTTGTGGATGTGACTGGCGATAGAAGCAAGGTCCAATGCTGTAAAGAGCAATACTGCATAGGAACCTGGAATGTCAGGTCCATGAATCAAGGCAAATTGGAAGTGGTCAAACAGGAGATGGCAAGAGTGAACGTCGACATTCTAGGAATCAGTGAACTAAAATGGACTGGAATGGGCGAATTTAACTCAGATGATCATTATATCTGCTACTGTGGGCAGGAATCCTTTAGAAGAAATGGAGTAGCCATCATGGTCAACAGAAGAGTCTGAAATGCAGTACTCAGAATATGCAATCTCAGAAACGACAGAATGATCTCTGTTCATTTCCAAGGCAAACCATTCAATATCATGGTAATCCAAGCCTATGCCCCAACCAGTAACGCTGAAGAAGCTGAAGTTGAACAGTGCTATGAAGACCTACAAGACCTTTTAGAACTAACACCCAAAAAAGATGTCCTTTTCATTATAGGGGACTGGAATGCAAAAGTAGGAAGTCAAGAAACACCTGGAGTAACAGGCAAATTTGGCCTTGGAATACGGAATGAAGCAGGGCAAAGGCTAATAGAGTTTTGCCAAGAGAACACACTGGTCATAGCAAACACCCTCTTCCAACAACACAAGAGAAGACTCTACACATGGACATCACCAGATGGCCAACACCGAAATCAGATTGATTATATCCTTTGCAGCCAAAGATGGAGAAACTCTATACAATCAGCAAAAACAAGACCAGGAGCTGACTGTGGCTCAGATCATGAACTCCTTATTGCCAAATTCAGACTTAAATTGAAGAAAGTAAGGAAAACCACTAGACCATTCAGGTATGACCTAAATCAAATCCCTTATGATTATACAGTGGAAGTGAGAAATAGATTTAAGGGACTAGATTTGATAGATAGAGTGCCTGATGAACTACAGATGGAGGATTGTGACATTGTATAGGAGACAGGGGTCAAGACCATCCCCATGGAAAAGAAATGCAAAAAAGCAAAATGGCTGTCTGGGGAGGCCTTACAAATAGCTGTGTAAAGAAGAGAAGTGAAAAGCAAAGGAGAAAAGGAAATATTTAAGCATCTGAATGCAGAATTCCAAAGAATAGCAAGGAGAGATAAGAAAGCCTTCCTCAGCGATCAATGCAAAGAAATAGAGGAAAACAACAACATGGGAAAGACTAGAGATCTCTTCAAGAAAATTAGAGATACCAAGGGAACATTTCATGCAAAGATGGGCTCGATAAAGGACAGAAATGGTATGGACCTAACAGAAGCAGAAGATATTAAGAAGAGGTGGCAAGAATATACAGAACTGTACAAAAAAAGATCTTCATGACCAAGATAATCACGATGATGTGATCACTGACCTAGATCCAGACATCCTGGAATGTGAAGTCAAGTGGGCCTTAGAAAGCATCACTACAAACAAAGCTAGTGGAGGTGATGGAATTCCAGTGGAGCTATTTCAAATCCTGAAAGATGATACTGTGAAAGTGCTGCACTCAATATGTCAGCAAATTTGGAAAACTCAGCAGTGGCCACAGGATTGGAAAAGGTCAGTTTTCATTCCAATCCCAAAGAAAGGCAATGCCAAAGAATGCTCAAACTACCGCACAATTGCACTCATCTCACACACTAGTAAAGTAATGCTCAAAATTCTCCAAGCCAGGCTTCAGCAATACGTGAACCATGAACTTTCAGAAGTTCAAGCTGGTTTTAGAAAAGGCAGAGGAACCAGTCATCAAATTGCCAACATCCGCTGGATCATGGAAAAGGCAAGAGAGTTCCAGAAAAACATCTATTTCTGCTTTATTGACTATGCCAAAGCCTTTGTGTGCATCGTGATAAACTGTGGAAAATTCTTCAAGAGATGGGAATACCAGACCCCCTGACCTGCCTGTTGAGAAACCTATATGCTGGTCAGGAAGCAACAATTAGAACTGGGCATGGAACAACAGACTGGTTCCAAATAGGAAAAGGAGTACGTCAAGGCTGTATATTGTCACCCTGCTTATTTAACTTCTATGTAGAGTACATCATGAGAAACGCGGGGCTGGAAGAAGAACAAGCTGGAATCAAGATTGCCAGGAGAAATATCAATAACCTCAGATATGCAGATGACACCACCCTTATGGCAAAAAGTGAAGAGGAACTCAAAAGCCTCTTGATGAAAGTGAAAGTGGAGAGTGAAAAAATTGGCTTAAAGCTCAACATTCAGAAAACAAAGATCATGGCATCCGGTCCCATCATTTCATGGGAAATAGATGGGGAAACAGTGGAAACAGTGTCAGACTTTATTTTTCTGGGGCTCCAAAATCACTGCAGATGGTGATTGCAGCCATGAAATTAAAAGATGCTTACTCCTTGGGAGGAAAGTTATGACCAACCTAGAAAGCATATTAAAAGGCAGAGACATTACTTTGCCAACAAAGGTCTGTCTAGTCAAGGCTATGGTTTTTCCAGTGGTCATGTATGGATGTGAGAGTTGGACTGTGAAGAAAGCTGAGCGCCGAAGAATTGATACTTTTGAACTGTGGTGTTGGAGAAGACTCTTGAGAGTCCCTTGGACTGCAAGGAGATCCAACCAGTCCATTCTAAAGGAAATCAGTCCTGGGTGTTCATTGGAAGGGCTGATGCTGAAGCTGACACTCCAATACTTTGGCCACCTGATGCGAAGAGTTGACTCACTGTAAAAGACTCTTATGCTGGGAGGGATTGGGGGCAGGAGAAGAAGGGGATGACAGAGGATGAGTTGTCCGAATGGCATCACTGACTTGATGGATGTGAGTCTGAGTGAACTCCAGGAGTTGGTGATGGACAGGGAGGCCTGGCGTGCTGCGATTCATGGGGTTGCAAAGAGTCCGACATGACTGAGCGCCTGAACTGAACTGAACTGGGAAATATCAGGTAGAGAAGATACACTAATGAACCACTATAGAGAGTAAATAAGAGAGTGAATTGGTACAATTGGTACAGAGTAAGGATATCTCAGAGTTTTGTCTTGCAAACCAATAAAATTTGGGGACTGAAAAGATATTGATTCATTAAAATGGAGTATCGTGCACGGAGAGGTTCAAGTGATTTTTTTGGAGTTTGTGAATGAAGAATAGAAAATGAAGTTTGTGGTGACCATTGCTCGTATTATTTTCTTAGTCTTAAAACTCTTGCTTCCCTACCTGTGTCTTAGCTTAAATGCTGCCCCTTCCATAAAAAACCTATACTTCCCTTTGGTATGAGGGTGGTTCCTGAGGCAAGGATGCTGATTGGATATTTCATTTTAGGGCAAGTAGTAATCAGTTTGGACACACATTGTCTGGGGGATTTCTATTTGTGAAAACTCATTGAAATGTAAATATTACACAACCAACTAAAATAAGTAAAAAGAGGGTGTATTGGGTCATAGACTTCACTTCAGAAGACCTGAGGTGAAACTAGTAAGACTAGATTGAGAGACTCAAGCAATGTCCTTGGAGGCACCGCCATCTCTTGTCTCCACTTGGGAATCAAGGACGTAGAGAGGGGAAAGTGAGGGCCACTTCTATTAGGCAGAGAACTTTAAAACTATTTCACTTTTTAAAAAAACTGTGTGCCAGTATTCAAGCATTCTGGCACATAGCTGTTGTTCTCAGTTGTTGATGAGAAGTCAAACCAGAAATCAATGATTAAATCTGACAAGGAAGAGATTTTTGCTTACGTTCGTTTTGCTGGAGTGGTGGAGGCCAAAGTCTTGTTTGCATGGATTGAGGAGAAAACAGGAGATGGGAAAACAGAGATTGTCAGTACACAAAACCCTTTCCAGGAGTTTTCCAATAAATGGGAGCAGAAACAATGAACAGTAGCTGAAGGGGTGTGGAATCTTGGGATGTCTGACATGTGGGATCCTTCCTCCTTTCTTTTTTCCTTTCTGTAAAAGACTAAATATATTACAGCATGTTTGTCTGGTTTTGGGGAAAGATGCAAAGAAATTAATGATGCAAAAGATAGAATACTGATGGAAGTAAAACTCTGAGTGATTAACAGGGTCTGGGATCCTTTGCAGAAGTACAAAGGTTGCCCTTAGATATAGACGGACAGTTCATCCTTTGTCATAAGAGGGAGGCAGAATATGTAAGTAAAGATTCAGAAAGTTGGAGATGGGAGGATGTGTAAAGATGTCAGTTTGGATTTTATAGCAGGAAGACCACATTAATAGTTTTGATTTAACAAAAGACAGTATGTCTCCTTCAAGGAAATGTTGGGGTAGTTAGTCTAGAGCTGATGCGGTGGTTCCATAGTCAATTATCCAGGTTCCATCTATCTGCAACCTCAAATGTGCATCTCACCCATGGTGGTCTAAAAGTGATACTCTAGCTCCTATTATCATGTCTGAATACTAGACAGATGGCAGGAGGGGAAGTGGAAAGGAAGAGCACAAGAGAAGTCTTTAAAGGGCGCAACCTGGAAAATGTCCTTATTCCTTCTGTTCATATCTCATTGGCCAGAATGTAATCACATTCTCACTCCTAACTGCAGAGGAGGCTGTGAAGTTTAGTATTTGACTGGGTGACCGTGTGCTCAACCAATAGTGCTGTTCTTACGGGATGAGAAGTGGAGAATGGGCATTGTGCAGCTGCCAGAAGCCTCTGCTACAAGAGATACAGTGGCTTTTTCCTGTTTGCTTCTAATTTCTCAATAAAGAGCTGTGATTGCTGTGTATAAGAATGGATGAGATTCTGGGGGTTTGAGGAGACAGGAGGAGCTAAATAGCCATTTGAAGACTGGATTAAATAGGAATCTATAGTAAGATTGGCTTCCCAGCCAATGCAAGAGATACAAGGGATGTGGGTTTGATCTCTGGGTCAGGAAGATCCCCTGGAGAAGGAAATAGCAATCCACTCCAGTATTCTTGCCTGGAAAATCCCATGGACAGAGGAGTCCATAGAGATTTTCTATGGACTATGCATCCATAGGACTGTGGGATGCAGTCTACAGAGTCACAAAGAGTCAGACAGAACTGAAGGACTGGGCACATCACCTTGACTCTTCCCTGAACCTTGACATGAAGAAACTCTGACATATGGTAAGTTTGTGATCAGTTACATGTTTCACTGGACCAGAGATTTCTTTGCAATGAAACTCAATTGGCTAAGAAAAAATTGTCCTTGGCTCTGTGGATGACATGTTTGTTTTTGGCATTTCCCAATTTGTGAACCAGAGGCATCTGAAAAGGGTCGGCAATGATGTTCATCTCCAGAAGCTATCCTCCATGAAACACCAAGACTTGGGCTGAAGTGGGTGCTAGAGATATACTATGATATGTTCTCAGATGGCCATGTTCTATTAAGATTTTTAAATTATTTTCTCAAGATAAATACCCAAGTGGAACTCTCAGGGAGCTTCTTCATTTTTCCTGGCATAAAGAATTGGTGATCCCATAGTCACAGGAGCTTGTAATAAATAACCAACATTGATTTCTCTGTTCCAGAATTATTTTGCTTCCCTTCTTTCCAGAGCCCTGACGCTTGCTGAGAAAGGTAGTATTGGAAAATCATTTACGTGTGGCACAGACTCCCCCACTGCCTTGGATATAAATCCAGGCAGGATGGAGCAGATCTTGAGGCAAAGAATCTAGGACTTCTGGTCGCTGAGCTTTCAGCCACAGACATCTCCAGAAGGGTGAATCCAGATTTTAGAAGCATTGGTGGCAGAGACTGACCATGGAGAGGCTGTTGTGGTGTTTCCTGGTCTTGATCAGCTTCTCTAGTGTTTCAGGCCAGACAGGTAGGGGCTACTCCAAGCTGTGCCAAGGATTTGATCTGAGTGATGGGTGTGGGGCCTAAGATTATACAAGGTGAAGTCAGAGGAACATCCAGCACGGGTGAGTGTGTGTAAGTCTGTGTGTGTGTATGACACTGAGGAAAAATCAGTCTATTTCTCAATCCCAAACTCTATTTATGCAGGAATAGATCTTTGTGATCTGAGAAACTTTTCATCTTTCCTCTGCTTTCTGTCTCACAGACTTGCATAAGAAGGCCTTTGTGTTTCCCAAAGAGACGGAGAATTCCTACGTATCCCTGAAAACACAGTTAAGGACACCACTCAAAGCCTTCACCGTGTGTCTCTATTTCTACACAGAGCTGGCCCGAACCCACAGCTACAGTATTTTCTCTTATGCCACCAAGCAGCAACCTAACGAGATCCTCATATTTTGGTCTAAGGGTAAAGGCTATATTTTTGGAGTGCATGGGAAGCAGGTGTTATTCCAGAGTCCCGAAAACACTCAAGCTCCAACGCACATCTGTGCCAGCTGGGAGTCCACCTCCGGAATTGCAGAGCTCTGGGTGAATGGGAAACCCCGGATGAGGAAGAGTCTGGAGAAGGGAGCCATTCTGGGGACAGAGGCCAGCATCATCCTGGGGCAGGAGCAGGATGCGTTCGCTGGGGGCTTTGATAGAAACCAGTGTTTCGTGGGAGACATTGGAGATGTGAACATGTGGGACTTTGTGCTGTCGCCGGAAGAGATTAATGCTGTCTATCTTGGTTCAACCCTCAGTCCTAATGTCCTTAACTGGCAGGCGCTGAACTATGAAGCAAAGGGTGAGGTGTTCATTAAGCCTCAGCTGTGGTAGTGAGGTTAGGCTGTGGTCCTAGAAGTGCTTCCTGGCAATTCCACCTTATGGCTCTGGACCTCCCCACCCCTGTACACACCTCTGCAAGCCTGCTCTGTGAACATAGGCTTTTGCTTCCCTGTTCTACCTTCCTCAACACCAGATGGAATTTTTAAGTATCTGGCTTGGGAGATTGGAAAGTTTTGTCCAACAGGATCAGGATTGCAGATGCTTTGGGATGTCCTGTTTTTTTTTTCTTTTTTCTTTTAAAGTTGATTATCTTAGATTATTTTAGAGTTAATCCCTTACCCTCACTTAGATGAGAAGACTAGGACCCAGCAAGGAGAAGTGATTTTTTTTAAGTCAAAAGGTGAATCTTTGAGCTGAGTAGGGAGTGCTGGTCTCATATCTAATTTCCTACTAAGAACCCCCCAGAAAGTAGGAGAGTCTTCCTCATATTCACAGGGCTCTTTAGTGTTGGAGTTATGACACTGGCCCAGGTCTTCTAAAATGGGAAACCTAGTGCTGCAGTTCCCTTACTTTTTCAAAGTACCCTGGAAGGGCAATCAGAAAGGCCCAGTACAGAAAACCTATATTTTTTCATGGGCAAAGTGGAGGCATCTGGTTAGTTACTTTAATTGTTACTGCCAAGAGTTTACATAGCCATGTTTTTGTTTGCTCACAGTGATTTCTTCATTTTGTGGTTCTTTTGGGAAACTCTTCTCAAACACCATCTGAACCACATGGGACCGTGCATCCCCACCTGTTTCCCCAACACAGCCAGGCCACAGAGTGGGTGTGACTCAGGCTGAACTATCAGAGTAGCCCGAACTTGTTTGGAGATTTAGGATGGGGAGATGGTTACATGCTCCTAGCTGGACAAATTATAGTCTTTCCCAGGACTGATTTATGAACTCTGGGAGTGAGACATCTTTCTGCTGAAATTTCCATCTGAGAGGGTATTAGCCTGAGACCGTCAGCAGCCATCTTGTTTACCACATGGAGAAAGACTGTGAGGAAAGAAGCCAAGCTGGGGCCAGCAGAACTGAGGGACTGACAGAGCAGTGGAGCCTTGACTGCACTGTTTGAATTTCTGGATCTGCTTTGCCTGGAACCAGATCTACACCTGACCTTCCCACATTCATGAACCAGTAAAGCCCCTGTTTATATTAGTGAACCCGAGCTGTTATCTGATGGTTGCATTTCAAGTGGTGACTAATGTTTCTAACAATCCTCTGAAACCAAGTCCCAGTGAGTTCAGGCGAACCATTACCCGTCTTGCAGTGACATAGCTGATGGCTCTCTAACCTCCAATAGGGATTTTTTTTCTGTTGAATGCAACCCCTCTTTTGTGATAGCTGGTAATTTGTGTGAGGCCAGTCGTGGGGATGTAAAACTCTCACTCTAGAGAGTAAGAGGTATAAACTATTTTGTATAAAATAAGCCACAAGAATATATTGTACAACATGAGGAATATAGCTGATATTTTATAGTAGCTATAAATGGAGTATAACCTTTAACATTTTAAGTCATTATATTGTACACCTACACTATTATATGTGTAGCATATAATAGAGTACTACAACTATACTTCAGTTAAAAAAAACTCACTGTGTTATTCCTCCAATATGAGGAATAAAAACTAAAGCTCATTGAGATCCAAGAATCTGCTGTCAGTTTCAATGGCTGGAATGCACTTTCCAAGCTGCTTAAGTCCCTTGTAGAGAAAGACCCCTCAAGGTTGATGGCTGTTGGTTTCTTCCAAAGATGTTCTTCACCTTGGCCTTTTAGAACTAAGTGAGCTGTTGAAATTACCCCACAGAAGTCACACTAAAGTATGAACTAGCCCTGTGACTATATATCAAATAGTTACTTTGGGGAAGGCATCAGTAGACTAGTTAAGCATAGAGTTTCTGGAAGCATCCTGCCTAGGTTTATATCCTGGCTTTACAACTTACTATGTGAATTTTTGTCTCAGTTTTCTTGTCTATAAAGTGAGGAGAAATAATAGTAATTAGCTCAAAGAGTTGTTGAAAGGATCAAGTGAGATCATGCATATAGAGTACCTAGGGTAGTGCCTGGCACATAGTAAACTCTCAAAATAGTTATCTGCTATTATTATTATTGAGGAGAAGGGGATGACAGAGGATGAGATGGCTGGATGGCATCACCAACTCAATGGACATGAGTTTGAGCAAGCTCTGGGAATTGGTGATGGACAGAAAAGCCTGGCGTGCTGAGTCCATGGGGCACAAAGAGTCGGACACGACTGAGCGACTGAATTGAACTTTGTATGATGTCCGCAAACAAAGGTTGATTATATACCGTTGAAATACAATTTGGTGGAATTGGTCTGGGTTGATTGCAGTTGAAAGGTCTGAATCTTAACCAAAAATTAAGCTCGGAATATTAGAACGATAAATTTATGAGTGTTGAATTATGAATATTGATTCTCCTAATTTACTTTTGGTAACCATTTGAAAACATAGAAGTTAAGGATAAGGACTTGCCTGGCAGTCCAGTGGTTAAGACTCTGCACTTCCAATGTAGGGGTCTCAGCTTTGATCCCTGGTTGGGGAACTAAGATCCCACATGTTTCACAACATGGACAAATAAATAAATTTTAAAAATGTGTGAAAAAAAAAGAAGGATACATTTTCCTGGGTAAATAGGCGAGTGCAAATATTTTTTGTTTTTTAATTAGGGCAGATACATATACCCTGACATTCAGCTAGGAAGAAGGAAGGGTTGATTTTTTTTCCCCCTAGTTAAAGAATCCAGTCAGGAGTTATGTCTTAATTATACAAGGCTATCCCAACTCCCTAGGGATGTGGGCTGAGCTAATATTTTTCTCAGAATTCAATTACTGGTACCTTGCCACACATAGTTTTGTGGACACCCTCTGGTCCTGATCATTTTAGCCAGGGAAATTTTTAAAGCTGGTATTTGCATTCAGTGAACATTTAAAAATCTCAATAAAGCATTTCTGGAATGTTTAAACAATTTAGCTTACCTAAAGATTCTTCATTGTAATCCTGTTAGAGAAGATATCCCAAGGTAACTGGGGTATTATTGGACTATATAGAGTTGTTCGACATAATCCAATTAAATGTTATATGACATCTACCAGAGAGGATGATTTTGGTTTGGGTAAGTTAGTTCTAAGCAATTCTTTGTCACAGCAAATGGAGAGTAAGATCAATTATTCAGTAAGGCTGATGTTAATGTACCCATGTCATTTACACTGGTTCTCCTTAATAGCAGGGATCATGCATCCAGTTTGTTCAAAAGTAAAATCAGGTGTTAAGGCTCAAGTTAAGAAGACAGGGGGCCAAACGAGATATAAAACCTACAATAAAATTACTATATAGGGTTTCCTTGAGAGAAAATGATGTAAGCTATATGGAGGGCACATACTTACGAAAAAAAAAAGAAGTGAAAGTGTTAGTCGATCAGTCATGTCTGACTCTTTGCAACCCCACGGACTGTAGCCTGCCAGGCTCCCCTGTCCATGGAATTCTCCAGACAAGAATACTGGAGTGGGTAGTCATCCCCTCCTCCTGAGGATGTTCCAGGCCCAGGGATGAAACCTGGGTATCCTGCATTGCAGGTGGATTCTTTACTGTCTGAGGCACGAGGAAAGTGATTACTACATGAGTAGTAAATGATAAACATTTCTTTCCTTCAAAGGGGGTAAGAGGATAGATTTGTACACTTCTATCAATGACATGAAGCTTAGTAGCATGAAGAGATATTGTAGTTCAGTTATAGACCAAACATTGGGGGTAGACCAATTGCCTATGTAAAGCCAAAGGCAGACGCTGGAGGCTGCTACCCAACAGGACACTTTCCTTTGCTGACTGAAAATAGCCATGCTGGTAAGAATATGAACCAGGTCTTCAAGTCTTGGCTTGAAGTGACTCAAGTGTGAACATCTTAGCACAAGATGCAACATGGTGATGCACAGATCAGGTATATAAAGTCTCCCTTTGTCAGGGAGAAATACTGGATCACTGGTCGCAGTGATCTTGAGTGGCCTCCAGCCAGATGAATGGATGAGGACCCTTTCTTGTGGTCCATCCAGAGCTTGGAAGAGAGACTGCAGGCTGCTTTGGAAATGGGACTGGGCCTGATGGAAATAGATTTGGAGTCCCAGTTGAGAAAGTAGGTAGGATGGTAAGTCAGTGATTTTTTTCCCTAATGTTTCTCACTATCACTTAGTTTGATCTCCAGGGAAGTAAAGATTGACAGGGGAAAAAAAAGAAGTAAGTGACTCCAGATCATTACAACAGCAACATCACCAACAAAAATACCCAGGAATCCCCTGGCAGTTGGCCTGGGTTCAATCCGTGGTCAGGGAGCTAAGATTCTGTGAGCCCCACAGCCAAAAAAGAAAAAAAGTTACCCAAATCAGGTTTTGAAAATATCAATTTCTGATCCTTAGACTCCCAGGGAAAGAAGGAAAATGCTGTGTTGATTTCTAAATAATTTCATCTGAAGACAGCCAACCTCTAGTCTCAGGTGGGTTGGCAGAACTTGCCTAGATGCCTCCCTTGTTATTCTCTGCCTCCATATTATCTATTTATCTTTTCCTTTCTCCTGTAACAGAAAGTGGGTTGAGTGGGCTTGCTACCTTTCTTCTTCAGAAAATGCAGATTCCTATCTCAAATTTCCTAGATAGCTTGGTCCAATGATTCTTAAACTGATTCTTAACCTGGCCTGGTGATTACAAGCATCATTGTCACCCAGGGTGTTTACTGTAGACTCATTGACCCCAGACCTACCAGATTAGACTCTGGAGTTAGAGCCCAGGAGTCTGCCATTCACAAGCTCTTTTGCCAAATGTTTTTAGAACCAACACTTTAGTGTCTTCCTGGCAGCTCAGAAGTCTTATCTGAGATATGTGTGGCTCCCAATAACCTTGAAGGCAGGTTGGTGGTCTTTAAAGAAGGATCTAGCACACATTGACTCAAGTTATCTATCCCCTTTGTCTGCCTCTGGTGCAGGATCTAAGGACTCATTCAGTTTAGTACATCCAACCCATGTCTTCTTATACACATAGATAAGGAATCTCTAAGTTTCCATCACCACTCCTAGAATGGTAATTGCTTAGTCACACAGGACAGATCACAGATGGTCTTAAAAATACCTTATACATAGTGAGCTCATACCATATTCCATTCACTGTTCTAAGGCCTTTCAGTTCAGTTCAGTAGCTTAGTCGTGTCTGACTCTTTGCAACCCCATGAATTGCAGCACTCCAGGCCTCCCTGTCCATCACCAACTCCTGGAGTTCACTCAAACTCACGTCCATCGAGTCAGTGATGCCGTCCAGCCATCTCATCCTCTGTCATTCCCTTCTCCACCTGCCCCCAATCCCTCCCAGCATCAGAGTCTTTTCCAATGAGTCAACTCTTGGCATGAGGTGGCCAAAGTACTGGAGTTTCAGCTTTAGCATCATTCCTTCCAAAAAACACCTAGGACCGATCTCCTTTAGAATGGACAGCTTGGATCTCCTTGCAGTCCAAGGGACTCTCAAGAGTCTTCTCCAACACCACAGTTCAAAAGCATCAATTCTTCAGCACTCAGCTTTCTTCACAGTCCAACTCTCATATCCATACATGACTACCGGAAAAACAATAGCCTTGACTAGATGGACCTTTGTTGGCAAAGTAATGTCTCTGCTTTTGAATATGCTATCTAGGTTGGTCATAGCTTTCCTTCCAAGGAGTAAGCGTTTTTTAATTTCATGGCTGCAATCACCATCTGCAGTGATTTTGGAGCCCCCCAAAACAAAGTCTGACACTGTTTCCACTGTTTTTTTAGGCATATTTATTTGCTTAATGACTACCCTATGAGGCAAGTATCATTTTATAGTCCACATTTTACAGATGAGGAAACTGAGGTCCAGAAAGGTTAATTAACTTGTCCAGAGTTGGAATTGAACTTAGGCAGTCTGACTCCAAGACCCATGCTTCAAACCACTGCTTTCTACTGCCACATGCAGTAAAAATTTATATGTTGTACTCACACCCCTAGAGGAGGAGAGGGAGTATGCGGATGCATACACATTTTCTCATGGAGAAGCCATTCCAGGATGCCATACATACAGCATGTAAACTACCATTCTGGGGGCACTGGCAATCTCCCAACTTTTCATTTTATTATTATATGTTTGCAAGAATGCCTTGTACATGAAATTCCTATTCAACTTTAGCATCATTACATTAGACAGATTAAAGCACAGACACCCTTTTGCCAACAAAGGTCCATATAGTCAAAACCATGATTTCTCCTCTAGTCATGTATGGATGTGAGAGTCGGACCATAAAGGAGACTGACTGCTGGAGAATTTATGCTTTTGGATTGTGGTGTTGGAGAAGGCTCTTGAGAGTCCCTTGGATAGTAAGGAGATCAAACCAAACAATACCAAAGGAATTCAACCCTGAATATTCATTGGAAGGACTGATGCTGAAGCTGAAACTCCAGTATTTTGCCTACCTGATGTGAAGAGCTGACTTATTTGAAAAGACCCTAATGCTGGGAAAGATTGAAGGCCAAAGGAAAAAGGCAGCAAAGGATGAGATGGCTAGATAGCATCACTGACTTGATGGACATGAATTTGAGCAAACTCTGGGAGACAGTGGAGGACAGAAGAGCCTGATGTGCTACAGCCAATAAAGTTGCAAAGAGTTGGCTACAACTTAGGGACTGAATAACAACAGAAGCCCTTGACATATTGTCAAAGCTCTTCTTTGACTTGGAAGCCCCCATCTTTTCCACTGTTAGTTGTGCCCTTAGACATCATTTCATGGTCTAGGAAGTACTCATTAAAGGCATGTAATCATATGAGAAATTCTTTAGGCCAGCAATTTTCAAATTTAGTTGCTAATATTATAATCACTTGAGGGAGATTTTAAAAATCCAGTTTCCCAGGTCACATCCCATATTATTGCAGTAGATTCTTTGGTGATGAGATCCAGGCATCAGTATTTTTTAAAACTTTTTCTTCTTTTTAACTTCAGTATAGTTGATTTACAGTGTCATGTCAATCAATCTCTGCTTGATTGTCAATCAATCAAAGTGACTCTCTTATATACATATAGACATTCTTTTTTTGTATATTCTTTTCCTTTATGGTTTATCACAGGGTATTGAATGTAGTTCCCTGTGCTATACAGTAGGGCTTCCCAGTTGGTGCTAGTAGTAAAGAATTCACCTGCCAATGCAGGGGCTGTAGGAGATGTGAGTTCGATCCCTGGGTCAGGAAGATCCCCTGGAGGAGGGCAAGGCAACCCACTCCAGTATTCTTGCCTGGAGAATCCCATGGACAGAGGAACCTGGGGGCTACAGTCTATAGGGTTACACAGAGTTGGACACAACTGAAACGACTTAACATGCTCGCATGTTATCCTATAAGGCCTTGATGTTTATCTATCCTATATATAATAGTTTACATCTGCTAATCCCCAACTCCCAGTCCTTCTCTCCCCCACTCTCTTCTCCTTGGCAGCCACAAGTCTGTGCTCTGTGTCTGTTTTCTTCTTTGTAGATAGGTTTATTTGTGGCGTATTTCAGATTCCACATATAAGTGCTATCATACGGTATTTGTCTTTCTTTTTCTGACTTCACTTAGTGATCATGATGGTCTCTAGTTGCATCCATATTGCTGCAAATGACATTGTTTTGTTCTTTTTATGGCTGAGTAATATTCTGTTGTATATATGTACCACATCTTCTTCATCCATTCATCTATGGGTGGACATTTAGGTTGTATCCATGTCTTGACTATTATGAATAGCGCTGCTAGGCCCACAGGGGTACATGTACATTTTTGAGTTATAGTTTTGTCTAGGTATACAGACATTAGTATTTTTGAAGCTCCTTAGTTGATTACAATGTGCAGCCGAGTCTCCAACAGCGGGGTCTGGGGAGCCACTGTTCTAGGCTGAGTGATAGCTTTGAAAAGGCTACTCTTGTCTCTGACTGGATCTATGGTTGTTTCTGACTGACATGTCCCTTGCTTTCTCTTTTCCCCATGTTATAGTGGTTTCAGATTGAATTGTGGGCACACCAAACTTTCTCTTTAAACACTGGAATCTAGAGTTATAGGTCCTTGAGGATTAAACAAACTGATAGGTCTATATTTACCATGCTCTTATTTATTCAATAAAGCTGCACTGTGGTAGCAAGATAACAAACATTGTTTGTCTTACAGTGTTTTTCTTTATCCCCAGTTGATACTTGGGAGTCTCTAAATGAAGTATTTTTCTGATGTACTGAGGCTTTAAATCAGGGAGAAACCAAAGAGCCAAGATATCTAGAAAAGCTGAGATCCTTAAAAATTTTCATGGGGATATCATGAGCTGTAAAAGATAAGATAGGACACCCAAGCAAACATATCTGAGCAGGGAAAATGTCACAGGGCAATCTGGTCTATTGCACACACCTCTCTTCTGTCCCATGGTGTGAGTGGTCACAGTGTTGCTTGGGCAGATTCTTGGAACTAGGGGTGGCTTGTGAAATGGTTCACAGGAAGGTCTCTCAAATTCTGTCTTCCTTTTTCTTTCAATTCTCTTTCTATTTCTATAGCTCTCACTCTCTCTATTTTTATGTCCCTCTATCTCTCTCTCTCTTTTTCAATTTTAAGCCTTGTTCAGAATACCCGTTATGGACACAGATCTGATGATCTGGTCAGCTCCTTGAAATCAATAACATTTCCAGAGTCCTGCCATCATACTTGCAGCTGCCTTCTTTTGACTTAACCTGGGAAAACCAATGCTAATGAGAAGGCAGTTCAAGTACTTGGAAAACACTTTCCTTCTTTGTCCTAATGTTTTACCTATAATTTTTGTTCAAAGTATGCATATTTATTTAATTTGACAAATGTTTGGAATAAGAAGCTTTTGAAGCAATTACTTTAAGTAAGTTTTACATTTTAAAAATAAGATGCAAAGAGTTTGAGAAAGGGTAATTAAAAGGAATTTTTAACTAATACATCATTAGAAGAGAAACCTTTCCAGAAATGTACTGTCATTTGTAATAGATCTTTTCTGTTGGGAGTTTAGAATATGCTACCCACATGTCACTTCTTCCAGTCAAATAGGAAAGAAATAATGTCTAATATCGATTTCTCATTGACTTCGGTTCAGTTTAGTCGCTCAGTCACTCCAACTCTTTGCAACGCCCTGACTGCAGCATGCCAGGCTTCCCTGTGACTCACCAACTCCTAGAGCTTGCTCAAACTCATGTCCATCGAGTTGGTGATACCACCCAACCATCTCATCCTCTGTTGTCCCCTTCTCCTCCTGCCTTCGATCTTTCCCAGCATCAGGGTCTTTTCTAGTGAGTCAGTTCTTTGCATCAGGTGGCCAAAGTATTGGAGCTTCAGCTTCAGCATCAGTCCTTCCAATGAATATTCAGGACTTATTTCCTTTAGGATGGATTGGCTAGATCTCCTTGCAGTTCAAGGGATTCTTAAGAGTCTTCTCCAGCACCACAATTCAAAAGCATCAATTCTTGGGGGCTCAGATTTCTTTATAGTCCAACTCTCACATCCATCCATGACTCTGGAAAAATCATAGCTTTGGCTAGATGGACCTTTGTCAGCAAAGTAATGTCTCTGCTTTTTAATATGCTGTCTAGGTTCATTGGAGAAGGCAATGGCACCCTACTCCAGTACTCTTGCCTGGAAAATCCCATGGACGGAGGAGCCTGGTAGGCTGCAGTCCATGGGGTCGCTAAGAGTCGGACACGACTGATCGACTTCACTTTCACTTTTCACTTTCATGCATTGGAGAAGGAAATGGCAACCCACTCCAGTGTTCTTGCCTGGAGAATCCTAGGGACGGGGGAGCCTGGTGGGCTGCCGTCTATGGGGTCACACAGAGTCGGACACGACTGAAGTGACTTAGCAGCAGTAGCAGCAGCAGTTAGGTTCATCACAGCTTTTCTTCGAAGGAGCAAGAGTCTTTTAATTTTATGGCTGCAGTCACCATCTGCAGTGATTTTGGAGTCCAGTAAATAGTTTGTCACTGTTTCCATTGTTTCCTCATCTATTTGCCATGAAGTGATGGGACAAGAAGCCATGATCTTAGTTTTCTGAATGTTGAGTTTTCAGCTAGCTTTTTCACTCTTCTCTTTCACTTTCATCAAGAGGCTCTTTGGTTCCTTTTCACTTTCTGCCATAAGGGTGGTGTCATCTGCATATCTGAGGTTATTGATCTTTCTCCCAGCAATCTTAATTTCACCTTGTGCTTCATCAAGCTTGGCATTTTGCACGATGTACTCTGCATATAAGTGAAATAAGCAGGATTACAATGTACAGCCTTGGTGTACTCCTTTCCCAATTTGGAACCAGTCTGTTGTTCCATGTCCAGTTCTAACTGTTGCTTCTTGACCTGCATACAGATTTATCAGGAGACAGGTAAGGTGATCTGGTATTCTCATCTCTTGAAGAATTTTCCATAGTTTGTTGTGATCCACACAGTCAAGGGCTTTGACATAGTCAATAAAGCAGAAGTAGATGTTTTCCTGGAACTCTCTTGCTTTTTTGATGATTCAATGGATGTTGGCAATTTGATCTCTGGTTCTTCTGCTTTTTCTAAATCCAGGTTGAACATATGGAATTTTACAGTTCACATACTCTTGAAGCCTGGCTTGGAGAATTTTGAGCATTACTTTGCTAGTGTGTGAGATGAGTGCAATTGTGTGGTAGTTTGAACATTCTTTGGCATTGCTCTTCTTTGGGATTGGAATGAAAATGTGGCCACTGCTGAGTTTTCTAAATTAGCTGGCACACTGAGTGCAGCACTTTCACAGCATCATTTTTCAGGATTTGAAATAGCTCAACTGGAATTCCATCACCTCCACTAGCTTTGTTCATAGTGATGCTTCCTAAGGCCCACCTGACTTCACATTCCAGGATGTCTGGTTTTAGGTGAGTGATCACGCCATCGTGGTTATGTGGGTCATGTCGATCTTTTTTGTGTAGTTCTTCTATGTATCCTTGCCACCTCTTCTTAATATCTCCTGCTTCTGTTAGGTCCATATTGTTTCCTTTATTGTGCCCATCTTTGCATGAAATGTTCCCTTGGTATCTCTGATTTTGTTGAAGAGATCTCTAGTCTTTCCCGTTCTATTGTTTTCCTCTATTTCTTTGCATTGACCACTGAGGAAGGCTTTCTTATCTCTCCTTGCCATTCTTTGGAACTGTGCATTCAAATGGGTATATCTTTCCTTTGTTCCTTGGCCTTTCACTTGTCTTCTTTTCTCAGCTATTTGTAAGGCCTCCTCAGACAACCATTTTGCCTATTTCCATTTCATTTTCTTAGGGATGGTTTTGATCACTGCCTCCTGTACAATGTCATGAACCTCCATCCATAGTTCTTCAGGCACTCTGTCTATCAAATCTAATCCCTTGAATCTATTTGTCACTTCCACTGTATATTCATAAAGGATTTGATTTAGGGCATATGTGAATGGCTAGTGGTTTTCCCTACTTTCTTCGATTTAACTCTGAATTTGGTGATAAGGAGTTCATGATCTGAGCCACAGTCAGCTCCTGGTCTTGTTTTTCTAACTGTATAGAGCTTCTCCATCTTTGGCTGCAAAGAATATAATCAATTTGATTTTGGTATTGACCATTTGGTGATGTCCATGTCTAGAGTATTCTCTGGTTTTGTTGGAGGAGGGTGTTTGCTATGACTAGCACGTTCTCTTGGCAAAACTCTGTTAGCTTTTGCCCTGCTTCATTCTGTACTCCAAGGCCAAATTTGTTGTTACTGCAGGTATCTCTTGACTTCCTACTTTTGCATTCCAGTCCCTTATGAAAAAGACATCTTTTTGGGGTGTTAGTTCTAGAAGGTCTTGTAGGTCTTCATAGCACCATTCAACTTCAGTTTCTTCAGCACTACTGGTGGGACATAGACTTGGATTACTATGATATTGAATGGTTTGCCTTGGAAATGAACAGAGATCATCCTGTCATTTTTGAGATTGCACCCAAGTACTGCATTTTGGACTCTTTTGTTGACTATGATGGCTATTCCATTTTTTTCTAAGGAATTCTTGCCCACAGTAGTGGATATAATGGTCATCTGAATCAAATCCGCCCATTCTAGTCCATTTTAGTTCACTGATTTCTAAGATGTCAATGTTCACTCTTGCCATCTCATGTTTGTCCACTTCTAATTTACCTTGATCATGGACCTAACATTCCAGGTTCCTATGCAACAGTGCTCTTTACAGCATTGGACTTTACTTCCATCACCAGTCAAATCCACAACTGGGCTTTGTTTTCACTTTGGCTCCATGTCTTCATTCGTTCTAGAGTTATTTCTTCACTTTTCTCCAGTAGCATATTGGGCACCTACTGACCTGGGGAGTTCATCTTGCAGTTTCATATCTTTTTGGCTTTTCATACTGTTCATGGGTTTCTCAAGGCAAGAATACTGAAGTGGTTTGCCATTCTTATTGACTACAATGGGAAAACTCATGATGAATACACTTAAGATTCTTTTTATGTGAAATTATAATGTTTTTGGATTAAAGTCAAATAGCCACAAGCTGGGTGTCTTATTCATAAAATGAAACTAGCTTTTGAAGCTTCATGGGCTACTTATCTTTATTCTGTTCTCTCTTTCTTTGCTTCTTAATTACACACATACATGTGTGCGTGCACACACACACACACTTTATTTTATAAGCAATATAACTATATTATGAAAATGTTAATGAAAGAAAAGTATTCTTCATAATTTCATTACCATGATAAGGACACACTTTTTTTTTTTTTGTGGTGGGGGGGTTATTCCTATTAGATTTTTTTCTGAACTAGTTACTTCATTTAAAAAATTGTATATAAACAAATTTATGTTATTTTTCTCATATTATACTATTATAAGCATTTTTTGCATGTTGTAGGATAAAGTTCACAACCAGTACTTTAAACAATTATCCATTCTATTTAGTGATTGTAGATGTATACAGTTTCCTTAAACATGCCTTAGTTTTCTAATTTTTCATGATCCTAAGTGGTGTTATGGTTGCCTTTGTGAGTAAAATATCTCCTCCATCCCCAAATTTTTAGCAACATTTCTCCAGAATGGACTCATAAGATGTGACTGTTTTAATTCACAAAACACTGCAATGCAGAGCTATTGGAGCTCCAGTAGGCTACATGGAGTTGCTAATAAATAACCCATGTTGGTCTCCCGTTTTGTGATTTGTATTGGTTTATTTGCCCTTAGAGCTTTGATTTATGGTTCTAAGGAGCAGTTTTGGAAAATCATTTACCCATCAGCTGAGACAATCTGACTATTGCACATATAAAGTCAAAGGGGGCAGACCTGAGTCAGAGGGATCTCAGACACCCAAGCCCCAGATAGCCCAACTGATGCTGCTCTTCCCAGGAGGATAACCCAGATTCTGGGCACAGTGACTGCAGGAAGGAACATGGAGAAGTTGTCACCATGTTTTCTGGTCATCATTATCCTCTTTAGTGGTTTTTCTCAGGTAGGTAGGTGCTGCTTCAGGTGGTAGCTGGGCTCTTGTATCAGGGCTGTCTGTGCAAAGCCACGTTAGGGAAAATAGCCAGCACTGGGGAGGGATTGTGATGTGGCAAAGAAGGCAGGCTGCAGTTTTTAAGTACAATCTCCTGTACATAGTAAAAGAATGCATCTTTGTGGCCTAACAAAGATAGAAAAGAGACAACAGGCCCAAGATGGAGTCAGTTGTGTTAACCCCCAAGTCAGCAAACCAAGACCTAATACCTAACTTAACTGCAGCTTCAGCCTCTCCCCAAAATGTGACCTTTCACCAGTCAATCTGAAATTACATGATCAGGATTAATAAGGTAATCTACCCAATAAAACCCTTTCCTTCCCCCATAGAAAGGTGACCTTGCCTGAAATAATCCACCCTTTGCTAGAAACTTCTGCTTCTTACCGCTTTCTGCCTATAAAAGGCTTTTATTTGGATAAGCTCTTTGAAATTCCTTTCTGTTAGATGGGAGGTTGCCTGCTTCATGAATCATTGAATTAAAGCCAATTAGATCTTTCCATTTACTCAGTTTAGCAGATTTGGAGGCAGTGACAAGACTTCAAAGATTTCTTTCAAGAGTTTTTGAAACAAGAGACATGGGTGTGGTCTGTTTGGAGTTTTTTTGGTTTGGTCATCTTCAGTGGGGCCCTGGGCTAGTTGCTCTATGTTCTGAGCTCTGCTCTCCTTTGTATCAAGCTCCTGGTCTAATTGGCTTGCTAGTCAGTTCCCTATTTGATTTGAAATCTCAGCCCTTGTTTCTGTCCTCAGATTCCATTTGGGAATGATTGATGGCTCAGTATGAAGTTCTCCATTGTGTGGAACCTCAGTCTGCAATTCATAGTTGGGGACCTGCTGGTTCAGTTCTTTATCCACCCCACAAATTCCACATCAGGTGAACAGCTGGAGCAGGACTAGGTCCCACTGAAAAACTAGACTGGGTTTCAGATTGTACTGAGTTTGACTTAAGGTGTACGGGGTCTAGTAAGTAAAGGCTATTGCTAATGAGAATCATAAAAGCAAAAAAGAAAAAACCCCATATAATTGGTCAACATGGCTCAGGCAGTTGAAAGCTGTGCTCAGGCAGTTAAAAGCTGTCAGAGTGCCTCTGCCCTCCCAATACAGGTGGCCCAGGTTTAATCGCTGGTCGGGGAACTAGATCCCACAGCCACAGTGAAGATTGAAGGTCTGAATACTACAACTAAGCCCTGGTGCAGCCAAATAAATAAGCAAATAAGTCTTAAGAAAAATAAAAATAAATAAAGAAGAAAGTTGTATAAGGTTTGTGGAAAAGGAATCTGGTAAGGGTTTTTATGCATGGTTGAGACTGGCTAAGGTGGAAATGAATTCTAGTGAATAAATTTTAATATAAAAAGGAAGCAGTTATAAAGTTAGAATGTGCTTTCCCCCTCTGTGAAAACAATAAGGTTTTATTGAACTGTTGTTCCGCTCTTGATAAGAGATTGTAAAAGTTTTCTTTTCTGACCTTTTAAGTAATTTGCCTAGAAAAGAAAGATTTTGTGTCTTATCAGAATAATTTCCTGTGCTATCTTTATCGGGTCTTTTGATTAGTTAAGAAAGCTGAGTCTTCTTTAGTAAAAGAGCTACATTTTTCTTTAGCATTACTTAACTTCCTGCATTTGCCTTTGAAGTCTTTAACTGCTATTATTGTTAAATGGATAACAGTATTTTTTCACAGTGATCTATGATCCTGCTTGACCAAGGACTTTAAAATCTTTTGATTTCTTTGACAAACTTTCCCCAGGTCAAATTCTAAATGAAGTCATTTTGACCTCAAACTAACTTTGGGATATTACAGGTTCCCTGCAAAATTTTAAAACACTTGTTCTCTCTTTGTATAAAAGGAAATGTTAAACAATTTGGTTTATTTGATGTATTAAATCATATTGGAAGCATTGTCAAATAAGAAGTAGTACTAAGCCTTCTTTATGTTGTATTTGTATAAGTTATAAATTTTGTAAAATTGTGATAAATTCCTAGAAATCGGACATATCCTGGTATGATTATCAGTCATAATGCCAGTTATCTTAAAACATTTTATATCACAGAAATATGCAAATTTCCTTGTCAATGCCATTAAAATGAGCTTTCAACAGATTTTTAATGATGGGCATTTTAAAGTTTTTTGTCACTTACAGACAGTTATTGTTTTACTCAGATGCTTTTGTAAAAGTATTTCTTCAAATGTGCTTCATCTTCAAGAAGATTAGTGGAAAGGACTTTGACAAGTACAGGTTTCTGTTAGCTTTAAGATCATAAAACTGAATTGAGTAAAAATTTACAGAACTAATGGAAAAGCTGGATTTGAGCAAACAAATATTAATTACATAGGACTGAATGGATTAAGGAGGAAGATTATAATTTTTTTGTTTGAAATATTGCTGATTCTTTAATATTTTTGTCTCCAAATTTCAGAAAATCTTTTTTCTTAAGCTGTCTATGACTTAAAGCAATTTGGCAAAGTATACCTTTGTAAACAAAGATGAAACATTTACTTTTTCTCTCTACCCGATCCCTCTCCAAAACTCTTGAATATTCTTTTCATGGCATTAGGGTTAGTCATTTACATAAATTTAGTAAGAATCTGTTCTCCTTGTAACAGATTTGTAACACAACTACAAATACAGGTTATATTACCAAGGTGTTAGCTGAAATGTCATATTTGAGGGAGATGTGTATAGACTCAGATATGACTGTTTCTTTTAAATTTTTATTTTTAATTAGCAGATAATTAATTCACAATGATGCAATAGTTTCTGCCATACATCAACATGAATCAGTTGTAACTACACATACGTCCCCTCCTTCTTAAACCTCCCTCCCAACTCCCTCCCCATTCCACTCCTCTAGGTTGTCACAAAGCACCAGCTTTGGGTTCCCTGCGTCATATAGCAAATTCCCACTGGATATCTATTTTACATATAGTAATGTATATGTTTCAATGCTACTCTCTCAAATCACCCCACCCTCTGCTTCCCCACTGTGTCCAAAATTCTGTTCTTTATGTCTTTGTTTTCCTTTGCTGCCCTGCAAGTAGGATCATCAGTATTATCTTTCTAGAGTCCATATACATGTGTTAATATATTTGTCTTTCTCTTTCTGACTTACTTCACTCTGTATAATAGGCTCTAGACTCATCTCCCTCATTAGAACTGACTCAAATGCATCCTTTTTATAGCTGAGTAATAATCCATTATTACTGGAAGAAGCACAAGCTGGAATCAAGATTGCCAGGAGAAATATCAATCACCTCAGATATGCAGATGACACCACCCTCATGGCAGAAAGTGAAGAGGAACTAAAAAGCCTCTTGATGAAAGTGAAAGAGGAGAGTGAAACAGTTGGCTTAAAGCTCAACATTCAGAAAACAAAGATCATGGCATCTGGTCCCATCACTTCATGGCAAATAGATGGGGAAACAGTGGAAACAGTGTCAGACTTTATTTTTTGGGGTTCCAAAATCACTGCACATGGTGATTGCAGCCATGAAATTAAAAGACGCTTACTCCTTGGAAGGAAAGTTATGACCAATCTAGATAGCATATTCAAAAGCAGAGGCATTACTTTACCAACAAAGTCTGTCTAGTCAAGGCTATGGTTTTTCCAGTAGTCATGTATGGATGTGAGAGTTGGACTGTGAAGAAAGCTGAGTGCCAAAGAATTGATGCTTTTGAATTGTGGTGTTGGAGAAGACTCTTGAGAGTCCCATAGACTGCAAGGAGATCCAACCAGTCCATTCTAAAGGAGATCGGTCCTGGGTGTTCTTTGGAAGGAATGATGCTAAAGCTGAAACTCCAGTACTTTGGCCACCTTATGCAAAGAGTTGACTCACTGGAAAAGAGTCTGATGCTGGGAGGGATTGGGGGCAGGAGGAAAAGGGGACGACAGAGGATAAGATGGCTGGATGGCATCACCGACCTGATGGATGTGTGTTGGGTGAACTCCGGGAGTTGGTGATGGACAGGGAGGCCTGGCGTGCTGCAATTCATGGGGTCGCAAAGAGTCAGACACGACTGAGCGACTGAACTGAACTGAACTGAATAATCCATTGTGTAAATGCACTGTAACTTCTTTATCCATTCATCTGTTGATGGACATATAGGTTGCTTCCATGTCTTAGCTATTGTAAACAGTATTGCAATGAACATTGGGGTACATGTGTCTTTTTCAACTGTGGTGTCTGCAGGCTATCTCCCAGTAGTGGGAGTTTGGGGTCATATAGTAGTTTTATTCCTAGTTTTTAAAGGAATCTCCATGGTGTTCTGTATAGTGGTGTATCAATTTACATTCCCACTAACGGAACAACAGGGTTCCTTTTACTCCACATCCTCTCCAGCGTTTATTGTTTGTAGACTTTTTGATGATGGACATTCTGACCAGTGTGAGATGATACCTCATTGTAGTTTTGATTTGCATATCACTAATAATGAGTGATGTTGAATATCTTTTCATGTGTATCCTAGCCATTTGTATGTCTTCTTTGGTAAAATGTCTGTTTAGGTCATCTTCCCACTTTTTGACAGGGTTGTTTGTTTTTCTGGTATTGAGCTCCATGAGCTGCTAGTATATTTTGAAGGTTAGTGCTTTGTCAGTTGTTTCCTTTGCTATTATTTTTTCCCACTCTAAAAATTGTCTTTTCACTTTTCTTATAGTTTCCTTCATCGTGCAAGTTTTGGGGTTAAGTTAGGTCCCATTTGTTTATTTTTGTTTTTATTTCCATTACTCTGCTGCTACTGCTGCTAAGTCACTTCAGTTATGTCCAACTCTGTGCGACCCCATAGACGGCAGCCCACCAGGCTCCCCTGTCCTATTACTCTAGGAGGTGGGTAATAGAAGATCTTGCTGTGATTCATGTCAAAGAGTGTTCTGTCTGTTTTCCTCTAATAGTTTTATAGTTTCTGGCATTACATTTAAGTCTTTAATCCATTTTGAGATTATTTTTTATGTATAGAGGTAGGTAGTGTTCTAATTTCATTATTTTATACATAGCTGACCAGTTTTCCCAGCACCACTTATTGAAGAGACTGTCTTTTCTCCATTGTATATTTTTGCCTCCTTTGTCAAAGATAGGGTGCCCATAGGGGCATGAATTTATCTCTGGACTTTCTATCTTGTTCCATTGATCTATACTTCTATTTTTGTGCCACTACCATGCTGTCTTGATGGCTGTAGCTTTGTAGTATACTCTGAAGGCAGGAAGGTTGATTCCTCCAGCTCTGTTGTTCTCTCTCAAGATTGCTTTTGCTATTCAGATGACCATGAGTTTTAAGGAATTAAGGTTTACTCTCTGGAGTCAATAAAGTCCCTTGGGAAAATGGCCTGGTATTTTACTTACAAGGTTTCAACAGAGCAGTCTTCAAAAGAGCTTGCATGGTCAATCACTATCCTTGCTGCCTTTATGTAAATAATCAGGAAAGACTGAGGACAGGAGGAGAATCAGGGGAGAGAGGATGTGATGGTTGGATGGCATCACTGACTCAGTGGACATGTGTTTGAGCAAACTCCAGGAGATAGTGATGGATAGGGAAGCCTGGTGTGCTGCAATCCATGGGGTCTCAGAAAGTTGGACATGACTTAGTGACTGAACAACAACAACAGCAACAACAAAGGCCAAATTTAGTGCAAATAAATTAGTTGTACTGTGGTTAT
The DNA here is from genome assembly GCF_027580195.1 of Bos mutus. Classification (NCBI taxonomy): domain Eukaryota; kingdom Metazoa; phylum Chordata; class Mammalia; order Artiodactyla; family Bovidae; genus Bos; species Bos mutus. The sequence continues at coordinate 2,914,807 of NC_091619.1, read as the reverse complement.
CTTTGATTTTTAAAAATGGGGGTGATTATAAAATGATTATAAAATAAAAATGGGAACGATTATAGAGAAAAAAGTTATGTGTGCACATTTGTAGATATTAAGTTGTAATCCTGTTGATTATCTTTGAGATTTTGTTATATATCTACAAGTTGGACTGGGTCCTGAATTCTTCTATTTTCCTAATGAATTTGGCTATAAATCTCCAAAGACATGTTTCCATTTTCTCCCATTCTGATTTGGAATCACTGAGAAAAAAGATTGCCCTTGAATCTCTTTGGAAGGGACTCATGATCCTTCTCCCTACCCAAATGGCAGGTAAAATCCAGGGACTTGAACCTTAGGTACACATCTCGTAGTCACAGAAGGCTCCGTTTGACTTCTGGTCCTGCATACCAGCTGGAGACATCTCAGGCTGATCAAAAGGGAGGAACTGTTAAAAAAAAAAAAAAGAGAGAGAGAGAGAGAGGCAACTGTTTGAAAATGGAGTCACTTGTGTTAAGCCCCATGTTAGCAAGTCAAAATGCAATAACTATTCTAATTGTAATTTCAGCCTCTCCCAGGAATGTGACATTTACCTTGTCAGTCTGGAATTACCTGGCCTCTCTAATAAGGTAATCTACCCAATAAGACGCCATTTTTCTCCCATAAGAAGTTGACCTTGTCATAGGTCTTTGCTAAATAGCCCACTGAAATAACCCACTCTTTGCTAAAAAGTTCTCTTCCTATTCTTTTCTGTCTATAACAGTTTTTGATTTTTTACAGCTCTTTGAAATTCCTTTCTATCAGCTAGATGGGATGTTGCCCAGTTCATGAATCACTGAATAATGACAATTATATCTTTAGATTTACTCAATTGAATTTTGATTTTTAACAAAGCTCCACTGTTGACGTTTCCCTTCTCGTTTTTTCACCCTACAGATATGCACACAAAGGACTTTGTGTTCCCCAAAGAGTCGGATAATTCCTATGTGACACTGATGGCACACTTAACTAAACCACTCCAGGCCATCACGTGTGCCTGCACATCTTTACTGACCTAACCTTCAACTATAGCCTCTTCTCTTACACCACAAGGAAACAGCATAATGAGATTCTCCTCTGCAACATAATGAGGGACTGGCAGGTACAGTGTATTATGGGTGGAGCTGACATCTTTTTCAAGTCTCCTGAGGGTTCTCCTGCACCAAAGCACTTCTGTATGATCTGGGAGTTTGCCTCTGAGATCACAAGGCTCCGGGTGGATGGGAAGCCCATGGTGAGGAGGAGTCTGGAAGAGGGAACCTCTCTGGGGGCAAAGGCCAGCATCATCCCGGGAAAGGAGCAGTCTGTGTTCACTGGGGGCTTTGATAAAAACCAGTGTTTGGTGGGAGACATTGGAGGTATGAACATGTAAGACTTTGTGCTGTTGCCAGAAGAGATTAGCAGTGTCTGTGCTGGTGGGACCTTCAGTCCTAACATCCTTAACTGGCAGGTGCTCAAGTGAAAAAAAAAAAACCACAAAAAACCACAAAAAACATGGTGACAAATGCCACCTATGGCCAAATGCCACCTATGGCCCTGAGGCCCTTTCGCTAATCCTGAAGATGCCTTCTGGGGATTACACCTTACATTTCCCGTGTTTCTGGCTCTGATGTTTCACTGACCCCTTGTGCCCCGGGGGAGTGTATTTCCTTCTCCTTTCACCACTCTTTTTCTATCAGCACATGGGATAGTGCTGAGAAGAGGGTCTTAAACATGGTTCCACATTAGGATTACCAAGCCATGCCCTAAGCTAATTAAACCTGAATTGGGAGGCGGGTGTGGGACCCAAACATCAGTGTTTATTAAAGCTCTTCAAGTAATTCCAGCTTTCAGGGGAGGTAGAGAGCCACTGAATTTTAATCATAGTTTAAGAGCAAGTGGGCTGACTTTTCTCCTAAAAGACTGAGTGTTTTTAACTGTAGTCCTGCCAATATTTTCATTTCCTTTTCACAGGCACACCAACCCCATCTACTGTGTTTTATTAAATTATCTAAAGAATACAGGAATAGAATTTTTCCAGCATTCTGCTTCCACCAGCAGGATGTGGTCATTAAATATTAGATTTATCTTTAATTCTTTAATCCTTTCAATTTGAATATTCAAAAACTGAAAAAGGCGTTTTTGTTGTTGTTTCTGTTTAATTTGTTCTATTTTTTCTTCAGGATCACCAGTTTTTATTATGTGAAATTTCCATTATTTTTTCTTCTTGTTTATTATCACCCAGATTACTTTTATGTGTGTCCCTCATCCTTACATTTTGAGCTTTTATTTCTTCAAACCTATCCTTCATATTTGTGTTAAGGAGGAAGAATTTTTCCTCCATGCCTCTAGGCTGTTTTGTTGGCCTAAGAATTAAATTGACATTAGACAAATTAACAGGAGAAAATAAAACAAAAATTTAATTTATACTTAGGAAAAACCTGAAAAATTTAGTAACTTGCCAAAATGGCCAAAATCATCATCTTAGATTGGCACTTGAACCCATGGTCTTTTCATTAGAGTCACTCACCTGGTGTCTGGACTTACTGAGGCTGAGGTTCTTTTGTGCCTCAGAACAGAAAGAATTCAGTGAGAAACAAAGTGATAGGTAAGGAATGGATTTATTTAGAGAGAAACAAACTCCACAGAGTGTGGGCCATCTCAGAAGGCAAAAGGGCCTGAAATATGGTGTGATTAGTTTTCATGGGCTTGGTTATCTCATAGGCTTATGAGTGAGAGGATTATGTCAACTATTTCAGGTAAGGGGCAGAGGTTTCTAGGAATTGAGCCCCTGCCTACTTTTTGATCTTTGATGGTGATGCTGGTGAGTGTGTCCCTTAGCTTGTTGACGTGTTACAAGTAGTGTATGCTGAGGCTCAGGTCTACTGGAAGTTGACTCATCCACTATCTTGGACCTATTTGGTTCTAATTAGTTTATGTCACATCCTCAAGTTATGTTATTCTTTTAATTGTGTGCTGCCCGCTTCCCTTCTGTTTCAGTAGGGGGAACTTGGCAGGGCTTGGAGACCAAACCCCTCATTGTGTCCCACTGTCTCTGTATGGCATAGGAAACATTTGTTTTTCTATCTCTATGTGAAATATCTTTTTCCCCTTTGAAGGCTCAAATTCCTACCCCATTCTCCTTCTTTCAGTGGCTTATAAGCCACAATTCCCTAACTAATCCTTGTGCCTCATTTTTCTTATGGGACCTTTATTCATACACAATTAAATTTGGTTTTCTCCTGTTAATTTGTCTCATGCCAATTTAATTTTTAGACCAGCCGGAAGAACTTAAAAGGGTCGAGGGAACTGTTTCCCTTCCCTAACACCAGCCACAGGGCTGATGTTGTGATCCCTCCTGAGTCCTATGTTTATTGCTCAATTCCTTTAGAGCACACAGGGAAAGAGATGAGATTGTTCTTTCAGAGCTCTAACAGGAGCATGGAGACAGACAGAAGCTTCTCTTTTGATAGCTCTATATTTTGTGGTTCCACACCTATAATCAGATCTATAGGAGATCAAACCAGTCAGTCCTAAAGGAAATCAACCCTGAATATTCATTGGAAGGATTGATGCTGAAGCTGAAGCTCCAGTACTTTGGCCACCTGATGCAAAGAGCCGACTCATTGGAAAAGACCCTGAAAAAGGAAAGATTGAGGGCAGGAGGAGAAGGGGGTTACAGAGGATGAGGTGGCTGGATGGTATCACTGACTCAATGGCATGAGTTTGAGCAAACTCAGGAAGATAGTGAAGGACAGGGAAACCTGGAGTGCTGCAATCCACGGGGTCTCAGACAGTCGGACATGACAGTGAATGAACAATATACAAACAGTAGGAAGTGGGGCTGAGCAGACTTCAGGCTTGAGCAGAATAATGGACAACCTCTTACAAGACAGCAGAGAGGGTCTGCGAACAGTCGAATCTGGCCTCTGTAGTCCAACGCTGAATTAACTCTCAGAGTTAATTAACACCCAGAGTTTTGGGTGAAGTAGAAAAGAATAGCTTTATTGCTTTTCCAGGCAAAGAGGGACATGGTGGGCTTGTGCTCCTTAAAACTGTGTGTCCTAACTCATGCAGACTTGGTGAGGAGTTTTATAGCAATAGTTCAAGTGCAGAGTTGCTGATAAGGATTAGGGTATATAGGACTTGCACTTTTAAAATCTGGCTTCAGGTGGTCTCAGGATGAACTTCTCGAAGTTAGCAAACTCTGACGTTTTCTAGAATGAATAATGCTAACATATTCCATTTGTTGGTGGTTTTAGTTTTATAGAGAGCTCAAGTGAAGTAAAGTGAAAGTCACTCGGTCATGTCCAACTTTTTGCGACCCCATGGACTGTACTGTCTATGGAATTCTCCAGGCCAGAATACTGGAGTGGGTAGCCTTTCCCTTCTCCAGAGGATCTTCCCAACCCAGAGATCCAACCCAGGGCTCCTGCATTGCAGGTGGATTCTTTACCAGCTGAGCCACAAGGGAAGCCCAAGAATACTGGAGTGGGTAGCCTATCCCTTCTCCAGCAGATCTTCCTGACCCAGGAATCAAACTGTTAGGGGAAGCACACTGACTGAAACCGCCCACCCTGGCCAGGTACTATAGTAACCATTTGCATGAGTTATTTTATGACAGGGGATCCTGATAAGGAATACGGAACTAATAAGCCACCATCAAGGAAGAGTTTGGGAAAGGTCGAAAGGAGACACCGGTTGTCCGTCCACTTCCCAGAATCCCTCTCGCTAGCATCCATCTTGGCTGAGTGATGTGTGCCCCACCAGGGAAGACTCTGAATTAGAATGATTGGCCAAAGACCACCCGGAAACTAATCCCATCACCATAAAACCGGAGACTGCGAGCCACGTGGCAGAGCAGTTCTCCTGGGTTCCCTTACCCTACTGCTCTCCACCCGGGTGTCCTTTCCCAATAAAATCTCTTTGTCAGCACATGTGTCTCCTCAGACAATTCATTTCCGATTGTTAGACAAGAGCCCAGTTTCGGGCCCAGGTAGGGGTCCCCCCTCCTGCAACAAAACTGGAGTCTCCTGCATTGCAGGTGGATTCTTTACCAACTGAGCAATCAGGGAAGCCAACAGAGAGCTCAAAAATACTGTTATATGTATCCTTCAAGGCAGAACTAGGACCCTGACCCAAGACAGCACGACTGTTTCTTGGCTGCTCCTTGCTGTCTCTGCCTTCCCCTTCCCTGATTAGCAACTGTTTTAAAGGCCAGGAGCTTCATAGGGTCCTGCTCAGTTTCTAATTGGATTTCAAAGCCCAGGGTCTGGATTAGAGATCCAGTAGGTTAAAGGGATTCATCATTGAATAAATACAGAAGAAAGAAGACTCTGACTCTGTGAACAGTTTGTCAGCTTGTGGTGGAGGAAAAAAAATGGAAATTATCACAAACGTAAGGAAAAAGGGGAACCTTTGAAAGATCTTTGCTTCAGATGCTTGTGGCTATAGGGAATAGGTTTGCTCTGCAGTGGAATTGTTTGGGAAAACACACTGAAACTGCCCACCCTGGCCAGTCACCATAGTAACCATTTGTGTGAGTTATTTTACCACAGGAGGTCCCAGTAAGGAACACAGAACTAACAAGCCATCACTAACTGGGAGAGTTCAGGAAAGGTCAAAAGGAGACTCCACGTGCCCTTCTGCCTCCCAGCATCCTTCTTGCTGTAATCTGTCCTGGCAGAGTGATGCATGAGCCACTAGGAAGAACCCTGAGTCAGAATGACCGTCCAGAGAAAACCCAGAAATGAATTCCATCACCATAAACCCGAGACTGCAAGCCATGTGGCAGAGTAGTCCTCTTAGGTTCCCTTACCCTCCTGCACTCTGCCCAGGTGCCCCTTCCCAATAAAATCTCTTGCATTGTGAGCATGAGTGTCTTCTTGGACAATTCATTTCTGAGTGTTAGACAAGCGCCCACTCTTGGGCCCCGGAAAGAGTCCCCCTTCCTGCAACAGAATGTGGGTGACAGTGAAGGGTGAGGGGGCTTCAGAATTTCACGTGTGGTCAGAAATGTTGGATTTTTTAGATCAGAAACTCAGGGAGAATGAAATCAACTTAAAGGACAGACTTTATTTTATAGGCAAAACAAAAGTAAGTAGGAAAGGAAAGGGAGGTACTGTGATCTGCTGTGTTGGTTCTACAGGGAGTAAAAGAAACAGGGTTAGTGTGAGCAGTTGGCTTCACCTTTCACAGCTCAGCAGTCAGCTTGCTTCAAAAGAACAGAGAGAAAGGAAGTGGGATGTTAGAGGAAGCAGCATCAGATCAAACTTCTGAGGAAAAGAAGGTGGAAAGAAAGGTTTTTGTATCATTGAATAGCCCAAGTCAATTCAGGCCTGGAAACTCTAAATCTTCAGAAGGTGGTGGCTGGGCGGAGCTGGACTGGAGGACAAGGGGGTCACAGCTGACCTCCTGTGAGAGCAAGGCTTTGCAAGCACTAACTACACCTCACAAATTCAGAGTCCTCCGACCTCTTGCTGGGAGGTCAGGCTCAAAGAGGAAGCATTGCCACACAGGCTGGTGATGAGAGAATGATCTTTTCAAATGTAAATAAGACCAAGTCCTCTCCAGAGGAAAAACCTGCAAAGGCTTCCCAATGCACTTAGAATAATTTACAACACTTTTCCTGGTGCTCAAAGCTCTGTGATTTCAGACTTCTCTTTCCTTCAGTCACAGCCTCACACACCTCTTACTTGCTCCAGGTTCCCAGCCCTCCTGCCATGTTCCCTTTCCATTTCTTCCACAAACGTCTTAGAGGAAATCTCTGACTGAAACCATCCACCCTGGTCAGGCACCACAGTAGCCATGTGCATAGTTATTTTACAACAGGAGGTCCTGGTAAGGAACATGGAACTAACAAGCCACCATCAATCAGAAGAATCCGGGAAAGATCAAAAGGAGACAGGAGACCCCCAGTCCATTTGTCCTTTGGATTCCTTCTGGTTGGTTGAGCCATGTGCATACCACCAGGAAGGACCCTGAGTCAGAATGATTGGCCAGAGACAACCTGGAAACTAATCCCGTCACCATAAACCCAGGACTGTGAGCCACGTGGCAGAGCAGTCCTCCCGGGTTCCCTTACCCTGCTGCACTCTGCCCAGGTGCTGTTATAGCCAGGCGTTCTGGGAAACAAACTCACTCAGAAGGACAATGCAGATAGTGGAGTGCGGTTTATTACGCCGGCGGGCCCAAGGCAGAGTCTCCTCTTAGCCAAGGACCCCGACCAGCATTTGTGAAAATCTTTTATACCCCATGTGTATGTATCCAAACCCACCACCCCAATTTCCTTGAGACTTACATAAAACAAAGGAAGGGTAAATACAATCACAAATAACCCTATTATTAAAGTGTTATCAAGTGTTAGGTGTTTAAACAGTTAATAATCAATAAGCCTGCGGTTACACTCTGATAGATACAGAAAGAATTTATGACCTGTTCGGAGGCAGGGGTGATTAGAGTATGTTTTCTCTTCAGTTCAGTTCAGTCACTCAGTCATGTCTGACTCCTTGTGACCCCATGAATTGCAGCATGCCAGGCCTCCCTGTCCATCACCAACTCCTGGAGTTCATTCAGACTCAGGTCCATCGAGTCAGTGATGCCATCCAGCCATCTCATCCTCTGTCGTCCCCTTCTCCTCTTGCCTCCAATCCCTCTCAGCATCAGAGTCTTTTCCAATGAGTCAACCATTCGCATGAGGTGGCCAAATCACTGGAGTTTCAGCTTTAGCATCATTCTTTCCAAAGAAGGAATTCCCAGGTTCTAGAATGGTATGGGTCATAGTATTTTCTCAATAAATATTTGATGAATTAACTAACTCTGGAGGAGGCAGCAGCAGTGAAGAAATGATTTGGATGCTTCTGAGAATGAAGAAATACTTAAAAGAGTGAGAGATTGTAAAACTATTTTTGCTCACAGAATGGTCTGTTATAAATGTGTAATAACTTTCTTCTTAGAGAAGGGAGGGAATGGCCATGGAGTCTGCATTTGATTCAGCAGTACGCTTCTGAGAATAAAGCAGAAAGAAGATGGAAATTTAAAAATTACCAAGAATGAATGGAATAGAAAGTAGAGTGATCAGATAACTTTAGGAGAAATCTGTCAATTGCAGACCATCTCAAATCTCCAAAAATTTCAACTGACTTAAAAAAAATATACAACGTGAGACTTGCATGTTACATTTTATTTGGGGCAAAATCAGGACTGCAGCCTGAGAGACAGCATCTCAGAAAGCTCTGAGAAACTGCTCCAAAGAGGTGGGAGATTAGGTGGCAATGCTAGTGATGGGGAGTGGCTGTAAATACAAATTTTGATCACTTACCCGCTTCTCACCTCTTGCTGTGTGACCTGGTTGCTAATAGGCCACTGACCTGGTCTGTGGCCTGGGACCTGGGGACACTTTCTTTAGAATGTGAAAGTGAAAAGTGAAAATATTAGTCACTTAGTTGTGTCTGACGCTTTGAGACCCTATGTAGCCAGGCTCCTCTGTCCATGGGATTTTCCAGGCAAGAATACCAGAGGGGTTAGCCATTCCCTTCTCCAAGGGATCTTTCAGACCCAGGGGTTAAATCCAGGTCGCCTGCACTGCAGGAAGATTCTTTATGATCTGAGCTACCAGGGAGCCCTTAAAGTGTAATTCAGGCAAACAAAGACCTCTCGCATAACCACAATACAACCATGAAAATTAGGAAATACTAATGCGTTACTATTATCTAATTTATAGATCCCATTCAAGTTTCACCAATTCTCCCAGTCATGTCCTGTATAGTTTTTACTGAAGGAAAAATACACAACATAAAAGTTATGAGTTAAGTTTTATTCAGGGGCCTTACTGGGGACTACAGCCTGGGAGGCAGCCTCTCAGTAGCTCTGAGAAACTGCACTGAAGAGGTAGAGGAGCCAGCCTATATGCTTTTTTTTTGTTTTAGCTAGGAAATACAGGTAGTCAAGGATACATCTTGGTAAAAGATTACTGCTAATCACAAAGTATAGATACCTCAAGTTCATATTTTTAGGACTTTTCTATTTTTGGAAAGAGGCAAGCATCTGTAGTCATTGAAATGTTTTCTGAGATGTTCATCTAAATATATAAGGGCCTGTTTATCCAAAGCACAGAGTTCTTCATCTAGTTTTTTTCCATCCTAAATTCCCCTCAGGGTGCACTGTCAGTGGGCATCTGCACTAAGTTGCAACTTAACCTTTTGTATAATTGGATAATGACAGTCTTTTTCTGCTGTTAACAATAGATAGTTGGGTACAATCCAGGAACACTGTTGAATGTTGTTTTGACTCTTTCAATATTTGGAGCGTTTCCTATTTTTTTCATAATCTTAACACTCAAAGGTTATAGGCCAGAACATTCCTCAGTTTGTATTTACGTGATCTTTTCTAATGATTAGATTCAGGTTATAAATTTTTGGCAGAAATATCTCAGAACCGAGGCTGTTATACTTCTCACTGCATTCCAACAAAAGGAACATATTTTTCCTCCAAACTTATTTATAATTGAAGGAAAATTGTTTCACAATGTTGTATTGACCTCTGCTGTACATCAACATGAGTCAGCCATAGGTATACATGTGTCCTCTCCCTCTTTAAACTCCCTCCCACCTCCCACCCCTTCTTATCCATCTAGGTTGTTACTGAGCCCCAGTTTGAGTTTCCCGAGTCATACAGCAAATTTCCATTGGTTATCTGTTTCACACATTGCAGTGTGTATGCTTCCGTGTTACTTTCTCCATTCATCTCACCCTCTCCTTCTCCCCTCACCCCACTTCCCGGGTCCATAAGTCTGTTCTCCATGTCTGCTTCACTGTTGTTCCCCTGTAAATAGGTTCATCAGTACCATCTTTTTAGATTCCATAGACAGGCATTAATATACTATATTTGTCTTTCTCTTTCTGAATTACTTCACTCTATATAATAGGCTCTAGGTTCATCCACCTCATTAGAACTGACTCAAATACATTCTTTTTTATGGCTGAGTAATAGTCTATTGTATGTATGTATATATGTCCTTATCCATTCATCTGATGATGGATGTCTAGGTCGCTTCCATGTCCTAGCTACACCTGACCTGACTCTTGAGAAACCTGTATGCAGGTCAGGAAGCAACAGTTAGAACTGGACATGGAACAACAGACTGGTTCCAAATAGGAAAAGGAGTATGTCAAGGCTGTATATTGTCACCCTGCTTATTTAACTTATAGGCAGAGTACATCATGAGAAATGCTGGGCTGGAAGAAGCACAAGCTGAAATCAAGATTGCTGGGAGAAATATCAATAACCTCAGATATGCAGATGACACCACCCTTATGGCAGAAAGTGAAGAAGAACTAAAGAGTCTCTTGATGAAAATGAAAAAGGAGAGTGAAAGAGTTGGCTTAAAGCTCAACATTCAGAAAACGAAGATCATGGCATCTGGTCCCATCACTTCATGGCAAGTAGATGGGGAAACAGTGGAAACAGTGCCTGACTTTATTTTTCTGGGCTCCAAAATCACTGCAGATGGTGAGTGCAGCCATGAAATTAAAAGACGCTTACTCCTTGGAAGGAAAGTTATGACCAACCTAGATAGCATATTCAAAAGCAGAGACATTACTTTGTCCACAAAGGTCCATCTAGTCAAGGCTATGGTTTTTCCAGTAGTTGTGTATGGATGTGAGAGCTGGACTATAAAGAAAGCTGAGTGCAGAAGAATTGATGCTTTTGAACTGTGGTGTTGGAGAAGACTCTTGAGAGTCCCTTGGACTGCAAGGAGATCCAACCAGTCCATCCTAAAGGAAATCAGTCCTGGGTGTTCATTGGTAGGACTGATGTTAAAGCTGAAACTCCAATATTTTGGCCACCTGATGCAAAGAGCTGACTCACTTGAAAAGACCCTGATGTTCAATCATATTGAAGGCAGGAGGAGAAGGGGATGACAGAGGATGAGATCGTTGGATGGCACCACCGACTCAATGGACATGAGTTTGGGTAACCTCTGGGAGTTGGTGATGGACACAGAGGCCTGATGTGCTGTGGTTCATGGGGTTGCAAAGAGTTGGACATGACTGAGCGACTGAACTGAACTGAACTGAATGAACACTGGCTACATGTGCGTTTTTCAATTTTGGTTGAGGAACACATATTTATTTGTCTCATTACTTCATCATTTTATTAAACTGGCTTTATTTGGCTTTCTCCATTTTAAATTACTCTTTAAAAATTTTTTATTTATTTGACTGCACATATGGGATTTAGTTCCCTGACCAGGGACTGAACCCAGGCACCCTGCATTGGGAGCATGGAGTCTTACCCACTGGGCCACCAGGGAAGTCCCTAAAGTTACTCTTTTTCTCTTTGCAATTAATAGATATGTTTTGAGGAAATGCATCAAGAGTATGTACATACACCTTTCCTCATCAAGCTTTCACTCATTAGTTTTACAGCTATCAGTGTTTCTTAGCTGAATTAATTATTACTGTGATAGTTTATCAAATGGTGATTTTCTAATTCCATCATTCCTTCTAGCTTATTAATGACATTCTGCTTTAAAGGAAAAACTCTCCGTTCTCTTCATTAATTCATTCCTTTATTTATATCAGTATAGACTCATATATTATTTTTGGTTTCATTCGACAGTGTACACTTACACTTGAATAGAAATGATAATTGTCACCATCCATTTTCTTGTTCCTAATCTCAAGGGGAATGTTTTAAATAATTTATGATTAAGTATTATGTTTGCTACGTGTGTATTTTTTTTAATACCTTTACATCTTCTTAGGGTGAAAGAGAAGGTTCAGCCTTGCAAACAGGCCTTTCTAAGTATAACAGTCTCAGGCCTATTTTGCTAACATTTTTCTGTGCAAGCTCATATTCTTTGGGAGCTATCAACTACCTTGATAGGTAACATGTACTTTAATGAAGGGATAAGATCCTCTGCCCTGCCTTGTTCTCCTATTGGTGAGGTTGAGAGTGGAAATGGGGTATGAACAGAGTAGAGAGCTTCTAGTATTGTAATGTGATCTCAACCATTTTCTGTTTACTTCATTCCACCCACAAGGGGACCCTGTCCTTCAGCATCCCCTATCTGTTTAATATCTCTGCTGTAAGTACTTATGCTGTCCAGAGGCTCTCTTCCTCTATCGTGACTGATGCTTCCACAGGGTGAGATAGAGGGAAGGATGTGGAAAGGAATGCTTAGTGACTGACCAGACTCTGTGCACTTCTTGTTACCAACACTTCACTCAGTTAGAGTCACCCTACTGTGAGTCTGCCACTTAGCATTGGAATTAGTATTGGGTTAGTGATGCTGCTTTTTAGCAAGTCATTGTGAAGAAATGGGCAACAATCCTCCTGAAACAGGAGGGAAGGGGCCAGGGCACAACCTTTGAAAGAATGACATAGTCTAAGGGCGTGACATAAACTGATTAGACTAAATGGGTCTAGGATGGCAGACGAGTCAACTTCCACTAGACCTTGAGCCTCACTATATGCTCATTGTAACACAACAGCGAGCTAAATGACACACTCACAAGCAACAAGTTCTGAGGTCAGTCATCAAAGGTGGAAAAGTGGGTGGTAGCCCAATTCCTGGAAATCTATGCCCCTCTCCCCAGATAGTTGGAATCATCCTCCCTCTCATTGCCTATGAAATTACCCAGCCCATAAAAACTAACCATGCCATATTTCAAGGATGCTCTTGCCTTCTGAGATGGCCCATGCTCTGCATGTGGAGTGTGCTTCTCTCTAAAGAAACCCACTTCTTAAATATCACTTTGGCTCTGACTGATTTTTTTCTGCAATGAGACATTAAGAACCTGAGCTTAGTTAAGTCCTGAAACCACATGTGCAATCTCAGTTGGAAGTCCATGGGTTTTGGTTGAGTTCAAGTTCCAATCTGAGTTACTTGCTTTCACTCCCAAGGCAATGTGGGCAAGAGAATAAAAGGCCCTTTTAGACAACTGCTTCCCATCACTCCCCAAGTCATGGGGCATGGCTTCCTTTGGCTCAGACCTTCTTCAGTTTCATGCTTGGGCTCAGTCATGTCATCTTCCCAACCATTTCTCCCATTATATTTTTATACTGGGATCCAGTTACCTCCCTCTCACTTTGGTGGTTTCTCCAAGATTTGGTTCAAGGGAAAGAGCCATGAGTCCATGCTAGTTTGTCATATTCTGTAGAACTGTCAATCTCTTTAGGAAGAACCTCAATAGAAATCACAAGATCTATATGAAGGAAGAGGAGTGTTACTATTGAAGGACAAGACATGAATCAATTGAAGGAAAAGACATGTCGTGTTCCTGGATGGTGAGACTTTATATCATAAAATCGCAATCATTCCAAGAATGTCAATCATTTCTAAATTAATATATAAATTTAACTTAACTTGAGTAATGTTCCAGCTTATTTTAATAAAAGAAAATAAACCTGAAATTGATCTTGAAGAATAAACATGCTATGAATGGCAAGAAATATTTCAAAAAGGAAAAAATACCCAGTAAATGGAAATTTCTTTTTTAATAGATGCCAGAGCTTACTATCTATAAAAAGTGTGATTAAATCAATATGGCATTTGAATAGGAACTGGACAATAGTCCAGTGAAACACAAATAAAAACTTGGAGATGGATCCAGGTATATGCAGAGTTAAGCAATTAATTTCAATTGAGGAAAGGATGGCTTAGATAGTAATTGTTGCTGGGACTGTTATCTATCCATCTGAACTAAAATAAAGTTAAATCTTGATTTTATATAATACAGACAATTAAAAATTTGGTGGGTTAAACTTTTAATTATAAACAACAAAAGACAAACAGTAAAAATATTTGCAAAATATCAAAGTCATGGAGACTTTTTTGAGCAATAAAATAAACCCATGTTACATAAAAAAACTTGCTTTAGCAAAAGTCAACAACAAATATCAAACAACAAACTGGGAGAATAGTCTCTTTCCTCTGTGTGTGTGTGTGTGTGTGTGAGAGAGAGAGAGAGAGAGAGAGAACATAAAGGGACAATATCTTTTTTTTTTTGATAATATCTTTAATATACTAAAAGTGCTTACAAATAGATGAGAACATTAATTCACTGGGCAAAAGGTACATGTGAAAGGACAATCACAGCACATAAACTGCAAATGGCCAGTAAAAATGTGAAATGACACTATCTTACTTGCAATCCAAGAAAGGAAATTTAGAGATGATACTTTTAAAATGTTACTTTATAAACATTAAAAGTATATTATTTTTAAACGCTATTAGATCGGCAAAAAAGTCATTAGTATCCAGTTATAACTAGGTTATGTAGATATAAGCAGTTTCACGTATTTGTGCATGGAGTGTACATTTGTAGAAGTTTATTGGAATTTAACTTGACATTATCTGTTAAAATTTTGAAATACTCATATTCTTTGAGTTAATTCTGCTTACAGAAATCTATCCTACCTCAATAAAATCAAAACTCCCAAGGAAATATGTAAAAAAATATTCATTACAGCATTCTCCCAGCAAACATTTGGAAAAACACATGTGTTCATCAATGGGGGAATTTTTGGATTGGTTGAATAATTATGCTACAAATATCCTACAGAACATTGTGTAGTTATGAAAAAATAACAAGATATATTCACATGTGAATGTGAATGAGATACATTCACATTCGGGAAAAGGGTTTAGGAGGAAAAATGTCAGACCAGCATGTGCAGCATAATTCCATTTCACAACACAAAAATATTTTCATGTATATGGGTATACAGATGATAGGCATATAAGCAGATAAAGAGATCAAAGATAGGTATATTGGGAAACATGTTCATGTTGCAATAAATAGGCAAAGGTGGGGATTCTCTGTTATTACTTTATTATAAAAATTTTAGGGTGTTGGGATTATGTCAGTCAGTGTTCCATGTTGTAAAGAGAAATCATTCTAAATATTTTAAGTGGGGAAGGATTTAAAACAGGTAATTAAGTATTTGCAAAATCATTGGAATAACTGAAAAAGTAGGTTCTTGGGAATGGAATGACTCCTAGACCAATCAAAAAGTGACACCCCAGAGTCTCCTTTGAGGCCATTGCTGGAACTCCAAGTTCAAGAACACAATCCCACCTGACATTTGTTAGAATGTCTATTACCAAAGAGGTAAGAGATAACAAATGTGGGCAAGGACATGCTTAAGATTGCTTGTATGCTGTTGGTGGGAATGTAAATTGGTGAAGACATTTGGAAAACAATATGGAAGTTCCCCAGAAAACTAAAACTAGAATTACCATATGATCCAGCAATTCCACTTCTGCTTATATATCCAAAGGAAATAAGTCATAAATAAAAATAAATAAATAGCAACATATTATGCAGCCACAAAAGAGGGAATCCTGCCATTTGCAACAACATGCGTGTGTGCTTAGTCGCTTCAGTTCTGTCCAACTCTTTGTGACCCCATGGACCGTACCTCACCAACCCCCTCTGTCCACGGGATTCTTCTGGCAAGAATACTGGAGTGGGTTGCCATGCCCTCCTCCAGGGGATCTTCCCAACCTAGGGACTGAACCCATGTCTCCTGCATTGAAGGTGGATTCCTTACCTGCTAAGCCACCTGGGAAGCCTCTGAAACAACATGGATGGACCTTTATACTAAGTGAAATAAATCAGACAGGAGAAAGGTATAATCTCACTTGTATGTGGAGACTAAAAAAAGAAAAACAAAACCCCTCAAACTCAGAAACAGAACAGACTAGTGATTGAGAGAATTTGAGAGAAAGATTAAGGTAGTCAAAGGGCATAAGCTTCTAGTTATAGGATAATTGAGTCCTGGGGATGTTATGTTGTTGTTGTTGAGTTGCTAAGTCGTGTCCAACTTTTTGCAACCCCATGGATTGCAGCACACCAGGCTCATCTGTTCTCCACAATCTCTCAGCATTTGCTCGAATTCATGCCCATTGAGTCAGTGACGCTCTCTAACCATCTCATCCTCCGCTGTGCACTTCTTCTTTTGCCTTCAGTCTTTCCCAGCATCATGGTCTTTTCCAATGAGTCAGTTTGTAGCGTCAGGTGGCCAAAGTATTGGAGCTTCAGCTTCAACAACAGTCCTTCCAATGAATATTCAGGGTTGATTTCTTTTAGTATTGACTTATTTGATCTTGCAGTCCAAGGGACTCTCAAGAGTCTTCTTCAGCACCACAGTGTGAAAACATCAATTCTTCAGCACTCAACTTTCTTTATGGTCCAACTCTTACATTCGTACATGACTACTGGAAAAACCATAGATTTGACTATATGGACATTTGTTGGCAAAGTGATGTCTCTGCTCTTTAATATGCTGTCTAGCTTTGTCATAGCTTTCCTTCCAAGGAGTACACGTCTTTTAATTTCATGGCTGCAGTCATTGTCAGCAGTGATTTTGGAGCCCAGGAAAATAAAACCTGTCATTGCTTCTACATTTCCCCCTTCTATTTGCCATGAAGTGATGGGACCAGATGCCATGATCTTATTTTTTTTAATGTTGAGTTTCAAGCCAGTGTAATGTACAGCATGGTAAATATACTTAAGAATACTGCACTATATATTTGAAAGTTGACAAGAGAGTAGAAAATAAAATTATAACTATGTGAAGTGATGGCTATTAATGAAACATTGTGAAATCATTTCTCAGTATATATATCTATATCAAATCATTATGTTGAGCACCATAGACTAATACAACAGTATGTCAAATATAACTCAATAAAATTGGAAAACCTCCCAACAAACAAAAACTAGACAAACTTCTCCAATATTGTCAGTTACCATCCAAGAGTCAGAGAGTTAGAATCAAGATATAGTGGCAGCTGTTTCTCCATGCCCAGATCACTGAAGAGTGGGCACTGGAATCCTGTCCCCAAGGAAATCTCATGTCTCCATGATTTTGTTAGCCAGCAAAATCCATCTGAAAGAAGGGAGGAAAAGGGATTCCTTCTGGTAGAACCTTATTCACATTTAGAATCAGAGCTGCAAAGGAGCCTGAGAAATGTAGTATGTACTTCATCTTTCCAAAGAGATATCAACCGGAGAAATGCATAGGACCCACCAAGGGAATTGTGCATAAAGCTTACTTTGGTGTATTTTTCAATATTTTGATATAAACATACACACACATGCATTTAATTTGAAAGAATGAGTATCAATAGCCATATTTCCCCATTTTCTAAATAAAGAAAGCACATACATTCACACACAGGTGTGTATAGGCTTAGAAAAATACAAAAGGGATTCACACTAAAATGTTCAAATTGGTTTTCTTGGAGGGGAAGAGATTGTAGATAGTTGAAAAAAATCATGGCATTTTCTAGAATAAATATAACCTGCTTTCTAACGATTAATAAACTATTTTTTAGAGCAATTTTAGATTCATAGCAAAATGGAGCAGAAAGTACAGAGAGTTTCTGTTTATCCCCTGCCTGCACACCTGAGCAACTGCCTCCACTATTAACATCCTGAACTGGAGTGATACTTTTGTTATAAATGATGAACCTACTTTGATACTCATTATCACTCAAAATCTGTAGTTTACATTAAAGTTCACTCTTGGTGTGCATTCTTTGGCTTTGGATAAATGTATGTATCCATCATTATAGTATCATAGAGAGCAGTTTCACTGCCTTAAAAATCCTCTGTTCTCTGTCTATTCATCCCATTCATGCCAAATTCCAATCTCTGGCAACCATTGTGTTCATAGTTTTGCCTTTTCCAGAATATCATATACTTGAAATCATATAGTATGTAGCCTTTTCATAATGGCATCTTTTACTTTGTAATATGAATTTAAGCTTTATCTTACTTTTTAAAAAGTGAAATAAACATTCAACATGAACTAAACAGAAAAGATAGCAAAACTACCCCTTGTCAGAATGAATGAACTGGCATTAAACAGCAGCATCCAAATTAAAAGCTTTAGGATGTTCTTGTAAAGTGAAAGTGAAAGTGAAAGTGAAAATGAAGTCGCTCAGTCGTGTCCGACTCTTTGCGACCCGGTGGACTATAGCCTACCAGGCTCCTGTGTCCATGGGATTTTCCAGGCAAGAGTACTGGAGTGGGTTGCCATTCCCTCCTCCAGGGGATCTTCCCGACCCAGGAATCGAACCCAGGTCGCCCGCATTGTAGGCAGACGCTTTACTCCTTGTAAACCTTTCAAATTCAGATTTTATTATGTTTAAATGTGAATGAAAATCGGAGAAGGCAATGGCACCCCACTCCAGTACTCTTGCCTGGAAAATCCCATGGACGGAGGAGCCTGGTAGGCTGCAGTCCATGGGGTTGCGAAGAGTTGGACACGACTGAGCGACTTCACTTTCACTTTTCACTTTCATGCATTGGAGAAGGAAATGGCAACCCACTCCAGTGTTCTTGCCTTGAGAATCCCAGGGAAGGGGGAGCCTGGTGGGCTGCCGTCTATGGGTCACACAGGGTCGGACAGGACTGAAGTGACTTAGCAGCAGCAGTGAGTGAAAATAAAATGTTTTTTTCTTATATGATAAAATCTACACATTCTTTTTCAAAAATTTTATTGGCATGTAGCTGCTTTAAAAATCTACACACTCTTAACTTTTGGAGATTCCATTCTAAAACTCAGGAATATATTCACATGTATTTATCTCCCCAAATATAATTTTTTCCTGTAAAAATTTGGAATAGTTTGTATAGTTTTGCTTTCAAGTTATTTCACTAAAAGTAACTTATTTAATTTAGGTTTGATTATATTTTTTACACAGTCATTTGTTGTACTTGAGAAATTTTTGGAAGGGAAAAATTATCCCTCCAAATAATTAACTTAAATTTTAAAAATGTAGCTACATTTTCAGTTTTTAATAAAAGTTATGTTCTAAGGGAAATTTATTATGAACAAGGAAGTAGTTTTGAAAGTACTTTTTTTCCCTGCTAGCCATGTATATTTATACTATACTAAATTCTTTGGAGAAGATGTAGGTTAGAGTTTATAAATTGAAGATTGATTTATTACTCAACTGTACAGAAAAAAGATGCCCTCCAGAATGGATAAGTAGCTAGACAGTGTGAATTGATTAAATTTTTATCTTAATCATTGATAGAAGGGCTACAAATTTGACTTATCCAACAATTTGTAAGAGCCTGAATACTCTTAATAAATAAGTGTAAGGCAAAACTATTAAAGTTTTTATGGCATATAAGAAACATACTGAAATGAAGATGATTTTTGAGATTGATTAAAAAAAGATGATTGTGAAGACTGAATCATTTGAAACTCCTTATTCATGTGTATGTGATGGAAATGATAACTTTGGTGGTAAAATAAGGAACAACATCATTCCTTTGGGAAGTGTTTTCTCGAAATAGTAAAATACACTGTCTGGTGGACCAGCAGGTATTTTAACTGAACAAATGACAAAAGCTACTTAATTTCTCAGTGAGAAAATATGTTGATCATAATTTTTACCAATTACAAGCTGTACATGTTGGTGGGTTATTGACAGTTTCCTGATATGTCATCTGTGTGATCACTCAGACATGATTATCAAACATTAAAACAAAGAGCCTCTCTCCTCATATAACCCCCACCACCAAAAGCTGATTCTATTTGTATCTACATGAGTGATCCTAGACTCTTGAAATATTATGATAACCAGACAGGCAAGAGCAATTGCCTGGTTGCTGAATTTGATTTATTAACTGCCAGTTCAATTCAATTCAGTCCAGATATTAAAAGTGACATGCTTAGTACATCAACTTCTTACCTGCAGGGCAGTAAGACAGGTGGAACACGGTTGGGTTGTTTAATGTGATTTTGAGTAATTTTAAATCTAAAATGAATATGAAAAAAGATCAATATAACAGAAATTAGAGTACAAAATATGTACTCATTTTAGGATAAAGCACAAAACTAGTATATTTCATGTTTGCAGCAGGCTTGTCTTATGATGCACTCCAGGGGCTCCTGAGGGATATGTGTTTATTCTTGCCTATTTAAAGGTTTGGGCACATATGCATGTGTTGCATGTACAAGCCAAGTTCTCTGGGTTGGGTGTTCTGAAGTTGAAGCTGAGAAAACTAGTCTGAGGCAAGTCCACAGTCAAGGGGCAAGGTATACATAAGAAGTAAGATTAATGGACAAGAGAAGAAAAATAGAATAACACACTGGGAAGGAGAAGCAGCCTTCAGGAGGTGACAGTGTTAGAAAAATATCCTCCCTCATCCTTTGTTGTCTAGTCGCTAAGTCATGCCCAACTCTTTTTTGACCCCATGGACTGTCGCCCATCAATCTCCTCTGTCCATGGGATTCTCCAGGTGAGAATATTAGAGTGGGTTGCCGTTCCCTTCTCCAGGAGATCTTCCCAACCCAGGGATCAAACTCCTGTCTTCTGTATTGACAGGCAGATTATTTTCCACTGAGCCACCTGGGAAGCCCCAGTTCAGTTCAGTCGCTCAGTTGTGTCCGACTCTTTGTGACCCCATGAACCGCAGCACACCAGGTCTCCCTGTCCATCACCAACTGCCAGAGTCTACTCAAACCCATGTCCATTGAGTCGGTGATGCCATCCAACCATCTCATCCTCTGTCATCCCCTTCTCCTCCTGCCCTCAATCGTTCCCAGCATCAGGGTCTTTTCAAATGAGTCAGCTGTTTGCATCAGGTGGCCAAAGTATTAGAGTTTCAGCTTCAACATCAGTCCTTCCAATGAACACCCAGGACTGATCTCCTTTAGGGTGGACTGGTTGGATCTTGCAGTCCAAGGGACTCTCAAGAGTCTTCTCCAACACCACAGTTCAAAAGCATCAATTCTTCTGCACTCAGCTTCTTTATAGTCCAGCTCTCACATGCATACATGACCACTGGAAAAACCATAGCCTTGACTAGATGGACCTTTGTGGACAAAGTAATGTCTCTGCTTTTTAATATGTTGTCTAGGTTGGTCATAACTTTCCTTCCAAGGAGTAAGCATCTTCTAATTTCATAGCTTAATGTGTGCTTATTTCTTGTCCCAAGCTTGGGTTATTTTTATATTGGGAGTTTGGTTCATAGATAAGGCCCAGACAAAAGTAGGATCTTGATTCTCCCACAGAATGTCTAGAGATTTCCAGTGTTGATTATTATGGCATGATGGTAATTCAAAGGAAGATGAAGATGGAGCTTAGCAGGAAGGAGAGGGAACTCATTCTTATGTTAGGCCATCGCCCATTGGGCCTAGACTTGAGTGGAAGAAGATAGAAATGTGTCAGGGTATTCCTTGGCTCTTGCCTGGGGGCATCCTTTGAGTTGAGAGATCTTTTTGGGTTTCTGGACCAAATTTCTGTGTGTGTGTGTGTGTGTGTGTGTGTGTGTGTGTTTCCCCATACCAACAAGCAAAGCTCAGGACTCCAGCTGGGTGTCCCACAATTCAAAAAAGTTCTGCTCAGGTCTGAATTTCACCTACCTGGAGGAAGCAACTGATCCTCCAGGTTAGGGGAGACAGTTCTATAAGACTTCCTCTCCCTCCCTTTAGAAGGCAATCACAAACTCAGGCTGTTACCTGTGCTTCTGACCAATTGGCTATAAATCAGAGGTTCCCATGACCTGTACCTTGAATTCAATTAATTTTCTACAGTGGTTGACAGAACTTAAAGAAACATTTTCATTACTAGTTCACTGGTTTATTATGAAAAGACATAACTCAGATGTCATTGTTAGAGATGCATAGGGAAAGGTATGTGGAAGGAGCCTGGAGCTCCAGGGGCTCCTCTCCCTAACCTCTAAATGCTCACCAACCCAGAGGCTCTCTGAACCCAGTCCTTCTGCTTTTTTTTTTTCCCTTTGGAGGCTTCATTATATAGGCATAATTGATTAAATCATTGGCCATTGGTGATTGAACTCAACCCCAAGCCCCTTTCCCTTCCCCTAAGGTCATGGTGTGGGACTGGAAGTTCCAACCCTCCAATCATCCCCTTGGCTCCAGTGGCAACCTGCCCCTATCCTTAGGTGGGGTGCAAAAGTCACCTCATTAACATAACAAAGGCATCTTTATTCCTCTCTTCAAGAAATGCCAAGGAAATGAGACAAAACCAAATATATATTTCTTATTATAAATTACAGTATCACAGGAGAAAAGTAGACTAAGACCATCTGAGGAGCATAAACCAAACCTGTAGGCTCTGAGAATGTTCATATCCAGGTACTAGATCTAAGAACTTTGAGTAATTTTGCATTACCTTTGAGGATTTAGTAATGTTTTTCTAAATATAACAATATGGGCTTAGTTCTGTTATGGAAGATTGAGGGAAGGATTTATGTCCATTGTGAGGGGTCAGTCAAAAGGTGAAGAGAGGGAAATTTGAGAACATTAGGCGGTGATGATAAGTAGACTCTCAGGAATGTGAATTTCAGGGAACCAGAGTTAGAGTTACCAAATCCAGTGTCCTTACATATAACTTTAAAAAAATTTTTTGTAGTCTTTAAGTGATTTGAAGAGATGAGAAATGTCATCCACTGGTAGAACAACTGAAAGTGTCACAGCAGAAGCACTAGGAAGAAGCAACCCAAGAATGGAAAATCATTTTTTGGAGGTTTTGGGAAGTTATTTCTTTTAAAAAGAAGTAATAATTAATTTATTATTATTTATTTATTTATTCTTCCTTGCTGTGCGAGGACTTTCTCTGCTTGCAGCAAGCAGGGGCTCCTCTTTGTTGTGGTGCGCAGGCTTCTCACTGCAGTGGCTTCTCTTGTTGCAGAGCACAGGCTCTAGGCAGATGGGCTCCAGTAGTTGCAGCATGTCAGCTCAGTAGCTGTGGCCCACGGGCTTGGTTGCTCTAAGACGTGTGGCATCTTTCCTGACCAGGGATCAAACCTGCATCTTCTGCATTGGCAGGCAGATTCTTATTCACCATACGGCCAAGAAAGTCCTTATGTATTTCTTAATTGACCATTTCTTCCTCTTTACTCAGGCAAAAGCTAGTCATTTAATGTCTCTTAGTGAGATAGAGGCCTGATACAGTGACTGGCACATAGTGAAACCAGATATAAATGAATAAGTGAATGACTGAATAAATTAATGACTGAATAAATGAATGGATGAAGATGATGTAGCCTCTGTCTTTGTGGCTTACAGATGAGGAAAACACACGTGAACAGTTATATTCTAAAGAGAAGTGTAATATATTAGTAAATAATGAACTATAGGAGATAAGAACTAACAGAGTGATTTATTTTTCTTTTGAAACGAGGGAGGGAAAAGTTGTAGATGGTATGTGGGTCAAGAAGGTATTCAAGGGTGGTGAGATTTTGAATAGAACTTGAGGACAAACACATTTTTTTCCTTGTGAGGAATATTTGAGAAAAAGTTATAATGAGCAGGACATGCCTTCTTAAAATAAATGAGTCAATATTTTGTGATCAGTTTACAGAGAAACTCTTGAGGTTCTGAGATGTAATTTATTTATTTGTTTTTTTTTTTGGCAGTGTGGCTCGCAGGAACTGTTTTCAACCATGGATCAAACCCTTGCCCCTTGCCGTGGAAGCATGGCGGCTTAACCACTGGACAGCCAAGGAAGTCCCACTGATATGTAATTTTTAGATCACTTCACTTTGTCCAATTTTGTATAAAGGGCCTACAAGAGAAAGACTCATTCGACAGCTTTAGAATTTTCCACAGAAAGGCTAGACGATAGAAACCACACATACTCTGCAAATATCAAGTAAAGTTTTGGTAAATCTTAGGGGATTCTGGTTGTCAGAGAAGACTCTTGCTTCTGTGTCTATAGTTTAGAAATAGACAAGGATAGATGGTTGGGACTAGGGAAATAAAAACAAATGGTCTACTATAAAATTAGAGCAAGTTATAGCTTTCTTATATAGCAGAGACTGTAAAATGGCATTAGAAAGTGTCTAATAAAACAGAAACAGAACCAGGAGGAGTTAATTTGCCTCAGGACTTTTGGTCCTACGGAGAAGAGACAGTATTTGCTTGGGACATTTGGGGAACAACTGGAGATGGTAGAATAACTGGAGATGGGTGTATATGTCAGATTATTTTTCTCGTTGGGTCCATTGATCCATTCTTGAACAATTTGGAGATTTGGGGTGATAGGTAGAAACCAAATAAGCTATAGTTTTGTCCAACCTTATGGGGGACAATCAAAGCATATTTGGTTCTCTGTTGAGCTAGGGAGATATCAATTTCCCCTACTTCATGGGGAAAGATAGCAAAACTTTGCTGTCTTGAGGACAGAAGAGAGAGCACCCAGCTTTGGCACCTGGTGAGGGCAGCTTTGGAAGCCCTGGCATCCTTGGAATAAATATTGGTCTTCTCAAAGAGGACAGTGTTTTCAGTGAGAGCAAAACTCAAGAGAGAGAGGTTTGGTGAGCTTCAGAAAAATGAATGATCATAGAAGTCCAAGAAGGAACTAAACTCCTACAAGCACCGCTAGGACCCTCAGAAATAGCTGAGTGTAGCTCTGGGGTTTGGAGAAGGCAATGACACCCCACTCCAGTGTTCTTGCCTGGAGAATCCCAGGGATGGGGGAGCCTGGTGGGCTGCCGTTTATGGGGTCACACAGAGTTGGACACGACTGAAGTGACTTAGCAGCAGCAGCAGCAGCAGCAGCAGCAGCAGCAGCTCTGGGGTTAGGGAAAGGGTTGCAAAAGGCTTTCAGTTAATGAGATTCAATTCTCTTTCCCAGATTGATGAGGTCTGGGAAAGGCCAGATGTTTCAGATAAATCAATAGAGAATGAGCCTTCCCAGGCTTTCTTTTGAGCAGGTGCATAAGCACGTACTGAGACTTGATAATCAAGTCATCAAAATAAAGTAGATCAAATTGTAGGGGGTTTTGGAATATCAGGGGACTCATGAAAGAGCATTTAGATGTGACCAGGACAGATGATAGTTGATTATCTTTCATGGATTAAGTGTTCTCTTATTCTCCAGTAAGAAGGTGAAACAAAAGAGAAAAATCATTACACGTGGTCTAACCTGAAAGGCCAAGTAGTTATAACCAATAAACATATTGTTCTCATCACAGAATGTGAGTTCAGTCAGCCTCAGTGGATCCATTTGCTATTTTTCTGAAGATTTTTGAAGATCTTTTAGGAATTCTTGTACTGAGAAAGCATGACAGAATGGATCCAGATTTTTTTAGGTTAAAATAATGGTGTTCAGAGAGAATAAAACCAGGTAGTAAGCACCTTTGATAGAGCTTTGTCATTGTGAGGCTTATTTCTCTTTGGGTATGACACTGTTAGTTTGAATGATTACTTATTTCATCCATCATATGTAGGTAGTATAAATCATCAAGCCATTCATTTTTGTTGTGAATATAAATCTTATTCAATAAACTCAGGTGAGCAAGAATGTCACACCTCTATTTGCTTTAAATCAAGTTAAGTAAGTCCCTGGGCTTATGTCCCATAGAGTTATTGAACACTCTAACTTAGTCATTATTGGTGTTCCCTTTCCAATGACCCAAGGTCAGGTAAAGGTTCTGAGAGTCTTACATTAACACTCAAATGTCAGGAAGGTCCACTGAGTACTGCAGAGATGCCCATTGTTCAAGCTCTCCTTGAAGTCTGCAACTCTGCTACTTCTGCCAAATGGATCACAGGCATTTGGTCTAGGGTGGGAGTCCCAGGGATCTAAATGTACATTTATTATACATCCACTCAGAGACTCTGTTCCCTCTGCAGAGAGCTGGCAGATAGCAGAGCCAGGGTCCTTGGTATACACTGGGCCTGCCAGTCTCTAACCTTCTAACCTCAGGTTCCCTTCATTCTCCTTGGATGCCTCCATGTGTCACGTGTCTGCCTCCCTCAGCTCCCAGTATAAGCAATGCAAGAGCCCAGGGTTTTGGTGAACACGTGTTCCATAGGAGATCATCTCCAACAGCGTTGGTTGCTCACTGTTATGAACCTTCATCGGACACAAGAAGCTTTATGCTACTTACTTAAAATAGAACACATTCAGCATCAGCAATGGCAAATTAATACCTCAGGGGTATCCCTGTATTATTTATTCAGCAGTGAATGACACATAACTATTCAGCAGTTATCTACAGACTCTGGACTAGGCACTGAGACAATAGCATACATGACAGAGACTTACTACAGTTTTCAAGGACGTTGTCATAGTGAACAATACATACAAGTCAACAGCCAATGACAACACAGTTGATAAATTTGGGAGAGTCATCTTATTTAGAGTTGGGAGGTGCAGAAATCATTCTTGGAGGATGTTTCATTTAAGTTGAAAATGGAAAA
The DNA here is from genome assembly GCF_027580195.1 of Bos mutus. Lineage (NCBI taxonomy): Eukaryota > Metazoa > Chordata > Mammalia > Artiodactyla > Bovidae > Bos > Bos mutus. Next base: position 2,888,599 of record NC_091619.1, on the reverse strand, counting down.
AGAGCGAGTGTTAGCTGGTCAAAAGAGGATGTGAGTCAGAATCAATAACGTGGAAAATGAAAAGGATGAACAACATGTGCAGACATTGGGGTTAAGAGAGAAACCAGCATGTTTTAAGAATTGAAAGATCAACCAGCCTTGGATGCTAGGGTTCAGGGTGAGGTGTGGACAGAAATGAAGTTAGAGGATTAAACACAGCTCCAGTAGGTGAGGAGCTTGCAATGGATGCTAAGGTCCTTAGAGTTAAGGGAGTTGGCTCACATAACGCCCATCCCAAGCTTGTTTTTTCTTGTCTTATTTTTCTAGTATGACTGGAAAGTTAAAATACAGGGAGCTAATAGTATGTTTTAATTGTGAGAATTGATGTTTTTGTTTTAGAATGATTATTCCAGCTCCTTTGTGAAAGCTGCTTTCAAGGGGGATGAGTAGCTTTGAGAACAATAAGAGTGTTGTTAGAAATCTAGGTGGGAAGTGATAGTAGCTGGTGTATGTCTAAGACATTCATGTTGGAGAGACCCAGGTAGATCTGAGTAGGCCTTAAGGGGGAATGGTAACTGGTGGTTAGATTACAGAGCAATTGACAGATTTGTGGCTTCAATCAGTGGGCAGCATAAATATTTGGTCTAAGTGCCTATTTCTCTAAATAATACATGTGTTAAAAATCTTTTTTGTATTTTGAATGATTCATTTAAACTGGCAGATAGAATGAATTTTTCCTGCATTTTCAAGCATGACTATAGAGATTTGAAGCTCCAGAAATGCCTGAAATCTCTAATAGAAAACTTGTCATTTTCCTGACTCGGGAATGATCCTGTTCCCTTTGCCACCAAAACAAAGCCTTCAGAGGTAGGTTTGGAAAGTGTTTCACACATTAGCCAATACCTGGAGTTGAGGTTATCTAAGGCATTTAAGTTCTGAGAACTCAGCCACGAACATCCTCACTGTCCAGAACAACAGGAAGAGTGAAACTGGCAAAGCTCTCACTGTTTCCTAGTCCTCATCCATGCCCTGGGCCTCTGACCAGCAGTCTGTCTGCAACCCAGCCCATGCCTGAGCTCTGGTCCACCAGGCTATGACTTCAATAAACTTTATGTGGGCACAGGAGAGAGTGAATGGAGCTGAGCATCCACAGGATTGTGAGGTGAAGAGGTGGACTAAATTTCTAGTTTACATTATTTTCCTTAATACATATAATAGATGATTCAATTTCTACTTTTTATTTTTATAATTCAATTTCTTCTTTTTTTTCTCTTTTGAAATTTTTATTCTGTATTGGGGTGTAGCCAATTAACAATGTTGTGATAATTTCAGGTCATTCAATTTCCTATTTCTTCCTTTTTTTACTTCCACAGACATAGGCACAAAAGGCTTTTCTATTTTCCAGGGAAAGATAGAGCTTTCTCGGTGGTTCAGATGGTAAAGAATCTGTCTGTAATACAAGAGACCTGGGTTCAATTCCTGGGGTCGGAAGAACCCCTAGAGAAGGAAATGACAACCCACTCCAGTATTCTAGCCTGGAGAATCCCATGGACAGAGGAGTATGATGGGCTACAGGTCGTGGGATCACAAAGAGTTGGACATGACTGAGAGACTCACCCTCTCTCTCTTTTTTTCAGAGAGAGAGAGAGAGAGAGAGGGAGGGAGAAATCGTATGTAACTGGATAAGCACAGATAAAGAAACAAATGGTCTTCTCTCTATAAATAAAACTATAAAACAATAATGAAAGAAATCAAAGATGACAGAAATAGATGGAGAAATATACCATGTTCTTGGCTCAGAAGAATCAGTATAGTGAAAATGAGTGTACTACTCAAAGCAATCAATAGATTCAATGCAATCCCTATCAAGCTACCAATGGTATTTTTCATTGTTTCAACTAGAACAAATAATTTCACAAATTGTACGGAAATACAAAAAACCTTGAATAGCCAAAGCAATCTTGAGAAAGAATAGAACTGGAGGAATCAATCTGCCTGACTTCAGACTATACTACAAAGGTACAGTCATCAAGACAGTATGGTACTGGCACAAAGACAGAAATATAGATCAATGGAACAAAATAGAAAGCCCAGAGATAAATCCATGCACCTATGGACACCCTTATCTTTGACAAAGGAGGCAAGAATATACAAAGGAGAAAAGACAATCTCTTTAACAAGTGGTGCTGGGAAAACTGGTCAACCATTTGTAAAAGAATGAAACTAGAACACTTTCTAACACCATACACAAAAATAAACTCAAAATGGATTAAAGATCTAAATGTAAGACCAGAAACTATAAAAGTCCTAGAGGAAAACATAGGCAAAACACTCTCTGACATAAATCACAGCAAGATCCTCTATGACCCACCTCCCAGAGTAATGGAAATAAAAGCAAAAATAAACAAATGGGACCTAATTAAACTTAAAAGCTTTTGCACAATGAAGGAAACTCTAAGCAAGGTGAAAAGACAGCCTTCAGAATGGGAGAAAATAATAGCAAATGAAGCAACTGACAATGAATTAATCTAAAAAATGTACAAGCAACTCCTGCAGCTCAATTCCAGAAAAATAAATGACCCAATCAAAAAATGGCCCAAACAACTAAACAGACATTTTTTCAAAGAAGACATACAGATAGCTAACAAACACATGAAAAGATGCTCAACATCACTCATTATCAGAGAAATGCAAATCAAAAGAACAATGAGATACCATCTCATGCTGGTCAGGAAGGCTGCTATCAAAAAGTCTACAAACAATAAATGCTGGAGAGGGTGTGGAGAAAAGGGAACACTCTTACACTGTTGGTGGGAATGCAAACTAGTACAGCCACTATGGAGATCAGTGTGGAGATTCCTTAAAAAACTGGAAATAGAACTGCCATACAACCCAGCAATCCCACTCAGCATACATGAGGAAACTGGAATTGCAAGAGACAATTGTACCCTAATGTTCATCGCAGTATTGTTTACAATAGCCAGGACATGGAAGCAACCTAGATGCCCATCAGCAGACGAATGGATAAGAAAGCTGTGGTACATATATATAATGGACTATTACTCAACTATTAAAAAGAATACTTTAGAATCAGTTCTAATGAGGTGGATGAAACTGGAGCCTATTATACAGAGTGAAGTAAGTCAGAAAGAAAAACACCAGTATAGTATATTAACGCATATATATGGAATTTAGAAAGATGGTAATGATGACCCTATATGCGAGACAGCAAAAAGAGACACAGATGTAAAGAACAGACTTTTGGACTCCGTGGGAAAAGGCGAGGGGGGGGGATGATTTGAAAGAGTTTCATTGAAACATATATATTAGCATATGTGAAATAGATCGCCAGTCCAGGTTTGATGCATGAGACAGGGTGCTCAGGGCTGGAGCACTGGGATGACCCTGAGGGATGGGATGGGGAGGGAGGTGGTAGGGGGGTTCAGGATGGGGAACACATGTACACCCATGGCTGATTCATGTGAATGTATGGCAAAACCCACCACAATATTGTAAAGTAATTAGCCTCCAATTAAAATTAAAAAAAAAAAAAGAAACCAATGGTCTTCATCATTCAGTTCAGGTCTATCCTGCCTGCCTAGGGGTGTAGCCTTTTTGTGACACCTGGGCCCAGGCTAAAAAGACTTCCTCATAAGGGAAAAGACTGATGTCTATAGCACTCACTGAGTGGGGTGGCAGCCCTCTTCCAAGTCTCTAGGCCATTCTTGCTTTTCTGCACAGCTGGAAATTGAGGGTCCCTTTGAGAATTACAGAGTTCTGGGAGGATGGGAGGTCCATGGTGAGGAGGAGTGTGGAGAAGAGACAATTTATGGGGATAGAGGCGAGAGTCATTCTGTAGCAGAAGCAGATCACTTTTTTTGGGGAGGGGTGATCTTTGATAAGAACTAGTCCTGAAGGAAATCAAGCTGAATATTCATTGGGAGGACTGATGCTGAAGCTGAAGCTCCAGTACTTTGGTCTCCTGATGTGAAGAGCTGACTCATTGGAAAAGACCCTGATGCTGGGAAAGATTGAAGGCAGGAGGAAAAGGGGGACACAGGATGAGATGGTTGAATGACATCATCGACACAATGGACATGAGTTTGAGCAAACTCCAGGGGATAGTGAAGGACAGGGAAGCCTGGTGTACTGCAGTCCATGGGGTCACAAAGAGTCAGACATGACTTAGTGACTGAACAATAACAATAGTCTTTGGTAGGAGACACTGGAGATGTGAACATGTGGGACTTTGTGCTGTCATCAGAAGAAACGTCAATCATCGTGGAACTTCAGTCTTGATGTCTTGGGCTGGGCACTGCCAATATATGGGGTTCATAGTGGAATGTTCTTCAACCCCAGCTGCAGTCCTGGGGCTGTGACCCTGTCTGACAGCAGCAGTCCTGAGTGTACCTACTGGAGCTGACACCTCAGCAGCGTCCTGTCTTAGACTGAAGAATTTTTGCTTTATACCTGGAGTCACTGTGAACACTGGACTTCTTTTCTCTGCTCTTCATTAACATCACAAATGCACATTTATTCTTTAGTGAAAGGTAGTCTATATGTTGTTTTTTTTTTCCAGAAGGAATCAAAATTATGGAATTTATTTTTTACATTGGGAAGGACTTTAGACATAATCTAGCATCCTTATTGTATTGGTTTTCTATTGCTGCTGTAACAAATTATTACAAATCTAGTGGTTTAACACAAATTTATTTATTTTTTTAAATTATTTATTTACCTATTTTTGGCTGTGCTGTGTCTTTGCTGCTGCAAGGGCTTTTCTCTAGTTATAGTGAGCAGAGGATACTCTGTTGCAGTGCTCAGACTTCTTACATTGATGCTCTTGTTTTGGAGCATGGTCTCTAGAGCATGCGGGCTTCAGTAGCTGCAGCTCCCGGGCTCTAGAGCACAGGATCAATAGTTGTGGTGGAAGGGCTTAGTTGCTCTGCAGCATGCAGGATCTTCCTGGATCAGGGGTCAAACTGGTCTCCTGCATTGGCAGGTGGATTCTTTTTACCACTGAGCCACCAGGGAAGCCCACATATTTATTATCTTACAGTTCTGGAGGTCAGAAATTGAAAGTGGGTAGGCCCACAGGGCTGTGTTCTTTTTAGAGGTTCTAGGGGTGAATCTGTTTCTTTGCCTTCTCTAGCAGCTAGAGAGCACCTACATTCCTTGGCTTGTGGCTCCTTCTTCCATTTTCAGAGGCAATGAAATAGCATTTTTCCCTTCTCTCCAACCTCATTCCTCCCTGTCGTTATATCAAGCCTCCTGGACACCAGCATAATCTCTCCATTTCAACATCCTTAGCTTATCTGCAAAAGTAATATATTCACAGGTTTCATAGAACATAGACAGGCTATTCAGCCTATCACATTCATTTTACAGAAGATATAACAGACTCTAAAGGAGAGGAATTAAAAAAGATAATTCACAGGGCTTGTCTGGGCTGTGGCTAGTCCCTATATTTTTGTGGAATGGGGGGTTAACGCTGTGCTGGGTGCACAGCATGGTGAGTGGAATGTGGGGGGATGACAGCCCACACTCGGTCCTTCAGCTAGACAGGCATGTGCAGCGGAGAGCACATGGGTGTCTAGTGTACAGTTCCCTATAGTGTACAGTGTACTATAGTCCTGCAGTATTCAGTCCATGCTGCCTTTCAACCCTGTGTCAGAGTGAGACAGGATGAGACCAGGGACCTGAGACCCTTTCTGCAGTGTCAAACCTGGACAAACATCGGTATGAGCAACAAAGTATTGAATACAAAACTATATAGGGACTGAAGATCACTGTGCACGTGTCACTGGGGCAAATTATAACCAATCAGATACAAAAAGACCAAAAACCCAACTGCCACTTTTGAGGAGCTGGGAGCAAAAGCAGGATACTCCCATCTTGGATAGTGAGCAAGGGAACCTATTACTTATTTTTGCTGCAGTTTGAGTTCTAATGAAGCCTTGCCTGAATTCCCTGTCTGGTCTCATCAATTTCTTTTGATTAAGGAGGCCAAGAACTCTGGTCCGGAACACAAATACCTTCTTCCATTCAGCTCGTCTATGCCAGATTTATTTATCAATATTTCAATGACTGTTTTCCTGTTCCATCTCACAGTCTCCATAAGTGTGTGCATCCAAGTTAGTGCTCCTTTTATACGTGGACTGCTTGCATCTTGTTTTATAGCACGAAAAATTTTTTAAATTTTTGGTACTTGCCTCATCTGAAAGGGCAAGGCATGTTGGCTCCAAGGTTTTCAAATCCTCTGTGGCAATGTTACCTTTCTATACCATTATTACAAAGGGGCTTTAGTCAGGCTTGACTTAAATGAAAACTCCTCTAAACCAGCACTGTCCAGTAGAACTTTCCGCAATTATGGTGGTGGTTTAATCACTAAGGGGTATCCAACCCTGCAAACCCATGGACTGTAGCTTGCCAGTCTTCTCTGTCTGTGGGACTTTCCAGGCAAGAATACTGGAGTAAGTTGCCATTTCCTTCTCCAGAGGATCTTCCCCACCCAGGGATCAAATCTGGGTCTCCAGTACTGCAGACAGATTCTTTACCAACTGAGCTACCAGGGAAGCCCTGCAATGATAGAAAAGTTTTAATCTGCACTGTCCAGTATGGCAGCCACTCAACATATATGGTTACTGAGCCCCTGAAATGTGGCTTAGTGTGACTGAGGAATTGCATTTTACATTTTATTTAATTTTAATTAATTTGAATAGTCATATGTGGCTACTCTTATTGGATAGCACTGATCTAGATTCTTTCCCTGAGATAAAGGGAAATAAGTGTAGAGTATAGGATAGGGTATAATCACAAAAGTTTATAATTAGGAGAAAAAAGGAAGTAGAGGTCTAAACTTGAATAAAGTGAAGAAAACTTGGGAAGGTTTAAAGATTGCCTTCCATCAAGCTGCTGCTGCTGCTGCTAAGTCGCTTCAGTCATGTCCGACTCTGTGTGACCCCATAGACAGCAGCCCACCAGGCTGCCTCATCCCTGGGATTCTCCAGGCAAGAACACTGGAGTGGGCTGCCATTTCCTTCTCCAATGCATGAAAGTGAAAAGTGAAAGTGAAGTCGCTTAGTCATGTTGGACTCTTCTCGACCCCATGGACTGCAGCCTACCAGGCTCCTCCATCCATGGGATTTTCCAGGCAAGAGTACTGGAGTGGGGTGCCATTGCCTTCTCCGTCCATCAAGCTAGGGACCTAATTTTCTCTTGTTTCTATCAGAGGGTAAATAGGCTATTATCAAATAGTTTAATGTATTCTGGGTGCAAATCTTTAGAAGTATGTGTTTTTTGCTTTTATTCCGCCTTTTGTGTTCAGTATTTTTCTTAGAACTTATTTTCTCCTTTACCTTTTTCTCTTTTTCTTTCATAGAGGTGAGTTTATTCATGCTTGCTATTTAGAACATCTTTTGATTCTGATCCTGTGTATCAGAGGTAAGGCTTCAGTAGTATTCTTTCTCTTGAGATGTTAAGTGGGCTAAAGGCACCCCAGGAGCATTAGCTTATAGTGGCATTTTTTGTATTGTTAGCTCAAAATTGTAAGTTCAAAATTGTGCCCAGGATGGTATAGAGGCCTTTTGCTTGAAAAAAGAGAAAATACAGCACTGGAAGAATGTTTGGGATTAAGATTCAGGTCTAGGGTGTTCATCAACAATAAGCCTGCAGTTTCTCTGCCAGAAAGTTAAATATGGCTTTTCCTGAGAGGTAAAGAGTGTGTTCTGTGGCCTCTCTTGAGAGAATGGGAGAGATCAACATCTGGGGGAGTTTCCAGGACTGAGGAAGGGAACTCAGGATGACTCTGCAAAAGAGGGGCTTTATAGGAGATAGAAAAACACTGGGAACAGCCATTCTCCTAGTTTTTGCAGGAGGGAGTATAGAATTATACACACTTGGTGTCGAGGGCAGGATGACCTTCTGTCAGTAGACCCAGAGAGAGCGGAACTAAGGTCAAGCTGTAGGAAGCAACTGAAGAGTGAAAGAAAAGAAAATGACGAAAAGGAACAAGAAAGGCAAAATGCTTTTCTTCCACACAAAATATTAGTGTGGAAGATGCCTCATTCCATTTCAGCTCCATCCACCGTGAAAAACACAGGGGCACTCAAAGGATGGTGAGAAAAAGGAAGCAGTTTCTAGAGGCATCACGACAAGACGTGAGGGGATACTGACAAGGGGTTGCTTTCTCTGACATCTGTAGTGCAGAGGAGATAAGCAGCTGCCTACAGGAGATTACTGTCGTAGGAATCCCCGCTGTAAATGTGGCCGCACACGCGATACAAAGAAGACATTGTAAGTTACAGATGAGTAGAAGGATATGATGTGCCTATGAGGAAATGCTAAGAATGAGAGCAATGAAAACTGGAATGCATTTTGAATTTTGCAGGAAACCCTTTACTCTTTTATCCACTTACCCATGGTATATCACCTCCTTTGAGATCCACTAATCTAGAGTGACCTTCTCACTTTGCAGAGGAGCTTACCAAACTCAGGAAGGAGAATGGCTTTTCTAAAAGTCGTATGGTCAGATTCAGATGTGGGGCCTAAATCCTGGTTTCATACCTTATTCGGTGTTTCTTTTTTTTTTCCCACTATCTTAACCCGCTAACATTTTGGGAATTGAAAGAACAATTTTATTTGGGAGTTGCTAGGAAATTCAATACAGTTATCAAATGATCCATTCTTCTTATTGCGATCCTTGAAGAAAATGATTGTTTGAAAGATTATTAATTCAGTTTAAATGATCTCATAACATATTTACTAGTCCTGTTCACATTTTTCACATCTATATGAAACCCTGATGCCTCAAACCTCACAAATATGTGAAGTAACACTTCCTTTAAAATTACTGGATATATTTACATTTTATCCAACTAATATATGCTTGTAATTAAAAGATAAAAGAGTGTAGAAGAGTTTTAAAGAAAAGCAATGGTCTTTTGCCTCACCATTCTATATCCAGCTCCACTCCACAAAGGCAATCATTTTGAACTTTTCAGACTATTTAAGTTTTTATGGAGGTAGCCTCTGTTTGTCTATAAAAGTCTTGCATTATTATTTCTTATTTTATCAATTTTAAACATTATTTATAGATTCCCTTAGAGTCAAGACTGCACATATTCACCACTTCCCCCAAATGAAGGTACATCACCATTTTAGGTAGACTGTTAGCCAACAGTAATATTTACTTTGTAATATTTACTTAGAAATTCTAGTCAGCAGAGATATTATACATCATTATTTCTTTACTCCTTACTTTATATTTTACAGGATGAAAAAAATTAATATCCTTACATTCCTTTTACTTCTTCCCTCTTTTCACTTTCATCATCTATACTTTTAGGTCACTAAATTTTAATAATAATTAAAGTATATTAACATAATAAAGATTATGAGCCTTGTCTATAGATTCTTAAAGCTGAAACTCAAGAGTACGTATATGATTATGATTTTGTGACTGTTGTTCACTTCAGAGCCAAATTATATGGTATGAGTATATTTCCCTTCTAGATTTATTTTTTTGAATTTCTATTTGATTTTTTTCTTATATTGTGACTGTCTTTGTAGCATAATGATACTGTTGAACCAAAGATATCTTTTTATCCTTACCACCCTGGTCTATTGATACCTCTCTTTTGGAGCCAACTATCTTTTTTTTTTTTTTTCTCTAATCTGAGCTGATTACTCTGGGTTCGTTGAAAAGATGTCACTTGGAGTCTTACTCTCTTGTTACCCTCCTAGGTTGGAGTCCCAGTTTTTTTATTGCATATGTATATTTTTTTGGTTTACCTTTTAAATTGTTGGAGTATGTTTAAAGGTAGTTTCCCAAGAAAGGGTATGATATGAGGGAGATAAATGATTTGGGTCTTTACATGTCTGGAAAAAAAAAGTTATTACTGTTTTCTCATATTGAATTGATAGATTGACTGTCAGATTCTAAATTGAAAATACTTTTTGCTTTGTTACTTTGGAAGGTTTATCTTTTAAAACACATGTTGATTTGCCAAGTCGGATGTCAATTTGTTTCTCATTATTGAGTGAACTGTTTTTTCCCTTCAGGAAATTTTAGGCTAGTCTCTTGACACACAGTGGAGAAGGCAATGGCACCCCACTCCAGTACTCTTGCCTGGAAAATCCCATGGATGGAGGAGCCTGGTAGGCTGCAGTCCATAGGGTCGTGAAGAGTTGGACCTGACTGAGCGACTTCACTTTCACTTTTCACTTTCATGCATTGGAGAAGGAAATGGCAGCCCACTCCAGTGTTCTTGCCTGGAGAATCCCAGGGACGGGGAGCCTGGTGGGCTGCCGTCTGTGGGGTCACACAGAGTCAGACATGACTGAAGTGACTTAGCAGCAGCAGCAGCTTGACACATGGGGTTCTGAAGAATGTGGGACTGGATGTGGGTATTTTTCTCTTCATTTATTGTATTACACATTTAGTGTGCCATCTTACTCTGGAAAGTTGTTTACCTAACTCTGGGAATTTCTTACATTAGTTCTTTAATAGTTACCCATTCTGTGTTTTCTCTTTCAAGAATTTGCAATGGTTTGATTGTGGAACTTCTGGGTTGATGTTTTTATGAATTTATTTTCTGTCTCCTTGTGTTTAGATTCTATTTTCAGAGAGAGTTTATATTGTAATTTTTTGTTAATACTTTTCAATTTGGCAATTATATATATTTATTTCTAGGTGTTTTGTTTTGGGTTCTCTGATTACGCCTTTTCCATAACACTCATGTTGGGGGAGGTCATCGTGACCACCAGTTGATCCAGGAACTGGCTTCAGGCAATCAGAGACTCCTCACGCTTCCTTTGTCCTTGGAAGGTACCTTCAGACTACCATTCCCACACTAGGGGTATTTTCAAGGATTGAAATGCCTGGAAAGAGCAATGTGTTGCTGAGACCATGTGGACTAGAAATGCAACTGACTCCCATTAAGACATCTATAGACATTTTCAAGATTCTGGTGGGCAGGCCTGGAGATCTACTCATCTTGTGGATGCCCCAAACAGACCTCTGCATAAGTTTCCTTGCTAAATCTGCCATCTGCCAGTCTGGAGTGGTCCGCCTCTTTCTTCAGTCTCTCTTTGGCTTCTGTATTCAGGGGTCAGTTTTCAATTTCATCTAGAGAACTTCAGAGGTGGGAACCAATGATTCTCTTCTCATTCTATGAGATTATAATGTCTGAGAATATTAGTTTCCTTTTTAAATTCTCTTTTCTGCCCCCTAAATAATCTGTGCTGCTTTCAGAGTTACTTTTTGTTATGGCATTCTTCTTTCATACTTTATTCTTTCCCAAATACAAAGTGATACTTTGTTATGCATCATATTTAAAATTAAGACTAGAGAGAAAGTTTGTGTGTGTGTGTGTGTGTGTGCATTCATTGGTGGGCTTTCTGTTTTGGGTGACTGGGGAGCCAGTCATTAGGCTCGGGGATTCTCAAGCAACACAATCTAAAGGGCTTTTAGACCTTTGGGACCTCAGGACCATGACTAGCTCCTTTTATTCTATTTTGATGAGTTTCTTTTAGAAAACTGCCCATTGTTTATGTAATGATTTTTGGCCTGGATGTAAAATACATATCTGCCAACTATTCTGGTCAAACCATTAGGCAAGAGATTCTTGTGGATGGTAGTATTAACAGTTTTCAGGCTCTAGTTTCCACTGCATGTTCTTCCCAGAGCCATGAAGGCAGCCTGGAATCTTTCTAGATTCTCCTGGGTAGACTTTTGCCTCTTCTAGTCTCCTTAGCTCCCTTCTCCTCCCTCATATATTCCAGGTTATGGTTTCCTTTGCCCAGATTCAGAATCTTTCATTGCTTTTTCCTTTTCCAGAAATGTTTAGATATATTTTGCTTGCTAACAGCTTCCCTCCTGTTCTCTTCATTGTTGTGAATTTAGCATCTTTCTAATGTGGCCTTGAGATACAGAGAGTAGATAAATATTTTTGCATGGTTGGCAATTTTGAACCAGAAAATCCTCTGTATTCCACCCCTCATTTTATATTTTAATGATTTTTGGAATACATTTTTTTTAGTATTGTACATATACTAATATATATATATATATATATACACAATATATGTACATATTACAAAAATTCAAGAGGTGTGAAAGGGTATATAGCAAATTTATCTCTCTCTCCCATTCCTCTTCCTTAGGTATTCAGTTTCTTGTGTGTCTTCTAGAACTATTCTACACAAACATATATTCTTTTTAATTTAAAAAATGAAAACAGATACACAAAAACATTGTTTTACACTTTTGTTTTGCATTTACCATTTTTTTGGAGATCATTCCATATTGATACAGCAAAGAACTTCTTAAAAATTATTTTTAATCCTCCCTCATGCTAGAAACCATCCAGATTCCAGCTGGTCTAAGACTAGGATTCATATCAAGGGTCTACAAGTGATACCATGGCAAACATTTGCCAATACATTTCTTGCCTGAAATATGAACTCATTATTTCTAGTGCTACTGAAAACACACTTTTAAATAGAAAGTACTGACTATATCCCAAACACGAGGTTATTAACTGGAAATCTCCCTAGAATACTTACATCTCACCTTGGAAAGAAGGTTCTTTGTGCTGGTGTTACTTTTACAACACAATCCTTGATCTGTTAGGTATCCTGAGTTGATGTGCAGCTGAGTGACGGAAGGAAGGAAGGGAAAAAATGTGTCTTTGGCTGCCAACATTTATTTTAAATCTTTATCACTGCATGCCATTTACATAAATTCCAGATATGAGTGGTTGTTAGGAAGGCATCAACAAAGAACCTCTTCTTTGCTAACCAGAACAAATGAAAGAAAAATCACTATTGAGTATATATCATATCAGTTTCAGAGTCAATTATGTTGATACTGTCACACTGGAACAAAGAAATAAACTAGAAATATGTGTAAAAAGTTAAAAAAATTCTGCAAAATGTTTCACTAATGAATACGTTGTAATTTAACATTCCTTTATTGATCCACTTTTCTCTTTAATCTTTTGCTTTTATCAACAAAGCTACAATGAACTTCCTTTCATACACAGTATTTCATACAGAAATGAATAAATCTGATAAATTCCTAGATGTGAAATTAATGGTAAATTGCCAGTTTTCTTGTGTGTGTGGTTGTGTGCTTCAGTTAATGCCAATAATGTATGAGACTGCCTATGTCCTCACACCTTTAGCCATGGTACCAGTTAAGATCCAATCCTGAAGTGAAAGTGTTAGTTGCCTGGTTGTGTCAGACTTTGTGATCCTATGGACTGTAGACCACCAGGCTCCTCTGTCCATGGGATTCTTCAGGCAAGAATACTGGAGTTGGTTGCCATTTCCATGTTCAGAGGATCTTCCTGACCCAGGGATCAAACCCACATCTCCTGCATTGGCCAGAGGATTCTTAACCTCTGGGCCATCAGGGAAGCTCAATCATATGCCATACCAATTATTTAAACAGTTTTATGTGAAGAATTGTTAACTTGGTACAAAGCTGTGAAGAAGAGAATTAAGACAAGGAGAGAATACTAAATTATCACAGAAGTAGCAATTGTAGAAAGCAGCTGCCATCTCTAAGGTTGGAGGAGCACGTGAAGAGGTTGAAATAATTAAAACTTAGAAGCTTAGAGGAGGGAACCTCACAGTATTGAATGCAGATCTCTTTGGAGGAGGATATTATTCAGCTGGTGCTGTGAGCTTGGAGGAAGGACCCTGGGGACCCGACCAAACTGCAACTGAGGGAGCACTAATTGGTTAGAGATGGTTCACTGAGAGAGGAAAGGTGGAGTGGCAACTTTAAAAAAAATTTATTTTATTTTTAATTGGAGGATAATTGCTTTACAATATTGTATTGGTTTCTGCCATACAACAACACAAATCAGCCATAAGTGTACATATGTCTCCTCCCTCTTGAACCTCCCTTCTGCCCTCTACCCCATCCTTCCCCTCTGCCTGTTGCTAAGTCACTTCAAGTTGTGTCTGACTCTTTGGACTGTAGCCCACCAGTCTCCTCTGTCCAAGGGATTCTCCAGGCAAGAATACTGGAATGGGTTTCCATGCCCTCCTCCAGGGGATCTTCCCGACCCCAGAGATTGAACCTAGATTTCTTAGGCCTTTCCTGCATTAGAAGAGTGGTTCTTTACCACTAGTGCCACCTGGGAAGCCCCCATCCCACCCCTCTATCTTGTCGCAGAGTACTGGGTTCAGCTCCCTGTGTTATACAGCAACTTCCCATTAGCTGTATTTAAAGTGATGGAAAAACTACAAATTGGATTCAACTGCTGCAATGATTAAGCACTAATGCTGCAGGTGAAAAAAAGCTGCTGGGCCAACTGGCAGGAGCAGGAAGTCGAGAGGGCGGACAATCTCTTCTTCCGCTTTCAGCCTCCCCACCCTACTTCCCCTCCAGCACCTTCTGTCGGCAAAGCCTACCAGGGCGCCAGATAGCAAAGCAGTGATGTGGTGAGCAACCCCAGCTCCAACATTCCAGAGTTTGGAAGGATGGAACTGAAGTCGAAAGACAATTCAAAGATCACCAGTGCACCCTGGTTTTCGCCCATTGCTAATTGTGACAAAGGTCCGTCTAGTCAAGGCTATGGTTTTTCCAGTGGTCATGTATGGATGTGAGAGTTGGACTGTGAAGAAAGCTGAGCGCCGAAGAATTGATGCTTTTGAACTGTGATGTTGGAGAAGACTCTTGAGAGTCCCTTGGACTGCAAGGAGATCCAACCAGTCCATCCTAAAGGAGATCAGTCCTGGGTGTTCATTGGAAGGACTGATGCTGAAGCTGAAACTCCAATACTTTGGCCACCTCATGCCAAGAGCTGACTCATTGGAAAAGACCCTGATGTTGGGAGGGATTGGGGGCAGGAGGAGAAGGGGACAACAGAGGATGTGATGGCTGGATGGCATCACCGACTCGATGGACATGAGTTTGGGTAAACTCTGGGAGTTGGTGATGGACAGGGAGGCCTGGCGTGCTGCGATTCATGCGGTTACAGAGTCAGACACGACTGAGTGACTGAACTGAACTGAATGTGACAAGTGCAAACTTAGAGCTTGTAGTTTTGACTGGCATTTTCTTTATTGAGACTGAGGTTGAATACCCCTTAATTTTTAAGAGTTGTTTGATTTTTACTTTTTGTGAACAATTATCTTTTGCTAGCCTTTGTTCATGCTTGGTTTGTTTGGACATCGTTTTTGTTTCTTATACAAGAAAGAACTTAGGCTTTTGAATACAATGTGAGTTGGAAATAACTTCTCCAGGTTTGTCAGTTATCTTTTGATAGATGGTGGCTTTTCCATGTATGCATATTTGTGTTTGCAGAGTTCAGTTTTATCATTATTTTCTTTTGTGACTTCACCTGTAGAAAGACCTTTCCAATTTTGAAATGATAAAAATGTTCTTCCATTTTTAAAAAAATAGTGCTTTTATGGTTTTGGTTTTAAAATTTAAATATTTGTTCAATTTGGATTTTTTTCTGTTATATAGTATGATTAAGCCAAATGTTTCTTTTCTGCTTACTATCCAGATGTCCCAACACCATTTATTGAATAATCCATATTTTCTCCAAATTGAAAACTAACTTTTATTTTAATCCCTGTATGGGATTTTTCTGGACTTTCTAATCTGTTTCATTGATTTGTCTTTTCATGTATTAGCACCACACTATTTTAATTACTCTGGAGAAGGCAATGGCACCCCACTCCAGTACTCTTGCCTGGAAAACCCCATGGATGGAGGAGCCTGGTAGGCTGCAGTCCATGAGGTTGCTAAGAGTCGGACACGACTAAGCGACTTCACTTTGACTTTTCACTTTCATGCATTGGAAAAGGAAATGGCAAGCCACTCCAGTGTTCTTGCCTGGAGAATCCCAGGGATGGGGGAGCCTGGTGGGCTGCCATCTATGGGGTCGCAAAGAGTCGGACACCACTGAAGTGACTTAGCAGCAGCAGCAGCGGCATTTTAATTACTCTAGCTTTATAATGTGGTTAAATATCTCCTAGAGCATTTCTTTCTCACTGTTTTCCCTTTATAGAATCTTGATTATTCTTGGTTCTGTTGTCTCCTGTAGGAACATTATGATCAGCTTGTCTAATTTTAAGGCATATTCATAGTTTCATTAAGATTGTACAAAAATATAGATTATGAAAGTGCTGAAATTGTCATGTTGAGTTTTCCTATTTAAAAATACAGTATACCTTTAACAGACTGGTTCCAAATAGGAAAAGGAGTATGTCAAGGCTGTATATTGTCACCCTGCTTATTTAATTTATATGAAGAGTACATCATGAGAAACGCTGGGCTGGAAGAAGCACAAGCTGGAATTAAGATTGCTGGGAAAAATCTTTCAATAACCTCAGATATGCAGATGACACCACCCTTACGGCAGAAAGTGAAGAGGAACTCAAAAGCCTCTTGATGAAAGTGAAAGAGGAGAGTGAAAAAGTTGGCTTAAAGCTCAACATTCAGAAAATGAAGATCATGGCATCTGGTCCCATCACTTCATGGGAAATAGATGGGGAAACAGTGGAAACAGTGTCAGACTTTATTTTTCTGGGCTCCAAAATCACTACAGATGGTGATTGCAGCCATGAAATTAAAAGACGCTTACTCCTTGGAAGGAAAGTTATGACCAACCTGGATAGCATGTTCAAAAGCAGAGACATTACTTTGCCAACAAAGGTTCATCTAGTCAAGGCTATGGTTTTTCCTGTGGTCATGTATGGATGTGAGAGTTGGACTATCAAGAAGGCTGAGCGCCGAAGAATTGATGCTTTTGAACTGTGGTGTTGGAGAAGACTCTTGAGAGTCCCTTGGACTGCAAGGAGATCCAACCAGTCCATTCTGAAGGAGATCAGCCCTGGGATTTCTTTGGAAGGAATGATGCTAAAGCTGAAACTCCAGTACTTTGGCCACCTCATGTGAAGAGTTGACTCATTGGAAAAGACTCTGATGCTGGGAGGGATTGGGGGCAGGAGGAGAAGGGGATGACAGAGGATGAGATGGCTGGATGGCATCACTGACTCGATGGACATGAGTCTCAGTGAACTCTGGGAGTTGGTGATGGACAGGGAGGCCTGGCGTGCTGCGATTCATGGGGTTGCAAAGAGTCAGACACGACTGAGCGACTGATCTGATCTGATCTCATTAAGAAATGCACTCCCTGCCAAAACATACATTTGAAATTTGAATTACTTATCAAAATCACCTACAAAGAAAAATTAGAATAATATCCTAATTAGAAGAAACTCTAGGGTTTAGATCCTTACAGCCACTGGAAATGAAATGAATTTTTATTAATATACTTTTGTTGCAGAGAATTATGATTGGGTGGTCAATAAAATACTTTCAAGCATAAAATTTACATTATGATAAATTTCTATGGGTAAGTGTGTTGAAAATATAAGTTCTAGGAGGAAAAGAAATGATATAAAGTTTTGACTGTTAAAATAGAACTTGCTAATGTTTTAATGGATGAAGTATATGAAATCTTAATATTCTGTGGAATGTATTTAACAAATGACATAACAATTGGATTTAAAAATGGCGATATTTATAATATGCCAGAAGTTATGTTAGCAATTATGAGAAGGTACGCAGACTTTTCTAAATTCTGTTAGAGGATTTTCAAGCTAAAAATCCAAACAAATCCCAAGCCCCAGAAAAACAAAATCTCTTGGCTATTGCCTTAAAACCTTCCATGCAAGGAGATATCCAGTTTTAACCTGAAACTTAGAGAGTAAGAAAACAGATTAACAAATATACAGGGAAGGTAAATAGACCCAAGGTGAATCTAGTTTGGGAGTCTGGGTGCACAGATCACTCTATAAGTGTGCCCTATTGGGCCAGTCTTTGCCTGGCTGTGGGTTCTACTGTGTAGATGCCCCTGAGCCCATATTAAAGGGGTACCCTCCCTCTCCACCTCAATGAGTGTACTTTTGAACCTAAACCTTTTTAATCTAGGAGCCAACTTCCAGAAGCACAGGACATGGAATAGTTTCCTACTCTCTTTAGGTGTAAATCTCTTCACATTTGGAGTAGGAAATGTCAACCCACTCCAGTATTCTTGCCTAGAGAATCCCATGGACAAAGGAGCCCAGAGGGCTACAGTCTATAGGGTCACAAAGAATTGGACACGACTGAGTGACTTGACTCTTTAGGTGAAGCCCCAATTCACCTGTGAAAACTTGCCCACCTGCCAGGGTAAGTGTTGCTGCTCATTTCCTTTGGGAAGCTGAAATACACACAGGTTCTGATGTGTGGCCTTATCCCTAGGCTTCCCGTGGTAGACAGACATAAGTCCCTTTGACATTATCTGGATTATTTTGTCTTAAATAACATCACTTAAGGGACATAAGTCCACTCAGGGCAACAATCTGACCTAATTTTTTTCCTCACTGTTCTCCAATGATGAAACAGTAAATGTGAATATCTTTTCTAGTCTCCTCTATTGGTGAGTAAGGACTTGAAAAATGGCACACAGACCTCCCAAGAATCAGTAAGAAACTCACACACAGGGAAGATAAATTTACCTATTAGAATACAATCTGCAAAGATAAAGATATGTTAAACGACACATGCAATTTACATCCCTTACAGAGCACAGCCTGCTCAGCTGAAACATTTTACATTTGATTATTTCAACATCTTTTCCAAGTTCAATGGGAGGGCTTAAAAATACATCAGAAAGTTAAAAGGACCTTCAAGTGATTTTTTTCCCCCTCCAGAACCAAATGTGGCCTTTCCTAAGAAGCTCCTTTCTGAAACTCTTAAGGGACTACATTGCAGACTAACCAAGGATGATCTCATTACATAGTTCAAAATTTTCTGGCTGATCCCACTTTCATATCCTCCCAATTTGCCAAACCAGAGAACACAAGGAGTAGCCCATTAGTTTCTCCCAGGGTCACTGCAGATTTTTATCCTACAAATACAGATTCTCATAAGAACTCACAAGAAAAAGAGAGGCACATATGCAGTCTCTTAGCTATATTGCTTACTTGCTTTGCAACTGGGCCATGTGCGGCTGGGTATATATCTTCTTTTTAAACATTTTCTTAATAAGATTGTACAAAATGATTGTTGTTTAGCTGCTAATGAATGCATTTTCATTGTCAACAATTCAGGTGACAATGAATTTATAGGTGAAGTTAAAACCAAACAAGAACAAAAATCACTAATGACCTCTACTAATCCTGTTTATCCCTTTTAGAGGCACTTTTATCTTATTACTTTTGTATGTATCCTCCCAGATCCTCTCTCCTCTTAAACATATATAAAAGTGTAGTTATTTTTCAGTACCTTTTCTTTTTTCCTTAAACTTAACAATATATTTTGGAGAACTTCCCCTGAGAATGCAAATTTGGCCAGCTCACTTTAAAAAATTGCCTTATAGTATTAGTGTTCTGTAGTATACATGACTATTTTGAAATTTTCCTCCTTAGAGACAGTTGGTCCCAATCCCTCATAATTTTACAACTATCCGTGTACATGGCTCTTTGTACATACTTATAAGGTATTTCCTTATAAAGCACTTATAAAGTACTTATAAAGGTTTTCCCCATTTTTTTTTCTTGGTTAATTTGCCATCTTATTGCTCATTTAGATTTTTAGTTGCAAATTGTAAGTTATAGTCTTTGCGAGTGTTTTCTACTCCTCTGTATCTTGTCATTTAAAGTTTTAATGATGTCTTCAGAAGTTAAATCTTTGTAGCCAAATATATCAAATTTTAACTTTAGTTCTGTTTTTAGACCTTTTAAGAAAACCAAATCATAAACTAGTTTCATATATATTTTTATAATTTAAATGTTTCTATGCTTATATGGTGGAGAAGGAAATGGCAACCCACTCCAGTGTTCTTGCCTGGAGAATCCCAGGGACAGGGGAGCCCAGTGGGCTGCCGTCTAAGGGGTCACACAGAGTCAGACACGACTGAAGTGACTTAGCAGCAGCATGCTTATATGGATAATTTATTTTTGAGAATATTGTGAACTTGGATACTATTTTGTATCTAAATCGTAGCTGATTGTGTCAATACTGTCTATTGACCAATGTGTCTTTTTGCCTACAAATCTGAATGCAACCTTTACCAAAGATTATATTTATTTATTTTTGGATCTCTTGTGTTCAAGCTCTATCTGTCTGTTATAGCCCTAGTAATATGCTATGCTAGATAATAGACTTTATGTTTTGATACCTGGTAAAGTGAGTTCCTACAGTTTTATTTTAATTTTTATACTATATAATTATTTTTGTAGTTTGCTCTTTGTTATTAAAGATCTTACTATCTTAATCTTGCTTTTGAACTGGAATATTTTTTTTTGGGGGGGGGACTTGTGTATTTTGTCACTCTCTTCTAATTATTAGTTGGTTGTTTCGAATTTTCTGGATAAGTAATTCTATCCTTTACAAACAATTTTAGTTTTGTATATTCCTTCCCAATATTTATAATTTGTTTTTATTATTGTTTATTGCTTAGATCGCTAAATAATTTGAATAGTAGGTGTGAGAGAAGACATCTCTTTTATTTCTGACTTGTAATGCTTGTTCCATGTTAAGAATATTTGCAAGTTTATTGTTAAATATTCTTCTCAAATGAAGTTCTTGTCTATTGCTAACTTGTTAATTTAACTGAGGATTTAAGTTTTATTAAATTCTCAGTATAGTTACTTAATATGTTCTTTTGCTCACTTAATTAGGTAGAGTATTTTAATGTTTTTTTTCCTGTTAAAACATTCTTGCATTCTTGGGATAAATGCTGTCTGGTTATAAGGAATGTACATACTTTCCATTCAATGTAGTGATGAAGTTGATTTGTTAATATTTATATAAATGTTTATATTTGCATTCTTACATGAGATCAGTGTACAGTTTTATTACTTTTCTTGTCTGGAATTTGTATCATTATATTAGCATTATAAAATGAGTTATTTAGCTTTTGTCTTTTTCTATAGTCTGATACAGTTGGCATATTTTGGGAAGGATTTATTTTTTAGCAGTAACCTAGCACTTATCCATAAACCATCTGGGACCAGTGCATTTTAAAGGGAATGGGTCTTTGTAGACTTTTCAATTTCTTCTATAGTGTTGGTCTTTTAACATTTATTTCTATTCTTTCTCCAGTTTTGAAAGTTCATATTTTCCTAGAAGTTGTCCGATTCATTTAGATTTCATTTTGTCAGTATAGTATAAACTTATATAGTAGTATTTGCTCTGTAGTTTTATCTGTTTTCTCATTCCTATTATGGTTTATTCATGTCTTCTTTTTCTCTGATCAAACATATGGTCTACTTTACTGATATTTTTTTCAGTAATCTGCCTTTGCTTTTAATACCTGAGTTTCTGTCTGTTTTATTTGTGTTTTAATAATATTTGATTTTATCATCACTACTACTTTCATGCTATTTTCTGTGAGAGTTTTTTTTTTTTTTGCATTTTCCTTGCTTTTTAAAAATTTTTATTTTTTTGTGTTTGGGGGTCAAGCTTCTATACATTTTATTTTCCCAACTCTGTTAAAGACAAGAACTGAATTAATATATTATTAATAGCTCCCATCTTATTGGGATACTTATATTTGTGAAGAATAGTTTGTTTTCACATGAATAATATTTCTGATCTGGACAAGATCTTCTCAATATGAGTAAAAGTGTGTCCAGCATATGATTTTATCTTTTTAAAAAAAATTAGTTATTTTTAATTGGAGGATAATTGCTTTACAATATTGTGCTGATTTCTGCCATACATCAACATGAAGCAAGCGTAACTATACATTTAGCCTTCTGTGTACAGCAACTTCCCATTAAGTTCAGTTGCTCAGTCGTGTCCAACTCTTTGAGACCCCATGGACTACAGCATGCCAGGTTTCCCTGTCCATCACCAATTCCCAGAGCTTACTCAAATTCATGTCCATTGAGTTGGTGATGCCATCCAACCATCTCATCCTCTGTTGTTCCCTTCTCCTCCTGCCTTCAATCTTTCCCAGCATCAAGGTCTTTTCCAACGAGTCAGTTCTTCAAATCAGGTGGTCAAAATATTGGAGTTTCAGCTTCAGCATCAGTCCTTTCAATGAATATTCAGGACTGATCTCCTTTAGGATGGACTGGTTGGATCTCCTTGCAGTCCAAGGGACTCTCAAGAGTCTTCTCCAACACCACAGTTTAAAAACATCAATTCTTCAGTGCTCAGCTTTCTTTGTAGTCCAACTCTCACATCCATACATGACTACTGGAAAAACCATCGCTTTCACTAGACAGACCTTTGTCTGCCTTTTAATATGCTGTCTAGGTTCATCACAGCTTTTCTTCCAAGGAGCAAGAGTCTTTTAATTTTATGGCCGCAGTGATTTTGGAGGCCCCCCCAAATAAATCTGTCACTATTTCCATTGTTTCCCTGTCCATTTGCCCTGAAGTGGTGGGACTGGATGCCATGATCTTAGTTTTCTGAATGTTGAGTTTTAGGCCAACTTTTTCACTCTCCTCTTTCACTTTCATCCAGAGGCTCTTTAGTTCTTCTTCGCTTTCTCTCATAAGGGTGGTGTCATCTGCATATCTGAGGTTATTGATATTTCTCCTGGCAATCTTAATTCTAGCTTGTGCTTTATCCAGCCTGGCATTTTGCATGATGTACTCTGCATATAAGTTAAATAAGCAGGATGACAGTATACAGCCTCACGTTGTCCTTTCCCAATTTGGAACCAGTCTGTTATTCCATGTTCAGTTCTAACTGTTGCTTCTTGACCTGCATACAGATTTCTCAGGAGACAGGTAAGGTGGTCTGATATTCCCATCTCTTGAAGAATTTTCCACAGTTTGTTGTGATCCACACAGCCAAAGGCTTTGATGTAGTCAAAGCAGAAGTAGATGTGTTTCCATACGGTGAATCTCTTTACATATGGTAAGACCTGTTTTACATATGGTAATATTTGTTTCAGTGCTGCTCTCTCAATTTGTCCCACTCTCACCTTTCCTTGCTGTGTCTACAAGTCTGTTCTCTATGTCTGGATCCCTATTCCTGCCCTGTAAATAGGTTCATCAGTACTCTTTTTCTAGATTCCATACATATGTGTGTTAATATATGGTATTTGTTTTTCTGACTTACTTCACTCTGTATAAAAGGCTCCTGGTTCATCCATCTCACTAGAACTGACTCAAATTTGTTCCTTTTTATGGCTGGACTAGTATTCCATTGTGTATATGTACCACAACATCTTTATCCATTCATCTATGGCTCTACCAAAAATCCACCTCATGTCCTGGCTATTGTAAATAGTACTGCAATGAACATTGAGTTACATGTGTCTTTTTCAACTATGATTTTCTCAGGGTATGTGCTCAATAGTGGGATTGTTGGGTAATATCATAGTTTATTCCTAACTTTTAAGGAACCTCCATACTGTTCTCCATAGTGAAAGAAAGAAAGTGAAGTCACTCAGTCATGTCCAACTATTTGAGACTCCATGGACTGTAGCCTATCAGGCTCCTCCGTCTATGGGATTTTCCAGGCAAGAATACTAGAGTGGGTTGCCTGTTCCTTCTCCAGGAGATCTTCTCCACCCAGGGATTGAACCCAGGGCTGTATCAATTTACATTCTTACCAACAGTGCAAGAGGGTTCCCTCTCTAGCATTTATTGTTTGTAGATTATTTGATGGCCATTCTGACAAGTGTGAAGTGATACCTCATTGTAGTTTTGAATTGCATTTCTCTAATATTGAGCCACGTGAGCATCTTCATATGTTTGTTAGTCGTCTGTAGGTTTTCTTTGGAGAAATGTTTCTTTAGGTCTTCTGACCATTTTGTTGATTGGGTTGTTCGCTTTTCTAGTCTTGAATTGCTTGTTTATTTTAGAGATTAATCCTTTTTCAGTTGTTTGTTTCATTTGCAATTATTTTCTCCCATTCTGAGGGTTGCCTTTTCACCTTGTTTATAGTTTCCTTTGATGTGCAGAAGTTTTAAAGTTAACTGGGTCCCATGTGTTTATTTTTTGTTTTTATTTCCTTTAGGAGGTGGATCAAAGAGGAACTTATGATTTATGTCACAGTGTTCTGCCTATGTGGAGAAGGCAATGGCTCCCCACTCCAGTACTCTTGCCTGGAAAATCTCACGGACAGAGGAGCCTGGTGGGCTGCAGTCCATGGGGTCACGAAGAGTTGGACATGACTGAGCGACTTCACTTTCACTTTTCACTTTCATGCACTGGAGAAGGAAATGGCAACCCGCTCCAGTATTCTTGCCTGGAGAATCCTAGGGACGGTGGAGCCTGGTGGGCTGCCATCTACGGGGTCGCACAGAGTTGGACACGACTGAAGTGACTTAGCAGCAGCAGCAGCAGTTCTGCCTATGTTTTCCTCTAAGCATTTTATAGTTTCTGGCCTTACATTTAGGTCTTTAATCCATTCTGAGTTTGTGTATGGTATTAGGAAGTGTTCCATTTTCATTCTTTTACATGCAGCTCTCCAGTTTTCCCAGCACCATTTGTTGAAGAGGCTGTCTTTCTCCATTGTATATTCTTGCCTCCTTTGTCAAAGATAGGTGCCCAAAAGTGTATTGGTTTATCTTTGGGGTTTCTATCTTATTCTATTGATCTCTATTTCTGTTTTTGTGCCATACCCATACTGTCTTGATGACTGTAGCTTTGTAGTATAGTCTTAAATCTATACTACTGGAAGGTTGTTTCTTCTAGCTCCATTTTTCTTAAGATTTTTTTAGCTATTTGGAGTCTTTTGTGTTTCCATACAAATTGTTAAATTTTTTGTTCTAGTTCTGTGAAAAATACCATTGGTAATTTGATAGGGATTGCACAGAATCTGTAGATAGCTTTGGGTAGTATAGTCACTTTCACAATATTAATTCTTCCAATCTAAGAACATGGTATATCTCTCTATCTCTTTGTGTTATCTTTTATTTTCTTCACCAGTGTCTCTTTGATTTTTGAATTAAAAGCATGGATTGTTTATTTTAAACTTTAATACTTTTTAATAAATGCATTTATAACTAAAATTTTTGTGTGTATACTTTTTGTACATGTCTGAAATGTTGTTGGGTGTAACTCTAATTTATTCTAAGTTTAAATTACCATTCCTTTAAATAATATTTTGGAGGCAATGGAGAGTTTAATTTATTAGCTTTTGCTTTTCATTTTAATTATATTATAGTCAGTGGATGTGACACATGATGTCAGCTTTCTGGAACTGGTTGAAATTTGCTTTATGGCTGATACATGGTCAAAATGTCTGTTTCCTGTGAATAGTCACATATTCTTATATACAAGCACATGTATGTGTATATGTGATTAATATTATATTTTATTGAATTCTTTAATATCTTTTTTTAAAAAAATTAATCTACTGTTTTCAGAGAGCTGTGTCATAGTCCATGCATAAACAATGGATTTGTTAAATTCATATTGTGGTTCTATTATTTCTTCTTACTTTTCAGTTCAGTTCAGTCGCTCAGTCATGTCTGACTCTTTGTGACCCCATGAACTGCAGCACACCAGACCTCTCTGTCCATCACCAACTCCCGGAGTCCACCCAAACCCATGTCCATTGAGTTGGTGATGCCATCCAACCATCTCATCCTTTGTCATCCCCTTCTCCTCCTGTCCTCAATCATTCCCAGCATCAAGGTCTTTTCCAGTGAGTTAGCTCTTTGCATCAGGTGGCCAAAGTATTGGAGTTTCAGCTTCAACATCAGTCCTACCAATGAACACCCAGGACTGATCTCCTTTCAGATGGACTGGTTGGATCTCCTTGCAGTCCAAGGGACTCTCGAGTCTTCTCCAACACCACGGTTCAAAAGCATCAATTCTGCAGCGCTCAGCTTTCTTCACAGTCCAACTCTCACGTTCATACATGACTACTGGAAAAACCATAGCTTTGACTAGATGGACCTTTGTGGACAAAGTAATGTCTCTGCTTTTTAATATGCTGTCTAGGTTGTTCATAACTTTCCTTCCAAGAAGTAAGCGTTTTTTAATTTCATGGCTGCAATCACCATCTGCAGTGATTTTGGAGCCCAGAAAAATAAAAAGTCAGCCACTGTTTCCACTGTTTCCCCATCTATTTGCCATGAAGTGATGGGACCAGATGCCATGATCTTAGTTTTCTGAATGTTGAGCTTTAAGCCAACTTTTTCACTCTCTTCTTTCACTTTCATCAAGAGGTTCTTTACTTCTTCTTCACTTTATGCCATAAGGATGATGTCATCTGCACATCTGAGGTTATTGATATTTCTCCTGGAAATCTTGATTTCAGCTTGTGCTTCTTACAGCCCAGCGTTTCTCATGATGTACTCTGCATATAAGTTAAATAAGCAGGGTGACAATCTACAGCCTTGATGTACCTCTTTTCCTGTTTGAACCAGTCTGTTGTTCCATGTCCACTTCTAACTGTTGCTTCCTGACTTGCATACAAATTTCTCAAGAGGCAGGTCAGGTGGTCTGGTATTCCCATCTCTTGAAGAATTTTCCACAGTTTATTGTGATCCACAGTCAAAGACTTTGGCATAGTCAATAAAACAGAAATAGATGTTTTTC
This sequence comes from Bos mutus, assembly GCF_027580195.1. NCBI lineage: Eukaryota > Metazoa > Chordata > Mammalia > Artiodactyla > Bovidae > Bos > Bos mutus. The sequence goes on along the minus strand of NC_091619.1, from coordinate 2,862,088 downwards.
TAGAACTCTCTTGCTTTTTTGATGATCCAGCAGATGTTGGCAATTTGATCTCTGGTTCCTCTGCCTTTTCTAAAACCAGCTTGAACATCTGGAATTTCATGGTTCACGTATTGCTGAAGCCTGGCTTGGAGAATTTTGAGCATTACTTTACTAGCGTGTGAGATGAGTGCAATTGTGTGGTAGTTTGAGCATTCTTTGGCATTGCCTTTCTTTGGGATTGGAATGAAAACTGACCTTTTCCAGTCCTGTGGCCACTGCTGAGTTTTCCAAATTTGCTGGGATATTGACTGCAGCACTTTCACAGCATTGTCTTTCAGGATTTGAAATAGCTCAACTGGAATTCCATCACCTCCACTAGCTTTGTTCGTAGTGATGCTTTCTAAGGCCCACTTGACTTCACATTCCAGGATGTCTGGCTCTAGGTGAGTGATCACACCATTGTTATTATCTTGGTCTTGAAGATCTTTTTTGTACAGTTCTTCTGTGTATTCTTGCCACCTCTTCTTAATATCGTCTATATGCATACAAATATCCCCTTTTGGATTTCCTTTTTATTTAGGTCACCACATTGCATTGAGCAGAGTTCTCCATTAAACAGCATTCCTTGAGCTATACGATAGGTTCTCCTTAGTTATCTATTTTTTAAGTAGTGTCAGTAATGTATACATGTCAACCCCAATCTCTCAATTCATTGCACCCCCGCCCCGTTCGCTCTTGATATCCATACATTTGTTCTCTACATCTGTATCTCTATTTCTGCTTTCCAAGTAAGACCATCAAACCATTTTTTTTATATTCCATTAATTGCATTAGATTGCATTGCTGCTGCCGCTGCTAAGTCGCTTCAGTCGTGTCCGACTCTGTGCGACCCCATGGACTGCAGACTACCAGGCTTCTCCATCCATGGGATTCTCCAGGCAAGAACACTGGAGTGGGTTGCCATTTCCTTCTCCAGTGCATGAAAGTGGAAAGTGAAAGTGAAGTTGCTCAGTCGTGTCTTGACTCTTAGCAACCCCATGGACTGCAGCCTACCAGGCTCCTCCATCCATGGGATTTTCCAGGCAAGAGTACTGGAGTGGGGTGCCATTGCCTTCTCCATAGATTGTATTAATATGTGACATCTGAGAGGGACGAAGATGGGCTGTCTGAGACTGGTACACAGAGCGAAGTCAGAAAGAGAAAAGCAAATAGATTGCATTAATATGTGATATTTGTTTTTCTCTTTCTGACTTTGCTCTGTGTAGCAGTCTCAGACAGCCCATCTTCGTCCCTCTCAGATGTCTTGGCAAGTGGTGGGGTGGGCCATGAATCCAGAAGCCTGGTTTCCAGTGCTGGAAGAGACTCACTGGATAGAAGCACTAAAAGTTAAGATAGTGATCTCAATGGCCAGCAAACAAGGAGGATGACTGTTTTGTCTAGCTTAAGTCTGTGCTCCTGCTTAGAACAACCAACAGACCAACAGGTTAGCTGGGAATTTAAACAGGAATGTGAGACTCTAGAGGGGGTTTGATAAAGTCTGCATATATCTCAATTTAACAGCAACTGGAGTAGTTCCAAACTGCCTGCACGTCTCTGCCAGTGAAGCCTGCACACTTACATGGAGAAGATGTAAGAGAACCTAGTGTAAAGTAAAAGCCAGTGAAAATCTGAATACATTCTGATGTTTGAATGTGCTCCCCAGCCTACACATTGATGCATCAGCAAACCTAATGGCCCAAGGGTTTGGACACAACCCCTGAACAATATTTTTCTGAATGGTAAGCTATTCAGACACAGGGTAACCCTTAGGAAGTCAGCCTTAAAAATAGAACAAGGAAAAAATATAAGAACAAATATAAAAAGTTGCCACATGGTGTTGGGTAGATAGACTACACACATTTAGTTCAGACAAGTTAGTAAGCAAACAAGAGAAAACAATAGCAACTTGTGTGTGTGTGTGGGGGGGTGGGGTGGAGGAGTCAGAATGCAGTGTTATTTTAATATATTACCTAAAATGTCCTTTCAACAAAAATTGTGAAGCAAAGAAACAGAAAAGAGTGACTTATATTAGGAAAAGAGTTGACAATAGATTCTAAGTGTCCCCAGAAGTTGAATTTAGCAAAGATGTCAAAGCAACTTTAATAAATATGATCAAAGAACTCAAGGAAAACATCTTTATAGAATTAAAGGAAAGTATGATGAAAACAACTCAATGAGAGACAGAGAAATTATTTAAAAAGGGGCAAATTTATATTCTAGAGTTGAAAAGTACAGTAATCAAAAAGAAAAATTCACTACAGGTTCTCTGTAGCAGATTTGTGATGAAGAAAAAGAAAAAATGAAGTCTAAGATAGATAAATAAAACTTATCTAATCTGAATAACAGAGAAAAATGAAGACAAATGAACAGCCCTTCGGAGACCAAGATATCAAGCACATCAAGCATACCAATGGACATTTGATGGGAGTCACAAGGGTAGAAGAGAGAAAAATGAAGAAAATAATTGAAGAAATGGGAAGAAACTGTTTTTGGGAAATAATGATGGAAAATATCCCAACTTTGAAAATACTAATCTATACTAATAAATGCAAAATGCTCAACAAACTCCAATAGGAAAACACACAAGAATATCCACATTTAGAACACCGTAGTTAAATTGTTGAAAGCCAAAGGCAAGAAGAAAATATTGAAAGCAGTAAGGGAAAAATGGTTCATCACATGCAAGGGAACAAAAGCCCAATTAACAGCTGACTTCTCATAAAAAATAGCTGAGGGCAGAAGGCAGTGGATTGAAACCCAAATTGTATCCACTTACTCATCTGCCACTGTTTCTTTCAATCTGGGCTCCTTAGGTTGTGCAATTTTTTGTCTAGTTTGTCATGGGCCTTGGGAATGGATGTTGAAACTTTTGCACTGTATCTCTTTCCTTATTTTTGTTCAGTTGCTCAGTCATGTCCAACTCTTTGCAACCCCATGGACTGCAGCACGCCAGGCTTCCCTGTCCATCACCATCTCCTGGAGCTTGTTTAAATTCATGTCCATTGAGTCAGTGATGCCATCCAACCATCTTGTCCTCTGTGGTCCTCTTCTCCTCCTGCCTTTTATCTTTCACAGCATCAGGGTCTTTTCCATTGAGTTGGTTCTTCTCATCAGGTGGCCAAAGTATTGAAGCTTCAGCTTCAGCATCACTTCTTCCAATGAATATTCAGGGTTGATTTCCTTTAGCATCACCTGGTTTGATCTCCTTGCAGTCCAAGGGACCCCCAAGAGTCTTCTCCAACACCACAGATCAAAAGAATGGATTCTTCAGTGCTCAGCCTTCTTCTATTTCCTTACCTCATACTTTTCAGTTTCTTTTTTTCTTTTTTAGGGGGACAGTATTCTAAGGGTTGATGTTATAGCTCACTACTTCATTTTGTGGTTATGCCCAGTGTCTTATTTAACTCATATATTTTGGAGTGTTATTTCAACAACAGATGTTTAAATTTCCAGTATCTCAGTTGATTTTTTTTTTTTTTTTTGGTGCAGGATAATCTTACACCTCTTGATGATATCATAGTCTTTTGTTAAATCCCTATTATTACTATCAGCTGTATTTTGTTTGGGTATAAGTGCTATTGTTTATAAATCTGATTCTTTCAAAGACTATTTAATATTCCACAGCGTAGGTAAATCATTTATTTTCCCTATGAAAGTGAAAGTGTTAGTCTTTCAGTTGTGTCTGACTTTCTTTGTGACCTCCCCATGGACTGTAGCTCACCAGGTTCCTCTGTCTATGGAATTATCCAGGAAATATTGGAGTGGGTAGCCATTCCCTTCTCCCAGGGATCTTCCCAACCCAGGGATAGAAACTGGGTCTCCTACATTGCAGGCAGATTTTTTACCATCTGAGCCACCAGGGAAGCCTATATTTATGGGCAATTAGGTTAATTTATGCACAGTTCAACAGATGTCTATTGAGCATCCAAAATTCTAATTCTGCTACTTGCTTTCTATGTAATTTTAAGCACATTGATTAATCCCTCATTTTTCAGCATCTGTAGGATAAGGATAATAATACCTATGTCATAGAGATGTTAGGGAGTAAAAGATATATATATATATATGTGTGTGTGTGTGTGTGTGTGTGTGTTTAGCAAGGTACCATATAGTAAACTCTCAATGTGTCCCAGTGTCTCAGATTGTGATTATATTTGGGGATAGGGCCTTGAAGAGGTAATATGAGGTCATGTAGTGGGCCCTAATCCAATATGATTGATGTCTGTATGAGGAGAGGGGTTTAGGGCACAGATACACAGAGGGAAGCTCGTGTGAAGATTCAGGAGGAAGCCAGCTACCTGCAATCAAGGAGAGAGAGGACTTAGAATGAATCAGCTTGGCTGACACATTGATCTGGGACTTCTAGCATGTGAGGAAGTAGATTTCTGCAGTTGAAGCACCCTGGTCTGTGGAACTTTGTTACGGCAGCCCCCACAAACTAATAGAGGTCAAATTCATTATCTGGCTCTCCTCTCAGCATTCTATTGGCTTCTTGGCCACTCTTTCAATTTTCTTCTCTCTGTTCCTGATCTGCTGCCTAAAGTAACCATTTCTTTTTCATGGTCATGGCAATTTTGCTGGGCTGATGGATCTTCCATCTGAACTTTAAGGTTATTTATTTCCTTTTTCAGGCTTATTTCTTCCTACAAACTCTATTATGCCCAGACTACTGCTCCCATATTCAACATTGTGCTACCAGGCACTAGCCAGCTTGTATTCACAGTGCTTTTCAGGCCTGCCCTTCTCCTGTATATTTCTTCTACCAGCTTCTCTTGTAGGCTTGGATTCTGCTATCAACAGAGATTTTGCAGAGTTCATTAGTTGGAATGGACACTGTGGGATTCTGAGTAGTCTTTTACAATACTCATTTTCCATTCCGGCCTTCCCAATGTGTCGCTCTCGGTCGTCAAGGTGGCTTTAATTTTATCTGACAGATATATTATGTCTCCCCACTTCTTTGCCACTCCTTAGAATACTGAATATTCTTAAATGTATATCTTTGTATATGTATATGTGTATTTTTTATGAATACTTAGAAGTGGAATTGCTAGATTAAAGGCTATATAACTTAACATTTTGTTAGATGTTGCTTAACTGCCATCTATGAAAGGCTGAAAAATATTGACATTCCCACTAAATGAACATATAAGTGCTGCTTTTCTCCCATTTCCAAATTTTCCATCTGGTATTTTTAAACTTTAAAGGTTTTTATCAATGTAATGGGTAAAAAATTGCATCTAATTATCATTTTAATTTTGCACATCCCAGATTTCCAAAAAGACTGAACCTCTGTGTTTACTGGTTATTTGTATTTCTAGTATGAGTAGCCTTTGCAAATTGTTTTCTCATTTTCTACCATATTGTTTTTCTCTCTCAGTTTCTAAGAGTTCTTTGTATATATTAAAGCAATTAATTCTTGTCAGAGTTTATCTTTACAAAATGTCTTTCCAGGTATATCAGTTATTTTTTAAACTCTGTGGTGTTCTTTAACTGTGCAGAAATTTAAGACTCTTGGGGTAAAATTTTTATTAATTTACTTCTTATTAAGAAAACACTCAACGATTATAATATATTCTTTAAAATTTCTTAATGCTTTTGCTGTTAAATTTTTTTATAGCTTAAATCATTTTGGATTCAATTTATGTTGTGAAAGGAGATCTAGCAACTTTTTTTCCTTGTGTGGGTAAAAAATTGTTTTAATAATACTACTTACTGAATAAGTACTTGCTTATTTAAAATTTTACATACAGGTGAATGTTTCTGAAACTTCTTTCTTTTGGTGACTATATAGAGTAATAACAAATTTAAATTACTATAACTTTATTGTTTGTTCTTTGACAGAGTAGTTATTCCAATCATTATTTTCTCTTTCCCACATTTTATTGGTGGTTCTTGTGCATTTAGTTGTATAGGTGAATTTTAGAATTCATGCATTTCATAAAAAATCATGTTGGAAATGATTAGAATTTCATTGACTTTGTACTAATTATTATATTTGTAAGAAATGAAATCTACAAGTAAGCTCCTCTAAAGCATAGATGACAGTAACAAAAAAGGAATTTAGTGAAAGGGAATTGTGGCATCTCAGAAGTGGAGAGAACTGTTGACTGGTTAAACTGAGGAAGCACAGTGGCAATGGACCATTTTGTGTTTCAGAGCAGCAGAGTCTGGGGACCTGCTCCATGAGTCTTTACTGTTTATGCAACTCAGAAATCTCAGTCTCTGTGCTTGCTTTCTACTCCAGTTCCAGATTCCTGGGAGAGAATTTTGCCATCTCAGCTTGGGTCCTGTGTCTGCCCCTAAATCATTAGGTGTAATCAGGTAGTGAATTTGATAGTATAGGTATCACTGCTGGTCCCACTTGTTGGAGAAAACCCCAAATCAAGACTGTTTACTGTTCTTGAGGCAATATTATCTGCCTCTCTTTCCTTAAATCTGGGCTTTTATTATGCCATTGTTTCTCCAGTTTGTTGTGTCCCATATCAAAATCCTTCAATCTGTGTACAAAATAAACACCACCACATTCTATGTACAATGATAAATGAGAATAGGAGGAAAAATAAGGAAAAAAATAATCCATATTTATAAAGATAAAGAAAATGCTTTGTCAGCATTACTTTGCCAACAAAGGTCTGTCTAGTCAAAGCTATGGTTTTTCCAGTAGTCATGGGTGGGTATGAGAGTTGGATGATAAAGAAGGCTGAGCATGAAAGAATTGATGCTTTTGAACTATGGTGTTGAAGAACATTCTTGAGAGTCCCTTGGACTGCAAGGAGATTAAACCAGTCAATGCTAAAGAAAATCAGTCCTGAATATTCATTGAAAGGACTGATGCTGAAGCTGAAACTCCAATACTTTGGCCACCTGATGCAAAGAACTGACTCATTGGAAAAGACCCTGATGCTGGGAAAGATTGAAGGTGGGAGGAAAAGGGGACAACAGAGAATGAGATGGTTGGATGGCATCACCAACTTGATGGACATGAGTTTGAGTAAGCTCTGGGAGTTGCTAATGGACAGGGAAGCCTGGCTGCTATAGTCCATGGGGTTGCAAAGAATCGGACACAACTGAGTGACTGAACTGAACTGAACTGATAAAGAAAAGAGATGATAATTGTGTTTGAATAGTAAGCAATGAAAAATAGAAGGAAACCGCAGCCCTTATTTTTATTATTGGTTGCAAGACTGTCTTGAACTTGGATTTCTGACTTTGTCAATTCTATGTTCTGCTTGTCTTGCTGCTGCTGCTGCTGCTGCTAAGTCGCTTCAGTCGTGTCCAGCTCTGTGCAACCCCATAGACGGCAGCCCACCAGGCTCCCCCCTCCCTGGGATTCTCCAGGCAAGAACACTGGAGTGGGTTGCCATTCTGTTTGTCTTAGACCTCATCTTATTGTGATTTTTTTCCCCCTTATTGTGGGCTTACCTTTATTCTTGAGGTATCTAAGCAATTGGTGTTCTTGTCTTTGGAGGACCTAGAGGAGCTATCAAACATTGAAGTTCAGGAAGGGCGGCAGTGAGGAGATATCCCTCGTCCAAGGTAAGGAGCAATGGCTGTGCTTTGCTGGAGCAGCCATGAAGAGATACCCCACGCCCAAGGTAAGAGAAACCCAAGTAAGACGGTAGGTGTTGCAAGAGGGCATCAGAGGGCAAACACACTGAAACCATACTCACAGAAAACTAGTCAATCTAATCACACTAGGACCACAGCCTTGTCTAACTCAATGAAACTAAGCCATGCCTGTGGGGCAACCCAAGACTGGCGGGTCATGGTGGAGAGATTTGACAGAATGTGGCCCACTGGAGAAGGGAATGGCAAACCACTTCAGTATTCTTGCCTTGAGAACCCCATGAACAGTATGAAAAGGCAAAATGATAGGATACTGAAAGAGAAACTCCCCAGGTCAGTAAGTGCCCAATATGCTTCTGGAGATCAGTGGAGAAATAACTCCAGAAAGAATGAAGGGATGGAGCCAAAGCAAAAACAATACCAGCTGTGGATGTGACTGGTGATAGAAGCAAGATCTGATGCTGTAAAGAGCAATATCGCATAGGAACCTGGAATATCAGGTCCATGAATCAACGCAAATTGGAAGTGGTCAAACAAGAGATGGCAAGAGTGAATGTCGACATTCTAGGAATCAGCGAACTGAAATGGACTGGAATGGGTGAATTTAACTCAGATGACCATTATATCTACTACTGTGGGCAGGAATCCCTCAGAAGAAATGTAGTGGCCATCATGGTCAGTAAAAGAGTCTGAAATGCAGTACTTGGATGCAATCTCAAAAACGACAGAATGATCTCTGTTCATTTCCAAGGCAAACCATTCAATATCACAGTAATCCAAGTCTATGCCCCAACCAGTAACGCTGAAGAAGCTGAAGTTGAATGGTTCTATGAAGACCTACAAGACCTTTTAGAACTAACACCCAAAAAAGATGTCCTTTTCATTATAGGGGACTGGAATGCAAAAGTAGGAAGTCAAGAAACACCTGGAGTAACAGGCAAATTTGGCCTTGGAATACGGAATGAAGCAGGGCAAAGACTAATAGAGTTTTGCCAAGAAAATGCACTGGTCATAACAAACACCCTCTTCCAACAACACAAGAGAAGACTCTATACATGGACATCACCAGATGGTCAACACTGAAATCAGATTGATTATATCCTTTGCAGCCAAAGATGGAGAAGCTCTATCCAGTCAGCAAAAACAAGACCAGGAGCTGACTGTGGCTCAGACCATGAACTCCTTATTGCCAAATTCAGACTTAAATCGAAGAAAATAGGGAAACCCGCTAGACCATTCAGGTATGACCTAAATCAAATCCCTTATGATTATACAGTGGAAGTGGGAAATAGATTTAAGGGCTTAGATCTGATAGATAGAGTGCCTGATGAACTATGGAATGAGGTTCGTGACATTGTACAGGAGACAGGGATCAAGACCATTCCCATAGAAAAGAAACGCAAAAAAGCAAAATGGCTGTCTGGGGAGGCCTTACAAATAGCTGTGAAAAGAAGAGAAGTGAAAAGCAAAGAAGAAAAGGAAAGATATAAACATCTGAATGCAGAGTTCCAAAGAATAGCAAGAAGAGATAAGAAAGCCTTCTTCAGCAATCAATGCAAAGAAATAGAGTAAAACAACAGAATGGGAAAGACTAGGGATCTCTTCAAGAAAATCAGAGATACCAAAGGAATATTTCATGTAAAGATGAGCTCGATAAAGGACAGAAATGGTATGGACCTAACAGAAGCAGAAGAGATTAAGAAGATATGGCAAGAATACACAGAAGAACTGTACAAAAAAGATCTTCATGACCCAGATAATCACGATTGTGTGATCACTGACCTAGAGCCAGACATCCTGGAATGTGAAGTCAAGTGGGCCTTAGAAAGCATCACTACGAACAAAGCTAGTGGAGGTGATGGAATTCCAGTTGAGCTATTCCAAATCCTGAAAGATGATGCTGTGAAAGTGCTGCACTCAATATGCCAGTAAATTTGGAAAACTCAGCAGTGGCCACAGAACTGGAAAATGTCAGTTTTCATTCCAATCCCAAAGAAAGGCAATGCCAAAGAATGCTCAAACTACCACACAATTGCACTCATCTCACATGCTAGTAAAGTAATGCTCAAAATTCTCCAAGCCAGGCTTCAGCAATATGTGAAGCGTGAACTTCCAGATGTTCAAGGTGGTTTTAGAAAAGGCAGAGGAACCAGAGATCAAATTGCCAACATCCGCTGGATCATCGAAAAAGCAAGAGAGTTCCAGAAAAACATCTATTTCTGCTTTATTGACTATGCCAAAGCCTTTGACTGTGTGGATCACAATAAACTGTGGAAAATTCTTCAAGAGATGGGAATACCAGACCACCTGACCTGCCTCTTGAGAAATTTGTATGCATGTCAGGAAGCAATAGTTAGAACTGGACATGGAACAACAGACTGATTCCAAATAGGAAAAGGAGTACGTCAAGGATGTATATTATCACCCTGTTTATTTAACTTATATGCAGAGTACATCATGAGAAATGCTGGACTGGAAGAAACACAAGTTGGAATCAAGATTGCTGGGAGAAATATCAATAACCTCAGATATGCAGATGACACCACCCTTATGGCAGAAAGTGAAGAGGAACTCAAAAGCCTCTTGATGAAAGGGAAAGTGGAGAGTGAAAAAGTTGGCTTAAAGCTCAACATTCAGAAAACGAAGATCATGGCATCCAGTCCCACCACTTCATGGGAAATAGATGGGGAAACAGTGGAAACAGTGTCAGACTTTATTTTTCTGGGCTCCCAAATCACTACAGATGGTGATTGCAGCCATGAAATTAAAAGACACTTGCTCCTTGGAAGGAAAGTTATGACCAACCTAGATAGCATATTTAAAAGCAGAGACATTACTTTGCCAACAAAGGTTCGTCTAGTCAAGGCTATGGTTTTTCCTGTGGTCATGTATGGATGTGAGAGCTGGACTGTGAAGAAGGCTGAGTGCTGAAGAATTGATGCTTTTGAACTGTGGTATTGGAGAAGACTCTTGAGAGTCCCTTGGACTGCAAGGAGATCCAGCCAGTCCATTCTGAAGGAGATCAGCCCTGGGATTTCTTTGGAAGGAATGATACTAAAGCTGAAATTCCAGTACTTTGGCCACCTCATGCGAAGAGTTGACTCATTGGAAAAGACTCTGATGTTGGTAGGGATTGTGGGCAGGAGGAGAAGGGGACAACAGAGGATGAGATGGCTGGATGGCATCGCTGACTCGATGGACGTGAATCTCAGTGAACTCCGGGAGATGGTGATGGACAGGGAGGCCTGGCGTGCTGTGATTCATCAGGTCGCAAAGAGTCGGACACGACTGAGTGCCTGATGTTATCTGATCTCATTAATGATCAACAAAACAAGAAATTTTCCTTGCAACACATGGTATTGTGGCAGATTCAGTTGGGTGTGATTCAATCTGAATATGGTGTTTGGTGTTGAGTGTTTATAAATTTCAACAAGATAGTTTGGAAAAAGGGGCAGAATATGGTCACAGGATCTCCATCAGTCTCTCAAACTCTCTAAAATGTTTAATTCCCATTTCAGAGTATCTATTCTATTTCCCATTGAGTTAGTCACACACCAGCCAACTTCCTTTTTTGATTCCTCTCTTAATGGCTTGATGACTCCAAAGTGATCAAGTGGTTGTCTCTGTACCAAATCAGGAGAATTTATTTTTTTTACCTTCAGTTTCATTGAGCTATAATTGACCTTTAGGTGTTTTCTAGTATAAACATTCTTCCTTAGCTATTAACATTTCTAGAACACTCAATTATTCACCCTTATTTTTCCTTTATCCTAAACATAATTGCCTCATTGACTTATTTTTGAACTAATGTTCTCAAATTTTATGTACCTTTTGCAATCTGTCTCAAGTCCTTTTTGGAATTAAGGTAAGTATAAGTAGGTAGGTGCCACTGCCCTCTCCATGCCTTGGTTGTCAAGTGTGTGACTGTGCAGCTGTGAAGATATTCACCTGATCCCTTGTAAGAGCTTAATAACATCTGTAATGTAGCAGCCCAGATTGTGTCTCAGAGCTGGTGTCATGGCGGAGTCTTAGAGTGATAAACTACACTAGCATTTTCCACCCAATGGTTTGCAAACTCCTAGGATTTCAAAGTTATATCCAAGAAAGTCTATGTTGTTAGAGTTAGTAATGGTATTTAGTTAAGCAGTTATTAAAATATTTAATGTTGTCTAGTTTTCTTTTTGGAAGTGAAACAATTTTGACACATTTAAGTATACATAGAATGAGCTAATAGCAATCAGATCAGTTCAGTTTAGATGCTCAGTCATGTCAGACTCTGAGACCTCATGGACTGCAGCACAACAGGCTTCCCTGTCATTCACCAGCTCCCGGAGCTTGCTCAAACTCGTGTTTATCGAGTCTGTGATGCCATCCAACTATCTCATCCTTTGTTATCTCCTTCTCCTCCTACCTTCAAACTTTCCCAGCATCAAGGTCTTTTCTAATGAGTCAGTTCTTCACTTCAGGTGGCCAAAGTATTGAAGCTTCAGCATCAATCCTTTCAATGAATATTCAGGACAGATTTCCTTTAAGATTGACTGGTTTGATCTCCTTGCTGTCCAAGGGACTCTCAAGAGTCTTCTCCAACACCACAGTTCAAAGCATCAATTCTTCAGCCTTCTTTATGGTCCTACTCTCACATCCATACATGACTACCGGAAAAACCATAGCTTTGGCAAGATGGAACTTTGTTGGCAAAATAATATCTCTGCTTTTTAACATGCTGTCTAGGTTGGTCATAGCTTTCTTCCAAGGAGCAAGTGTATTTTAATATCATGGCTGCAGTCACCATCTGCAGTGATTTTGAAGCCCAAGAGAATAGTCTGTCACTATTTCCATTGTTTCCCCATTTATTTGCCATGAAGTGATGAGACAAGAGGTCATGATCTTAGTTTTCTGAATGTTGAGTTTTAAGCCAGCTTTTTCACTCTCCTCTTTCACTTTCATCAGGAAGCTCTTTAGTTCTTCTTCGCTTTCTTCCATAAAGGTGGTGTCATCTGCATATCTGAGGTTATTGGCATTTCTCTGGGCAATCTTAATTCTAGCTTGTGCTTCATCCAGTCCAGCATTTTGCATAATGTACTCTGCATGTAAGTGAAATAAGCAGGGTGACAATATACAGCCTCGACGTAGCCCTTTCCCAATTTGGAACCAGTCTGTTGGTCCATGCTCAGTTCTAACTGTTGCTTCTTGACCTGCATACAGATTTCTCAGTAGGCAGGTAAGGTGGTCTGGTATTCCCATCTCTTGAAGAATTTTCCACAGTTTGTTGTGATCCACACAGTCAAAGGCTTTAGTGTAGTCAATGAAGCAGATGCTCTTCTGGAATTCCCTAGCTTTTTCTATGATCCAAGGGATGTTGGCCATCAGATCAACATGCTCAAACCTTGCTTCATGGTTGTGGTCACTATATAGTTTTAAGTGATTTGATTCATAGGTAGATGCTATTTAATTCATGCTTATAATGGACTGTGAAAAATATAGGAGATGAAGCTTGATGTTGAAGTATAAGTTAATGGTACTAATTCAGCAAACTTACCTGAAGGTGGTCTTACCAAATCTTTAAGTGGCATTCAAGTAATTAAAACTCTTATGTAGTACATTAAGCATCTTCTGTATTAAGAGATAAAATTTGTCATGATTATATCCAACAATATGTTATTTACAGAGAGTTTCATTTGAGTTACAAATCAAACATGATGTAATGTTAATTTTTAATATGTATAATGCAGTTAGATATTCATATGCACCTTAAAGCAAATTAAATTGCATGTCAGTTGTTAAATGTGAAAATGTCTTTTTATATTATGAATTATTAAAGATAGTATAAAATGAATGTTAAATGTAATATTTAATAATATGGTGATATAATTTTGAAACTTTTAATCATTTGTCATATTTTACACAAAAATGAAAAGATAATTTTAAAAATTCCCGAAGGAGCCACAAGAGGAATATATCATTGTGAAAGTCTTTCATAAGTCAAAACTGAATAGGAAATGATTTGGACAGTTTCTTCCTTGGGTGTCAGATTATTGTTTCACTTCCATTGTAGTATGTCCCTCAATCAGAGGCATTATTATGTTGGATACCATAATAGTGAATAAGAGATTTCTGTATATCCATCACAGATGTTGCTTGCATATATGTGATGATCAAGGATACAAATCCAAACCCCTAGTATATCTTTTTTTTTTGAAAATAAATTACTACCCCATTTATGGTGGAGGATAAAGTCAGTTTCCATTTTAGAGTTGGGAGTTCAGAATTGGAGTAAGCAAGTTAGATCTGGTGAGTGAAGTCCATGATATTAAGTCTATGTATACCCTCTGCCCTGGTCATCATGGCCTTATAGTTTATTAGTCCACTTAGCAAGGACTGTAATGACTAGAGGAGGTGGGGTGATTGACAACAACAAAATGTTCTCTTGACTCTGTTAAGAATCTTGTCTTCAGTGGGGTACTTTTATGAGAACTATGTATGGCATAAATATCTTCTAGGCTCTTTCTGAATGGTCCACTCTGAAATGACAGATCTTTCTCTGCTTTTGTGGACTTCACCATGTGGGCCTTACTAGAATACAGAAGGTGCTTGATACTTCTTATTTCAAGGATTTATCAGCATGATTTTGCCAATGTAGTGAGCTGGTGTGAACTGAGGAATAATAAGATGATTAAGGCCACTGTAGATTAAATGGTGTCAAATGTCATTCCGAAGGTGAGAGTTATCATATCTGCCACTCAGGAACAAATGACAAGTCGTTCCCTCTGTGTGTTTAAGCTGCAAAGGTGCACTGACTCTTTGTGGTATCTGCGTATGTAAATGGGCTTCCCGGGTGGTGCTAGTGGTAAAGAACACACCTGCCAATGCAAGAGACATAAGAGTCGTGGGTTTGATCCCTAGGCTGGGAAGATCCCCTGGAGGAGGGCATGGCAACCCACTCCAGTATTCTTGCCTGGAGAATCCCATGGACTGAGAAGCCTGGCAGACTACAGTCCATGGGGTTGCCAAGAGTCGGACACCACTGAGGCAACTTAGCACATGTATATAAATAGTAGCCACAGTGGAGTGACTGCTTACGTTTGAAAGTTTCACCAGTATTCTTTGCCCCTCCTTCTGGCTTTATTGGATATAATTGACAAATAAAATTGCATTTACGTATTTACAGTATATAATGTGATGATTTGATACATATATACACAATGAAATGATCACTGTGATCAGGTTAATTATCATGCCCATCACCTCTTTTTATGTGTATGGTGAGAATGCTTAAGTCTGTTCTCTTAGTAAATTTCAAGTCTACAGTATAGTATTATCTATGGTCACCATGCTGTATATTAGATCCCCAGGACTTACTCATCTTATAACTGAGGGTTTGTACCTTTTGATTAGCACATCTTCCCCCACCCTCCAGGCCCTAATAATGGTCATTCTATAATTTTGACTTTTTAATTTTTTTTTAAGATTTCACATTTGAATGAGGTTGTGCAGTTTGTTTTTCTCTGTCTGGCTTACTTCACTTAGCATAATGTCCACCAGATTTATCCATGCTATTGCAAATGACAGGATTTATATCTTTCTCATGGTGAATAATGGAGAAGGCAATGGCACCCCACTCCAGTACTCTTGCCTGGAAAATCCCATGGACAGAGGAGCCTGGTGGGTTGCAGTCCATGGGGTCGGTAAGAGTCGGACACGACTGAGCGACTTCACTTTCACTTTTCACTTTCATGCATTGGAGAAGGAAATGGCAACCCACTCCAGTGTTCTTGCCTGGAGAATCCCAGGGACAGGGGAGCCTGGTGGGCTGTCATCTCTGGGGTCACACAGAGTCAGACATGACTGAAGCGACTTAGCAGCATGGTGAATAATATTCCATTGTAAGTTTATACTGGGCTTCCCTGGTGGCTCAGTATATACCACATCTTTACATGTTCATCTATTGATGGACAATTAGGTGGGTTTTGTATCCTATTCATTGTGAATAATGCTGTAAAAAAATGGTAGTGCAGATATCTCTATGAGGTAACTGATTTTGTTTCCTTTAGGTATATACCTAGAAGTAGAATTGCTGGATCATCAACAAAGGTCCGTCTAGTCAAGGCTATGGTTTTTCCAGTGGTCATGTATGGATGTGAGAGTTGGACTGTGAAGAAAGCTGAGCGCCAAAGAATTGATGCTTTGAATTGTGGTGTTGGAGAAGACTCTTGAGAGTCCCTTGGACTGCAAAGAGATCCAACCAGTCCATCCTAAAGGAGATCAGTCCTGGGTGTTCATTGGAAGGACTGATGCTGAGGCTGAAACTCCAATACTTTGGCCACCTCATGTGAAGAGTTAACTCATTGGAAAAGACCCTGATGCTGGGAGGGATTTGGGGCAGGAGGAGAAGGGGACGACAGAGGATGAGACGGCTGGATGGCATCACTGACATGATGCACATGAGTTTGGGTGAAATCTGGGAGTTGGTGATGGACAGGGAGGCCTGGTGTGCTGTGATTCATGGGGTCACAGAGGGTCGGACATGACTGAGCGACTGAACTGAACTGAACTGAACTGATGGTAGTTCTATTTTTTTTTTTTTAATTTATTTATTTTCATTGGAGGCTAATTACTTTACAATGCTGTAGTGGTTTTTGCCATACTTGACATGAATCCGCCACGGGTGTACATGTGTTCCCCATCCTGAACCCCTCTCCCACCTCCCTCCCCATCCCATCCCTCTGGGTCATCCCAGTGCACTAGCCCCGAGCACCCTGTCTCATGCATCAAACCTGGACTGGCGATCTGATTCACATATGATAATATACATGTTCAATGCTATTCTCTCAGATCATCCCACCCTTGCCTTCTCCCACAGAGTCCAAAAGACTCTTCTGTATGTCTGTGTCTCTTTTGCAGTCTTGCATACAGGGTTATCATTACCATCTTTCTAAATTCCATATATATGCGTTAGTATACTGTATTGATGTTTTTCATTCTGACTTACTTCACTCTGTATAATCGGCTCCAATTTCATCCTCCTCATTAGAACTTCCTTACTGTTTTTCCTAGTGTGCTCAGTTGTGCCTGTTTACAGCTCCATGGACTGTAGCCCACCAGGCAGCTCTATCCATGGGATGTTCCAGGCAAGAATACTGGGTGCCATTTCCTACTCCAAGGGGTCTTCACAACCCAGGGGTCTCTTGCGTCTCCTGCATTAGCAGGCGGATTCTTTACCACTAGTACCATCAATTTATGGTTCCACCAACAGTACAAAAGGGTTCCCTTTTCTCCACACCCTTGCTAAGACTTATTTCTTATCTTTTTGGTAAAAGGCATCCTAACAGGTGTGAGTTGATGGCTCCTTATAGTTGACTTACATTTCCCTTATATTGATATTGAGCACCTTTTAATAAACTTGTTGGACATGTGTATCTACTTTGGTAAAATTCAAGACCTTTGCTTGCTTAAAAATTTGTGGGTTTTCTTTTGCTATTAAGTTGTGTGAGCTTCTTATATTTTGGATATTGACTCCTTACTGGATACGTGATTTGCAAATATATTCTCCCATTCTGTAGGTGGCTTTTTCATTTTGATGGTGGTTTCTTTCCACTGTACAAAAGCTTTTTCACTTTAGCATAGTCCCATTTTGTTTTTGCTTTTGTTGCTTGTACTTCTTTTTGTCAAATAAAAAAAAAATTATTGCCAATACCAATGTCAAGGAGCTATCCCCCAACATTTCCTTGTAGGAGTTTTATGGTTTCAAATCTTATATTTAAGTCTGGAATCCATTTCAAGTTAATTTTTGTAAGTTCCGTCAGCATTCTTTAAAACCCATCATCCTTAGTAATAGTTCTATCAAGAATTTGAGTAGAAATGAATAAGAATCAACATATTTTCACCTTTGGGATCTTTAATGGTGGTACCAATATCTTCAGTTAAACCCAGAAAGCATCTTTGCTTTGAATCTTACAGCAGATAGGGTAGGATCCATTGGCTTTTGCCTGGTATTCTTACCATGATAGTTTTTTCCCATATTATCACTTCAGGAGACTTTCCTTTATATCAGGACCTCAGAACCGTGGCCTAGGTATTGAGTGGGATGCTCTCAATAAGCTGGTAACTCGCTGCTGTACTGGTTAGAGTCATTCTTCTCTTCACTTATCCTAGAGTGTCTAAAACATTTTTAGATTATACAAATCAAGTGAGATTTTATTATTTGATTTATTTCTGAAGACTTAACAGAGAAAGTCAATTGTATATATATAGACTTTCATGAGCCCTGATTACTGTATAAACTCTGCTTAGTTTATTTCAAGTGGTCCACCTACCCTTAGGATTCTTTCATTCCCATCTCATTTTATTTCAGCTGTTTCCCAAGCTGCAGACACAAGAGGAAAAAACCATGCAGGTTATTCAGAAGTCCTTTTCAGTATTCAAGTCTTTCCCTGCTAATTGATTCTTAAAAGAAATAAAGACATTTATATACACATATGTATACATATGTATCTATGTAACACATATAGGTAACAAGTTTATAGATACACAAAATCAAAGGGTCAAAGAAATGAGCAGGAATCATAGAGATAAAATTTAATGCATATAATTTAACTATCTTTGGCAGTCTTTGGATGTCTTTTGCTATATTGGGCCCATGATTTCTGGACTTGAGTGCTGCCTGGGCCAAGATTAGGTCCAGGTTTCTATTAAACAACCCAGAACATTTTCAGAGCCATATCTGTCTGCCTGATCTAACACTTTGAATGCATTATCGCAGGTGAGTGTACCTATGAGAGGTTAGCATGTTTTTTTGCAGTTCTGCCTAGTTGGGACTACTTTCTTCTCTACTCTGATTCTGTATATCTCCTTCTTTCATACTAGTTTTTAGACATTGATAGAATAAAAGTGAAGGGTGAGACACAATGGAGATTGCTATATTACTTCAAAGATACAGTAGGAAGCAGTGAAGCATGTGATGTGGGAATTGTTTCATAGGGCCTTGGAGAGTCAGAGTTCTCCATTTCTTGTTCCTCAATAGTAACTACATCCTATGGGTCATGAATCCACTCTTTTTCATCAGTGCTATAATTTTCATATAAGAAATCTGGAGAGGTTGTGAACTCAACAGGCATTTTAATTTGTCAGCCTACAAAATGAATTTCTCAAAGTGGATTTCGATGGTCTCAGCTTAGTGAATACAGGCAGTGAGAGAATCATTTACCACAGTCATAAAATACCCCTTACTTTCTCTTCATATTTTGAGCCAAGGCCTGGGGTATCTCATTTGTCTTTCTTTCACTGTGAATTATCTAATGTCATCACAAGTATATATGTCTGCATGTCTGCCTGCAGTTAGGAATTTCTCCATCCTTTTAAAACTAATATTGCAGCCACAATCTGGTCCTCCAGAACCACATTTTTTTTTTATTTCAAATTTTTAAATGTATCTGTTTATTGAATTGGAGGATAATTACTCTACAATATAGTGATGATTTTTGCCATACATCAATATGAATCGGCCATATGTATACATGTGTCCCCTCTATCCTGATTCCACCTCCCTCCCCACCCTGTTCCTCCAGGCTGTCAGAGCACAGGCCTTGGGTGACCTGATTTATACATCAAACTCTCACTGGTTATCTGTTTTACATATGGCAGTGTATATGTTTCAGTGCTATTCTCTCAAATCATCCCACTCTCTCCTTCTCCCACTGAGTTCAGAGTCTGTTCTTTACGTTCGTGTCTCCTTTCTCACAGTTTGTTGTCCAGCTTCTTTCTCAGCCTTGGCAAGGGTTGTGTTTTCACTTTTCCCTCAATCATATTTTCCTGAGCTTTGCTTATTTTGCTGGCATTTTCCAAGAGTCACCTTTAAATATTTTTGATCAGAGTCCACTCTTTTCTTTTCCAGTTTATTAATTTCACTTATCTTTATGCCTTTTGTCTACTGTTTCAATATTTTTGTTCTATCATTTTATTGACTTTTTAAATTGACTTTTTAATTAATTTGTATTCACTCATACTTGATATACATTTAAGCCATGTGATAACTTTGAATTACTGCTTTGGATCACATCCCATATATTATGAAATATTGTGTTTTTATTGCCATTAATTTCTAAAGGATCTGTGATTTTGCTTTGAATTTCTCATGTTTTAAAGGATTTATTTTAAAAAGAATCTTACTTATTTTTTAATCGCTCAATTTTATTGTTTTTAAATTGAACTAGAATTGATTATACAATATACTAGTTTCAGGTATACAGCATAGTGATTTGATATTTTTATGCATTACAGGATGATCAGCCCCAAAAGTCTAGGTACCATCTGTCAGCATACAGCTATTACAATATTGTTGACTATATTCCCTGTGCTGTACATTACATTCTGTGACTTGTTTTATAAATGGAACTGTGTGCCTCTTAAGCTCCTTCAACTGTTTTGGCTCTCTCCCCCGATCCCTGTCCCCTCTCTCCTCTGGCGACCACAAGGCTGTTCTTTGTGTCTCTGAGCCTGTTGTTAGAGTAAGAGTGAAGGGTGAGACACCTGCTTTTGTTTTCTTTGTTCATTTATTTTGTTTCCCTAGATGCCACGTGTAAATGAAGTCAAATGGCATTTATCTTTCTCTGAGAAAAGGGAACACTTGTGTACTATTGGTGGGAATCTTAGTTGGTAAGCTACTATAGAAAACGCTATGGATGGTCCTCAAAACACTATAAAATTTAAAATTTTTTCAATGGATAATGTTTTTTCTAGAATTCTTTTATTTTAAATACTTGTTTTCTGGTGTTTTAGTTACCCGTCTTCATTGTGATAAGGTATTTGCCCAGGACATAAATCAAACAAAATAAAGAAAAGGAAGAAAGAGGAAAAAATCAGCTGATTTAAATTATGTGTTGAGTGACTTGGAATGATTTACCTTCTAGAATTATCACATTTTGGAATTAAAGCATGGCACTGGTATGGGCATTACACTTTGAGTAACACTGCCCTAAAATAAAAATATGTATTCTGTGTGGTACAGAATATTATAAATCTAATGACAGATTTATTTTTTTTTTTTTTTTTTTCTTTTTTTCTAATTTTATTGTATTTTTAAACTTTACATAATTGTATTAGTTTTGCCAAATATCAAAATGAATCCACCACAGATATACATGTGTTCCCCATCCCGAACCCTCCTCCCTCCTCCCTCCCCATACCATCCCTCTGGCCCGTCCCAGTGCACCAGCCCCAAGCATCCAGCATCGTGCATCGAACCTGGACTGGCAACTCGTTTCCTACATGATATTTTACATGTTTCTGAGTTTGTTTTTGTCTATTTGATCTGTATTTTTCTGTAGAAGTCATTTTAAAGTCTTCCCTATCATTGTGGATTTGACAATTTCTCCTCCTGTTCCTAATATATTTCAGTATATTGTTGTATAAAGGTTCATAACTGTTAAATCTTGGTTTATAATGACTATAAAATATATCACTGTTATTATGCTAAATGAATTTTTCATTAAATTTGATTTTATCTTATTTCTATATTGCCAGTCTTGCTTTTCTTTTGGTAGAGTTTATCTAGTATATCTCTATCTGTTCTTTTATTTCCAAATTATTTCTATGTGTTTTTAAGGCTGTCTTTTATAAGTAGTGTATATCTGGATTAACAATTTCTTTTACCTAATTTCAGAGACTTAATCTTTTTCTGTGGGGGAAAAAAGTGAAGCTGTTAGTTTCTCAGTCATGTCTGACTCTTTGCAACCCTATGGAGTATAGCCCGCCAGCCTCCTCTGTCCATGGGGATTCTCCAGGCAAAAATATTGGAGTGGATAGCCATTCCCTTCTCCAGAGGATCTTCCCAACCCAAGGACTGGACTCAGGTCTTCTGCATTGCAGGTGGATTCTTTATTGTCTGAGCCACCAGAGAAGCCAGAATCTCTTTCTAGGGGAATTTAACCTGTTTGCATTTGCTGTAATTATTGATAAATTTGTATTTAGTCTTACCACCCTATTTTATGTTTGCTGTTGACAATGAAATCTTGTAACTGCTATATAGTCCTTTTGTTGGCTTTACCAATATTTTTCATTTTGCTCTGCTTTTTTCTCCCGTGCCATTTCCTCTTAGTACAGTGATTCTGTAATGCTAGTATGCATAGTTAAAATCACCCAGAGTACTTCATAAATGCAGATGTCTGGACTCTTCAGAGCTTATGAGTTTGTACATACAAAGGTATGCTGCCTAGGAATCTGCATTTTAAACTTATTTCACAAGTGGCTCTGTAGCAGATGATTTTAAGGTTAAACATTAAAAATTAATGCACTAGTCTGAAAGTCAAATTTTGTTTCTATTCTGCAAGGTATTATTTTTAACAAATAAGCTACATTTACATTTTTATACATCATGATATTATCTCTTTGTGCAATCTTCATCCAAGCAAAATTTTTTAAAGCATCTTTTTACTTCCTCTCAATGCACGCTTTTAAATTAATTTAAGCTTTGCATTATTTTATGTTAAAATTTACTTTTTAATGAAACCTTTTTTTATTTGAATAGTTCACTGCAATATTCTCAACAGTTATATAAACCTATTTTATGGGTTTCATAGGTTTTTTCCTAATCACTACTTTTACTTTTTAAAAACTTTTGAAAATGATGAAATATAGCATATATTCAGGAAAAATAGCCAACCCATGAAATAAAGTAAAAGTTAATGAGTAGACTATCTCTAGCACCCCCAAATCTGCCAATGTGTCATTTGACAATCACAACTTTGTCCCTTCCCAGTAGAAGAAAACACTTTCCTGATTTGCATCATAATAATTTCTTTGCTTTACTTTATAGTTTTGCTATCTGTTTACTATCTATTGTTTGCATCACAAATAATAGTTAATTTAGTTTTGCTTTTTTTTGAGTTTTCCATGTGGAACTATATAGTATGTTATTCTGTGCCTGGTTTATTTTTTTCAGCATCACAACTTTACTATTCATCTGTTTTGTGGTATATAGCTGTAATTCATACATGCATTCCATAATTTATTATCAATTATACTATTGATGTATTTTGAATTATTCCTGGTTTTGGGACACTCTAAACACTGCTGTTCTGATCACACTGGTGTACACATATGCTCTGACATCAGTTCTCTGAAACCAAATGGATATTCTACAATTCAATTCAATTTTGACCCTTAGAATCCAGAGCTGTTGCAGACCTCCCAAATTAAAGGCATAGTTCTTCAGATGCCAGCTTCAAATCTCAGGGATCTTCCACACTTTTGCCTGGCCAGCTAGGAGTTACAAAATGTTTGGTTTCTATCCTAACTGGGGTGCACCTCAGTAGAAAATTGTGATGCTGACCACGTGGAATTTACTTCAGGTCTCACAGGTGTTCAGTTCTTCAGAAGACTAGCCTCATTTTTGATACCAGCTACAGTCTTGGAAGCAGTGTGCATTTCTTACTGACTGGAGGGCTGTACATTTGGGAGTCCCCATGACATTCTTGCTGGGAGAAATATCAATAACCTCAGATATGCACATAACACTACCCTTATGGCAGAAAGTGAAGAGGAACTAAAAAGCCTCTTGATGAAAGTGAAAGAGGAGAGAGAAAAAGTTGGCTTAAAGCTCAACATTCAGAAAACTAAGATCATGGCACCTGGTCCCATCACTTCATGCCAAATAGATGGGGAAACAGTGGAAACAGTGGCTGACTTTATTTTTCTGGGCTCCAAAATCACTGCAGATGGTGATTGCAGCCATGAAATTAAAAGACGCTTACTCCTTGGAAGGAAAGTTATGACCAACCTAGACAGCATATTCAAAAGCAGATATATTACTTTGCCAACAAAGGTCCGTCTAGTCAAGGCTATGGTTTTTCCAGTGGTCATGTATGGATGTGAAAGTTGGAATGTGAAGAAAGCTGAGTGCTGAAGAATTGATGCTTTTGAACTGTGGTGTTGGAGAAGACTCTTGAGAGTCCCTTGGACTGCAAGGAGATCCAACTAGTCCATTCTAAAGGAGATCAGTCCTGGGTATTCATTGGAAGGACTGATGCTGAGGCTGAAACTCCAATACTCTGGCCACCTCATGCGAAGAGTTGACTCATTGGAAAAGACCCTGATGCTGGGAGGGATTGGGGGCAGGAGGAGAAGGGGACAACAGAAGATGAGACGGCTGGATGGCATCACCGACTCGATGCACATGAGTTTGGGTGAACTTTGGGAGTTGGTGATGGACAGGGAGGCCTGGCATGCTGCAATTCATGGGGTTGCAAATAGTCGGACATGACTGAGTGACTGAACTGAACTGAACTGATGACATTCTCAGATTGATAATTTGCTAGAATGACTCAAAGAACTTATTGAAAACACAATACTTATGATTACAGTTTTATTATAAAAAGTACAGATCAGAAAAAATCAGAGATGCATAGGGCAAAGTATTTTGGGTGTGTGTGTGTTGGGGGTGCCAGGGGGCATGCAGAACTTCCAAGACTTCTCATTGTGAAATCTGGGTTCATCACCCTCCTAGCACATTGATGTGTCGACTAACCAGGAAGTTCTACTGCAATTCAATATCCAGTATTTTTATTGGGGTTTTGTTATACAGATATAATTGATTTAACCACTGAACTAAATCTCCAGCCTCCCTCTTCTACCTAGAGGTCAAGAGGCTTAAAGTCATAACTTTCTAATGATGTGTTTTTTTTTTTGATGACCAACATGGGTCTTGAAGTTAGCTGGGGTCCCACTATGAGTCATCTTGTTAGTGTAACAAAGATACTCTCATCACACAGGGAATCCAAGGATTTTTGAACCTCTGTGACTAAAACCAGGGACAAAAACAATATATTCTTTATTATGCCACCACAGGTAAAGCATTTTTTTTTTGGTGGCATTTACCTAAGAGTGGAATTGTAAGTTGTAATAAATTTACTCTTCAGATTTGCTAGAAAATGGCAAATAGTTTTACAAGGTGATGATACTAATTTATGCTCTCAGTAGTAAAAGGTATCTGAGAGCTCAAATTGTTGCACATCTTTGCTGAAACATGGCATTATCTTAGTTTTTAGCTTTTGTCAATTTGGTAGATAGATTATGGCACATCATGTTTACTTTATTACTTATAACATCTTTCATTCCTGAGAGTTTTTACTGGGTTGAATTTTAGGTTGGCAGTTGTCTTATAAAATCACTTCTCAATTCTGTTGCTCTATTAAAGGTTTTCTTTAAAACTATTTGGAGAGTACTTTTGTTGGTGAGGGTATCTGGCTCTTATAACTTTTTTCTTTGTCATTTGTTTTCTGCTGTTACATAGTGGGTATATTTAGATATAAATTTCTTATTCTACTAGACAGCGTTGGTCTTCTTAAATGTCTACATTGGTGTCTTTCTTTGATTCTAGACAAATCTTAGCCATTATCCTTTTGAATATTGTGTGTACTCTGTTGCTTCTATTTTTCTTCTGGGTATCTGATTTAATGTGGGTTACACTGCCTCACTCTATTTTTCTGTCTTTTTGATGATTTCTACTGTAAAAAGATAATAAACAGAGACCTCAAGTAAGTTGAGTTAGGAGACCAGAAGGAGAGTTTTCATGCCCTGTGGTGATAGCAGAGGCCAACAGGAAGACTCCTTTCTTGGCAACAACTCTGCTGATGAAAAGCCATGGATCGCTTGTTTTCTACAGCCTTCCCAACTTCCTTTTCTCTATAAAATCATTCTCTTTTCCTTGCTGTGTGGGGACCTGAATGTGGCTTGCTGTTTTGAAGACCCTTAATTGTAATTCTCTGCTAATCCCAAGTTGACCCATCTTTGCTGGAGAAATAACTGTTAGCTTATTTGTTTTAGGTCAGTACTACCATTTTAATTGTTCTGTGCTGCGTTGTGGTTATTTCCGATTTATCTTACAGAGTTTATGGAGTTGTCTGTTTCTTAAATATATCCATTGTAGTGTTAGTTTCAGTTATTTTTCAGTTCTAGAATTTCTATTCTGTTCTTCTCCAGATATGTCATGTTATTTTCTCCTGTTCTCAGAGTAGATATTTTCAAGCTTGTTTTTCAATTTTTTTTTTTTTAACCTAGCAAGCATAGTCATTTTATAGTGTGTCTGATAATGTTAATATATGAAGCTTTGGGGATAACTTGCTGATGTTTGTTTTTCTGGTTCTTGTTCATAGAGTCTGTTTCCTCAAGTGCCTGATTTATGTTATTGTCATCGTAAATAAAAAATTATTAATATGAATGATTTGATATATAGAATGATTATCTCTTCCTCCAAAGAGGATTTTCATTTGCTTTCTAGGTGTCTGAGGGGACTGCTGGTCTAGGATCATTTTGTCCAAGTTCAAGGATTGAGATTCCTTGAGTGTGCAGTGCTGTAAACCCATACAGCAAGACTGCACAAGTGTTTACTTCTGGTTCACCCTTATCCTAAGGATATGGCCCATTAGGGTCTCAGTTAATTGTAGGGAGAGGTTTCTATTAGGTTTCTCATCTTGTGCAGATCTTTGGTGTTGATTCTGTTCTTCTTGCCCTCTGAGACCACTGAAAGAAAGATTCAAACTGGCTAGAATTGGCAAATACTGTTAGGGCAAAATCAGATTCATTTGTTCACTTATCTCCTCAGTTTTATATTTTACCTTCAATTTGGTTTTATATTTATTTTTTTGCTTATTGTTTTTTCTGTAGGTAAAAAGTATTTTTTATTTCTTTCTGTTTTTAAAGACATTATCTAGTGTTTTAGTTGTTTCCTGAGTAATTTTGCCTGCTGTTACTAAACTGGAAGCATGTTAAGATTTCTTGAATTTTTTTGCTAAAATATCTAGAATAATTTTTTTTTTCTTTAAAGAAATGGTACATGAGCAGTAAATGTTCTCCATCTTTGCATGTTCCAGAAAGTCTTTGCTTTGCCCTTCCATCTGGTTGATAATTTGGATGTTGTAGTATAATTTTGAAATACTTCTCTTCACCCTATAGGCTTGACAGAATTTTCTGGCCTGAATTCCCTCTGAAATGCCTTTCCCCAAGGTGCTCAGTCCAAATGGGAGGTCTTACTATGGCTGAGGGTTAGGATACCTTGTAATATATGAGGACAGGGAAAGGAAAACCCCTGGAGGCCCACATGATGACTGAGTGAGGAAATCTTTATGCTGGTGGTGGAAAATTATAATCTATAATTTGGCTGGATGTCCTGTTTAAAAAAAAAAAAATCTTGTCTATTGTGGAAGTCTGGAGTTATGCCAGGCCATCCTCAGCTTTTCTCTTTGTTCAAAGACCTGAGATAGGAGCTTTCTCTGTGTGGAGTCTTCGCTTATTTGAAGGACAGATCACAGGTGAATGCCAAAGCATTTAATAGCTATGCATTATTAGGGAACGTGAAGTTTCATTACTGTTGAGCTATTCTCTAGGAAGTATTTTGGTTAATTAATCTGGATGCCTTTGATTTACTTTTCTTGCCTGACTGTACTCTCTAGGACCTGAGATCCTTGCCTAGTTCCTGACCTTAAAGTAGTAAGAACTCCAAGAGAGTGGTTTGGGCTTTAACACCTATTTAGGTAAAGGAAAATATGCTTTGGGTGATGAAGAGGTAGGATGGAGGCTTCTGTATAAATTTAGGACTCTTGGTGGACTGTGTGTTCAGGGAAGGGAGAATTAGGAAAAATCCTATTTGTTACCAAAATAAGGGCTTCCCGGGTGGCTCAGATGGTAAAGAATCTGCCTGCAATGAGGAGACCTGGGTTCAATCCCTGGGTTGGGAAGATCCCTGGAGATGGGAACAGCTACCCACTCCAACTATTCTTGCCTGGAGAACTCCATGGACAGAGGAGACTGGCAGGCTACAGTCCATGGGGTCACAAAGAGTCAGACATGACTGAGCGGCTTTCACTTTTTACCAAAATAAAGAAGTGACAAGGAAATGGATATAAATCTAAGTGTTAGGTGAAAAAATGTACCCCCTAAAAATTGACACCCCAGGTCTTTCTTCTAAGGGATTCTTGCTCACAGTAGTAGATATAAAGGTCATCTGAATTAAATTCGCCCATTCCCATCCATTTTAATTCACTGATTTCTAAGATGTTGATGTTCAATCTTGCCATCTCCTGCTTGGCCACATTCAATTTACCTTGATTCATGGACCTACTATTCCAGGTTCCTATGCAATATTGTTCTTTATAGTGTCAGACTTTGCTTTCACCACCAGACACATCCACAACTGAGCGTCATCTCCACTTTGGCCCAGCTGCTTCATTCTTTATGGAGATATTGGTAATTGCCCTTTGTTCTTACCCAGTAACATATTGGACACCTTCTGACCTGGGAGGCTCAGCTTCTGGCATCATATCTTTTTGCCTTTCCATGCTGTTCATGGGATTCTCCAGGCAAGAATACTGAAGTTGTTTGCTATTTCCACTTCCAGAGGACCATGTTTTGTCAGAACTCTTCATTATGACCAGTCCATCTTGGGTGGCCCTGCACAGCATGGCTCATAACTTCATTGAGTTACATAAGCCTCTTCACCACAACAAGGTTGTGATCAATGAAGGGGTGAATTTACATAGTGCACATGATCTAATGACTCCCAAGCCAAGACATTAATGAAAAAACTGCCTGGAATTTTAAAAATTTGTCTGGAATTCTAATTCCTTGGATGCTGAACCAGTATGTTTGTAATCATTAAAAACACATTCTGCTTGAAATTAGTAACATCAGTTCAGTTCAGTTCAGTCGCTCAGTTGTGTCAAACTCTTTGCGACCCCATGAATCACAGCACACCAGGCCTCCCTGTCCATCACCAACTCTCGGAGTTCACCCAAACTCATGTGCATCAAGTCGGTTATGCCATCCAGCCATCTCATCCTCTGTCATCCCCTTCTCCTCCTGCCCCAATCCATCACAGCATCAGGGTCTTTTCCAATGAGTCAACTCTTCCCATGAGGTGGCCGAAGTATTGGAGTTTCAGCCTCAGCATCAGTCCTTCCAATGAACACCCAGGACTGGTCTCCTTTAGGATGGACTGGTTGGATCTCCTTGCAGTCCAAGGGACTCTCAAGAGTCTTCTCCAACACCACAGTTCAAAAGCATCAATTCTTCGGCACTCAGCTTTCTTCACAGTCCAGCTCTCACATCCATATGTGACCACTGGAAAAACCATAGCCTTGACTAGATGGACCTTTGTTGGCAAAGTAATATCTCTGCTTTTGAATACGCTATCTAGGTTGGTCATAACTTTCCTTCCAAGGAGTAAGCGTCTTCTAATTTCATGGCTGCAATCACCATCTGCAGTGATTTTGGAGCCCCCCCCCAAAAAAGTCTGACACTGTTTCCACTGTTTACCCATCTACTTGCCATGAAGTGATGGGACCAGATGCCATGATCTTAGTTTTCTGAATGTTGAGCTTTAAGCCAACTTTTTCACTCTCTTCTTTCACTTTCATCAAGAGGCTCTTTAGTTCCTCTTCACTTTCTGCCATAAGGGTGGTGTCATCTGCATATCTGAGGTTATTGATATTTCTCCCAGCAGTCTTGATTCCAGCTTGATCTTCCTTCAGCCCAGCATTTCTCGTGATGTACTCTGCATGTAAGTTAAATAAGTAGGGTGACAATATACACCCCTGAGGTACCACTTCTCCTATTTGGAACCAGTCTGTTGTTCCATGTCCAGTTCTAAATGTTGCTTCCTGACCTGCATATAGATTTCTCTAGAGGCAGATCAGGTGGTCTGGTATTCCCATCTCTTTCAGAATTTTCCACAGTTTATTGTGATCCAAACAGTCAAAGGCTTTGGCGTAGTCAATAAAGCAGAAATAGATGTTTTTCTGGAACTCTCTTGCTTTTTTGATGATCCAGTGGATGTTGGCAATTTGATCTCTGATTCCTCTGCCTTTTCTAAAACTGTTGACCTTTTCTTTCAATCCTTGGAAATGATGTAAAAAACAATGAGGGGAATGAGAATCAAAATCTAAATATAATTTTATATATTTGGAAAAATTAGGCAACAGCTAAAAATATCAAATCAGAAAGTAAATGGGATGGCTTCTAAAAGCAGAGAAAATTAAGCAGGGTTATACACACGAGCAAAGGAGAGTTTTCCAGCAGAGAGTACTTCATAAAGAAGAAAGTACATAGGGAGGTAAAAAGTAAAAGTTTCACTTTCAGTAATGGTAGGTCTGGCATATGGACTGGTAGGAGAAGTTTTCATGGGCCCAGTTTGTTCCAGAACCTGAGAAAGTGGGACTAAGTGAGAAATCATGTAGCAAGCTGTGTGTGAAAACATTACGTCTAAGTGGCATATAGTCAGGAAGAGTATAGATTTTTCACTGAAGAATTTTACAGCTATCTAAATTGGTTGGGAAAATCAGTGATGAACAGTATAACCAAAGCTAAAGATCATAAAAAAGACTTCAGGTAGCATGGAACACCTTCATGCATTGGAGAAGGAAATGGCAACCCACTCCAGTGTTCTTGCCTGGAGAATCCCAGGGATGGCAGAGCCTGGTGGGCTGCTGTCTATGGGATTGCACAGAGTCGGACACAACTGAAGCGACTTAGCAGCAGCAGTAGCAGCATGGAACATAGTCCAGGTTCAGGAAAAAAGCCTCAGTCAAAGATAAGTAAGTAGGGAATTCCCTGGTGGTCCGGTGGTTAAGAATCTGCCTGCCAATGCAGGGGACATGAGTTCAATCCTTGGTCCAGGAGGATACCATATGCCATGGGGCACCTAGAGCCTGTGTTCCACAACAAGAGGAGTTACCACAATGAGAAGCTCGCACACCGTGATGAAGAGTAACCCCCATGTGCCACAACTGGAAAAAGCCTATGTGTAGTACCAAAGGCCCAGTGCAGCCAAAATTGAATGAAGAAGTAAATAATTTTTGTAAAATATAGGTTGGTAGAAAAGGAATCATTGCAGGGTCTCTACTACAATACAACAAGAAAATGGGAAAATTGAAGGAATTGAAAACAATTGGAATATGGAGAACAGATCTCAGCAAAACACCTTTATAGAGGAAATGAAAAGAATTCCCAAGTTAAAACATGCAATGAAATTGTTTCCACAACACAAACACTGCAACAGATATGACAGTTCAGGACAAGGTAAAACCTAAGCAATGAGGAGCAAGAACTGAAGTAGTTATCACATCAATGAAAGCAAAATTTAAAGGACAGAAAGGAGAGCAGACAGGGCTGAGGACCCTGGTGAGGACTAGGAAGGGAATACCAAGTATGGAAATCAGAAAAAAAAAAAATGAAGTGGAAATACAGGCAAACATTATTTAGGGAAAGAGAAAAATGATACATATTGAATTAGGTAAAGGAGATACAAAGTAATTATAATTGGAATCCAAGAAGAAGAAAGTTGAAATAAAGATTTCAATATTAAATAATTATGATTAAATATTAAAATACATATGATTAAAACACAAATTATGTCAATAAATATAAGTAGATCAAACTTATTCAAAAGTTTGAATTGATTGAATTAGAACAGGATTAGATTGAATCACAAGACTCAGTTCTAAAAGGGATTCAGAAAGGTTGAAAATGAAAATGCAGACAGTTAAATTAGGCAAATTCAAACAAAAAGAATATCAGAAATGGTTGAATCCAGAGACAAAAACCATTAAACAAAACAAAACAAAATGCCCTTTGTAATTATCAAGGGTGCAATTTGTAATGAAGAGAAATATTTATAAATGTCCTTTCAATAATATAGCATGAACATTTACAAATGAAATTATAGAAGTTCAAATTGATATACTTAACTCTATAGCCTGAAAACAGAGTGCATTTTTCATTCAAGTTCCCAGGCATAGTCACTGAATTTGGCTGTACATTAATTCATAAATAAAATAATAAATTTCAAGAAAATATAAAAAGAATGGAAAAATTTTCCAATTCATAAGTCCATAAGAGAACATATTTGATCAGGAACAAATTAAGGAAACAAGAAAGTCCATCTTTTCCATTTTTTTGGGAAAAACAGCCTATCTCATAAAACAATATTCAACTAATCTACAACTCAAGAGAAAAAAAAACTAAACCCCAAAATGCAAAATATTTACAAATTCAATAGCAATATTAGAACTCCAGTGTAATAGCTTATGAAATACTTCTAAGGCAGTGCTTAGGGAAATATTAATCATCTCAAAATTTATCTTGTAAACAAAGAATGAAAGGATATTACAAAAATCTCAAGAAGTCTTTAAAAAAAAACAATAAAATGATCCTATGGAAAGCAGAACAAAGGTCTTAAGGGTAAGTGCAGAAATGAATGATTTAGGAAACAGAAAAATGATGAAACTTCTGTGTTCTTGCCTGGGAAAATCCCATGAACAGAGGAGCCTGGCAGGCTACAGTTCATGGGATTGAGGAGTCAGACACAACTGAGTGACTTTCACTTTCTTTTTCAGTAAGTAAATGAAGCTTGTTGTGTCCGACTCTTTGTAACCCCATGCACAGTAACCAACCAGGCTCCTCTATCCATGCAGATTCTCCAGTTAAGAATACCGGAGTGGGTTGTCATGCCCTTCTCCAAGGAACCTTCCCAACCCAGGGATCGAACCCAGGTCTCCCACATTGCAGGCAGATTCTTTACAGTCTGAGTCACCAAGGAAGCCCTTTGAAACATTAGCTATTGGTTTTTCTGTTTTATTGATCTATAGAAAGTCAGGGTTCCACTAGAGAAACAGAATCAGTAATAAAAAATTATTAAAAAAGAAAAATTAATAGCTAATCCATATCAGTCAGGGCTCCACTAGAAAAGCATAATGGTTTACTCGATTGTGAGTCCAACCCAGGAG
The DNA here is from genome assembly GCF_027580195.1 of Bos mutus. Classification (NCBI taxonomy): domain Eukaryota; kingdom Metazoa; phylum Chordata; class Mammalia; order Artiodactyla; family Bovidae; genus Bos; species Bos mutus. The sequence goes on along the minus strand of NC_091619.1, from coordinate 2,829,734 downwards.
TCTGAAATCCATGGGGCAGGCCATCAAGAAGGACAGGCTGGGACCCTGGCACAAGCTGAAATTGCAGTTTGTGACAGAGTTTCTTGTGGGAAGCTTCAGTTCCGCTCTTCAATCTTTCAACTGATTGAATCATGCCCATTCGGATTCCTAGGAAAATCTCCCTTAAACTACACTGATTATAAATTTGAATCACATCTACAGCATACCTTCACAGCAACATCTAGATAAAAGTGTTTGATTAAATAAGGGGCAATTGTAGTTGACTATCACCTACTCTAATAAAAAAAACAGGCAGGTAGCACATAATAGAAGATAATTGAGGAAATACCTACAGATTAAAAGAAAAGAAGAACCGTAACATGCTAGCTTTCTAAGTCTATTCAAATAAATTTGAAAACACTGAAGAACTGATAGTTTTCTAGGAATATGTAAATCATGACAAGTAATTTCAGGAAAATAGAAAAATGAGAATATTAATTTCCATCAAAAACACAGAAACTTTTTTAAGAGCTCTTCCTGGAAAGCATTGTATCATTAAATAATAGATAATTTGATTACCTTTTAAGCTGTTCTATAGCCTCACCATCCACTAGAACTTTCTGTGGTGGTAGAAATATTCTAACTGTACTACCAGTGTAAGGAGGCACATATGACTATTGAACACTTGATTGCAGCTAGTTTTAGGGAGCACTGGATTTTAATTTTATTTAATTCTAATTAATTTAAAATTAATTTGCCACATATTGCTGTTGGCTACTGTATTGGAGAGTGCAGATATAGAAGATGTAAAAGAAAAGCATTCAAATTCTTTCATGAAGTAAGTATAGAATTGATAAAAAAGTTTGAATATAAAACCCATGGATTAATCTCATTTATAAAAATGATGCAAATACTCTGGGAAATAGAAGCTAGTAGCACTTTAAAATCATAATATATAAAGACCAAATGGGGTTTATTTCAGGATTCAAATGGTTCAGAAAGAGGACGCTTAATATAATTTGTCATATCAAGGGATCAATAGCAAAAACATGTCTAGATGATGTCCACCGTCATGAAAAACTTTGTACGTCTTTGTACGTCATTATAGAGATACTAACCTATATAACTAGGGAGAAGGAGAGAGGGAATTTGGATTGTTCTTTTGAAAAATCAAAAAAATCAAGTGAAACTTTATTCAGATAAGGGAATTTAGAAAGATGAGTGGATATAAAATCCATGTAAAGAGAATAATAGCCTTTATATCTGGCAAACTTCCCGGGTGGCTCAGATGGTAAAGTGTCTGCCTACAATGTGGGAGACCTGGGTTCAATCCCTGGGTCCGGAAGATCCTCTGGAGAAGGAAATGGCAATCCACTCGAGTACTCTTGCCTGGAAAATCCCATGAATGGTGGAGCGTGGTATGCTGCAGTCCATGGGGTTGCAGAGTCGGACATGACTGAGAGACTTCACTTTCTTTTTATCTGCAAACTATCACTGGTTAGAGGATATGATGAAGAATCTAATTATCATAACAGCAACAAGTTTCTAAGAGCCATCTAAAGAAATGCACAAGATTTAGTTGAGGGAAACATTATAATCCCCTGCGGGACGTAGGAGACTTGATAAATGGGAGAGGATGCCATGTTATTGGATAGGGTTATAGAAGTTAAATGAGGAATTTAGTGTCATTTTACTAAGTCACCAGGAGGACTTCTTTGATTTGTTTTTGTTCTTTTTTTTGGCAATAAGGCAAGTTAATTCCAAAGTTCACATAAAAAATTTAAAAGAATAGCCAGAAAAATTTTTACCATTAAACATAAAGTTCACAAAATAGTCTTATACTAGTACATATGTTGTTGGTGTTGTTCAGTTGTTAAATTATGTCTGACCCTTTGCGACCCCATGGACTGCAGCACGCCAGGCTTCCCTGTCCTTCACCATCTCATGGAGGTTGCTCAAACATCATGACTCATCACTGAGTCAGTGATGCCATCCAACTATCTCATCCTCTGTCACACCCTTCTCCTCCTGCCCTTAATCTTTCCCAGCATCAGGGTCTTTTCCAATGAGTCAGCTCTTCACATCAGGTGACCAAAGTATTGGAGTTCCAGCTTCAGCATCAGTCCTTCCAATGAATATTCAGGGTTGATTTCCTTTAGGATTGACTGGTTTGATCTCCTTGCAGTCTAAGGGACTCTCAAGAGTCTTCTCCAGCACCACAGTTCAAAAGCATCAATCCTTCGGCTTTCAGCCTTCTTTATGGTTCAGCTCTCATATCTGTACATGACTACTGGAAAAGCCATAGCTTTAACTATATGGACCTTTAAGGCAAAGTGATGCCTCTACTTTTAAATACACTGTTTAATTTCATCACAGCTATTCTTCCAAGGAGCAAGCATCTTTTAATTTTGTGGCTGCAGTAAACATCCACATTGATTTTGGAGCCCAAGAAAATGAAATCTGCCACTCTTTCCACTTTTCCCCCTTCTATTTGCCATGAAGTGATGGGACTGGATGTCAAGATTTTCATTTTTTTGAATGTTGAGTTTTAAGCCAGGTTTTTCACTCTCTTCTTTCATCTTCATCAAGAGGCTCTTTAGTTCCTCTTCACTTTCTGCCATTAAAGTGGTATCATCTGCATATCTGAGGTTGTTGGTGTTTCTCCTGGCAATCTTGATTCCAGTTTGTTAGTCATCCAGCCCAGCACTTCGTATGATGTTCTCTGCATATAAATTAAATAAGCGGGGGTGACAATATACAACCTTTCCCAATTTTGAGCCAGTCAGTTGTTCCAGGTTCAGTTCTAACTGTTGCTTCTTGACCTGCATACAGGTTTCTCAGGAGGCAGGTAAGGTGGTCTTGTATTCCTGTCTCTTTAAGAATTTTCCATTGTTTGTTGTGATCTACACAATCAAAGGCTTTAGTGTAGTCAATGAAGCAGAAGTAGATGTTTCTCTGGAATTCTCTTGCTTTTTCTATGATCCAATGGATGTTGGCAATTTTATTTCTGGTTCTTCTCCTTTTTCTAAATCCAGCTTGTACATCTGGAATTTCTCAGTTCACGTACTGCTGAAGCCTAGCTTGAAGGATTCTGAGCATAATCTTGCTAGCATCTGAAATGAAAAAGCATTTGAAAAATCACTCATTTGAATATTCTTTGGTATTACCCTTCTTTGGGATTGGAATGAAAACTGACATTTCCAGTCCTGTGGCCACTGCTGAGTTTTCCAAATTTGCTGGCATAATGAGTGCAGAACTTTAACAGCATCATCTTTTAGGATTTGAAGTAGCTCAGCTGGAATTTCATCATCTCCACCAGCTTTGTTCTTAGTAAGTTCTTAGTAAGTAAGTTCTTTGTTCTTTGTTCCCAAGGCCCACTTGACTTCACACTCCAGAATGTCTGGCTCTAGGTGAGTGACCACACCATCATGGTTATCTGGTCCATTAAGAACTTTTTTTTGTATATTTCTTCTGTGCATTCTTGCCACCTCTTCTTAATCCCTTCTGCTTCTGTTAGGTCCATACCATTTCTGTCTTTTATTGTGCCCATCTTTGGATGGAATGTTCTCATGGTATCTCCAATTTTCTTAAAGAGATCTCTAGTCTTTCCTATTCTATTGTTTCCCTCTATTTCTTTGCATTGTTCACTTAAGAAGACTTTCTTATCTCTCTTTTCTAGTCTCTAGAACTCTGAATCCAGTTGAGTATATCTTTCCCTTTCTCATTTGCTTTTCACTTTTCTTCTTTTCTCAGCTGTTTGTAAGGCTTCCTCATACAACCACTTTTCCTTCTTGTATTTCTTTTTCTTGGGAATGGTTTTGGTCACCACCTCCTGTACAATGTATGAACTTCTGTCTATAGTTCTTCAGACACTCTACCAGATCTAGTCCCTTGAATCTATTTGTTACCTTCACTATATAATCATAATGGATTTGAGTAGACCAATGTATCAGAATAGAAAACTCAAATATGGACCTGAATACATGTGGGAATTTAGGTACTGATAAAGGAATTTATTCAAAACAGTAGTGCAAAGGAAGAATATTCAGTATATGGTATTGAAATATGTTGATAAAATGCTGTGCAATGCTTGCCAAATATATCTAGACCAAAATGGATGGAAGTGGATTAAAAATTTAAGTGCAAAAAGCAGTAATGACTAGAAAAATCAAGAAACCTGAAAAAAGTTCTGGTTAGGATAAAGCCTGTCTAAGCATGCCATAAAATATAGCAGTCATGAAAATATTTATAAATTCAACTATATTAAAATCCATCATGACAAAAGCAGAGTCAAAAGATAAATTATCTATGAAAAATGTTTACAAGTTATATTCCAAAAGAATGAGTCCTGTACCATATAAGTGACTTTTAGATTGTTGGAGAATAGACCAAGAACTCACTAGAAAAAGAAGTAAATGGCATGGATTAAATAGTTCAGAGGAAAGGACATACATGCAGTTCATAAACTCATGAAAAGATGTATAACCTCCTTTATATTTACAAAAATAGACAATAAGCTTCACTGAGATGCTAATTTTCATCAGTCAGATTGAAAAAGATCATAAAGTTTGAAAATACAGTGTGTTGGGAAATGTGTGGGAAAGAGACACTCATTTATTGCTGTAGGAGAGCATATTGCTATACTGTTCCTTATGGCCTTCGGGTTTGAGTTTAGCCAGATTTTGTGACTGCAGTTTCAGGGGGATGTTTGGTGGGAATCCAGATTTCAGGATATAAAGCAGATAGCATTCCGTGACTATCTCACAGCCCAGTACTACTTTTGCAGTAGTGCAGTACTGTGAGAGTAACACTGTGTAGGGGGCTGTAATAATCTACATCCTACAATGGTGGTCTGCAATTGCCTACTATCATTTGTACCCTCGGCTTTTAATTTCCTTAGTCCCCATGAAGCCCTATTTAATCCATTCACTCTTTCATTCATGTGATAAATATTGAACATTTACTCTGCCCTAAGTACTAGGAACTCTTTAACTCTGCACCTTTTAAACTCTTTTAAAGCACTTTACTTATTTTTGGTTGCACTGGGTCTTCATGGAGGCACTCAGACTTTCTCTAGTTGCAGCGAGCAGGGCTACTCTGTGCTGTGATGCACGGGCCTCTCACTGTGGTGGCTTCTCTTATTGTGGAACATGGGCTTTAGTGTATGAGCTTCGGTAGTTGTGGCTTGCAGGCTCTAGAACATGGGCTCAGTAGTTGTGGTGCGTGGTTTGGTTGCTCTGTGGCACGTGGAATCTTCCCATACCAGCGACTGAACCCATATCCCCTGCATCGGCAGTCGGATTCTTATCCACTGTACTACCAGGGAAGTCCTGCACCAGTACTCTTCATTCTTGCCTCAGACATAGCTAGTTTTGACCTGCAAATTGTAGACACAATGGTTTGCTTTTACACTCTTTAATGCTGATTTTGCTATTTTATATGAGGCTTTATGAACCAGAGCACTGGCTTAGCATCTGTCTGCCTGTTCAGGCCCTATGCAAGCTGCTCGCATGGCTTATTGTCCATTGTGTCTCTAGTGAAGTAAAACGGTGCCTTGGTACTATGCCTAAGACATCTGCTGTCCCAGCTGCAGGATGTTAATTCAAAAAACAGATACGGATGGACTGCCTACTAAGGCACAGTGCTAGAGACACAGCACTTAACAAGGGAGGACTTTTCTGTTTTGATGAACGGGGCAGTGTAAATATTCAACTGAAGTACTGTCCAGGGAGCGTGGAGCCTGCTTGTTGGCAGGAACCTTTCATTTAGGGTTTAAACAGACAGGCCAATTAGAAATGTGGCTCAAGCGTGTCGTCAAGTAAGGAATGAGTTTGGTGAAGTGAAGCAGGTGTGCCAGCTAGACTGTAAAATCTTCCTACATGAGGAACGGAGGAAGTGTAACTTGGAAGGCAAACCTGGACCCTTTGTCCGAGAAGAGGCCGTAAGGAAATGGGCATAGATGAAGCCGAGTAAGGATGATTGCCCAACTGAGAGAGAAGAACTCCGTAATACTGAAATTCTCCTCAGGGTTCTGCACTCACTGCTGACAACCTTGAAGATTAAATTGGGCAAGAGTTGTAATCTAAGGAATTTTGAAATTAGGAGGTAAAGATGAGAGGCAAAACTGAACGCAAAGCAGGAGCTGTATCTAAAGAGAATGTAGAATCCTTCTCTTTGAAAAAAAGTAAAAGAATCCTTCTCTTTGTAGAAAAGTAAAAAAAAAGGGAGCAGGACTTGTTTTAACATTTATAACTAACTGTGTTTTAATTATGCATAAGGTGGTAAGTCTTACTTGATGTGAAATGGAGAAAAGTAAAATGTTTATTTGTGAGGATCTGTGTGTCCCAGATGACTAAATATTAGAGAACTATCTAAGGCAAATTCCCTCTCTATATACAATGAGGAAGTGACAGAAGGCTCACTGAAGCTTCTGGGAGAGGTGATGGGATTAGTACTTTCCTCATTCTTCCAAATGGCATGGCTGCTCTAACAACCTTTCCTCTGGGTCCTTCACCCTACACATTTTCTCTACTCCAGCCTTAGCTGCAGAATGTTAATAAGGGAACCAATCAGATTCCAGATCAATCAATCAATCAACCAGTCAATCAGATGATCCAGAATACTACAAATGCATATTGTTGAGCTTCTATCGTTTTATTCATTATAGCTAATATCAAGAGCCTACGCATGTTCATCACTATATTTATTGCTTTTTATACATTATCTTTTTCTAAAGGTTTTACAATAGAAGTATTATATGCATACAAATACATAGACACTCATAAGTCATGAGCATATTATGTGTTATCATAAAATGAGCATACCCATGTAATCTCCACTTAGGTCCACAAGAAGTGGAATGTTCCCAGGACCCCAGAAGCATTCTTCAATGCCTTCTGCCAATGACTACTCTCACTCTTCTCTCTGAAACTTACTGCTATTCTGACTTCTAACACCACAGACTGGTTATACCTGTTCTTGGACTTTATATAAAATGGAATCAAGCAGTTTGCATTGTTTTCTTTGCTCAGCATTATGTTTGTGAGATTCATTCACATTGTCCCATATAGTAATAATTTATTCAATCTTGTTGCATTCTAGTATGTAACTATAATACAATTTATTCCCTGTACTTAATGGAAATGTGGAAAATTTCCACTATTTGACTATTATGAATATGAATATCACATTCACGAACAATAGTGTACACATCTTTTGATGAAAATATGTATATATTTGGGGTATATGGGACTTTCCTGGTGGCTCAGATGGTAAAGAATCTGCTTGCAATGCAGGAGATTTGGGTTCAATCCCTGAGTCAGGAAGATCCCCTGGCGAAGGGCATGGCTACCAACTCCAGTATTCTTGCCTGGACAATTCCATGGACAGAGGAGCCTGGTGGGCTACAGTCCATGGGGTTGAAAAGTCGGATATGACGGAGTGACTAACACTTGGGGTATATACCTAGGAATATAATTGCTGGGTCATAGGATAAATATATATTTTGTGTTAATAGAAACTACCACATAATTTTCCTAAGTGGTTATGTACAATTTTATGTAAATTTTATTAGCAGTGCATGAGCATTTCAGATGCCCCACCTCATCAGCTTTGGTCATGTCTGCTTTAAAAATTTTAACTATCCTGGCAAGTGTCTAGTGATATCTCATTGTGTGCTATAGATTGAATGCCTTTATTCCCCCCAAAATTCATGTGTTGAAATCCTAGTCTATAAAATGATGATAGGGAGATGGGACAGGAGAAGGAAATGGCAACCCACTCCAGTGTTCTTGCCTGGAGAATCACAGGGACGGGGGAGCCTGGTGGGCTGCCTTCTCTGGGGTCGCACAGAGTCGGACACGACTGAAGCGACTTAGCAGCAGGTCATGAGGACAGAGCCCTCATGAATGGGATTAGTACTCTTATAAAAGAGACTCCAGAAATTTTCCTGGCCCCTTCCACCTAGGAGGACACAATGAGAAGTCTGTGATCTGGAAGAGGGCCCTCGCCTGTCCATGCTGGCATCCTGATCTGGGAACTGCTGCCTCTGTGAGAAGTACATTTCTATTTTTTAAAAGCAACTTAGTCTGTGGTATTTTGTTATAGTGGAATGAATAGGCTAAGACATTGTGGTTTAAAATCTGATTTCCCTGATTACTAATAGAGTAAAACATTTTTAAAGTTCAAGTATGGTTGATTTACAATGTTGTATTAATTTCTGCTATGTAGCAAAGTGATACGGATACACACACCCACACGTTCTTTTTTGTGTTCTTTTTCCATTACGGTTTACCTCAGGGTATTAAACACAGTTCCCTGGGCTAGGACCTTGTTGTAAGACAAGGACCTTGTCCTACACTAAGACCTTACTTCATACATTCTATACATAATAGCTTGCATCTGCTTATGCCAAACTCCCAATCCTTCTCCCACTCCACCCTCCCTCTTCCTTGGCAACTATAAGTCTGTTCTCTGTCTGAGTCTGAAGAGCGAAACATTTTCACATGTTTATTTGCAATTTGTATATCCTCTTCTGTGAAGTGCCTTCTCGGGCCTCCTGCCATTTTTATTTTGAATTCTTTGATATTTTCTGACTGATTTTTAGGATATGCGTATACTTACATGCTCATAAGCTCCAGTCTTGGGCTTTGATATGTGGTGGGGATAGGGTGGGGAGCAGATAATCCAGGCTAAGACACTGCTTTCTCTCTTAGTCCTTCCAGATTAAGGGTGGTGCCAGATATGTGATGTTATTCATCCCTGTGTTGTCTTATTATCTCCTGTTAGGATTCTCAAGCTCTTCCGTTGCTTGTGTAACTAGCTTCCTGTATTAATTTCCTTGTTTTACGTATGTACAGTAGACTCTGTTTTCTTCCCTAGACTCTGATTGACAGGCTCTTCTGGCCTCTACCCTTGCACTATATCACCATACTGCTTTCTCACATTCTAGCCCTGTTCTCTCCTTACAGCCTTGGATCTGCATGGGGTCCTGACAATTTTTCTTCCCTTTCTCACTATAAAGAAGTCATCAGCTGATCTTAGTCATTTATAATTTCTTTGTTGCAAGAACAGGAAACACAGCATTGCTTGGTAGCTAGGTTTTTAAACTGTAGAGACTGCCAAGATTCAAATCCTGACTCTGCTATGTGATGGTGAGTGAATCCTTATTCTCTCTCTGCTTCAGCTTCCTCATCTGCAACCTGAGAACAAGAATATTCATTAGGATTAAATGAGTTTATTTTTGTTAATCATTTAGAACAATCTTTATTTAAGTTCATTTTTAAATTGGAATACAGTTTCTAGAATAATCTTGTTAGACTAAATGCATTAAATAAATGTTACTTTTTGTTGTGACTATGAAATCTACATTTCTTTTTTCTTTTTTTTTTTCACACTATGTGGCTTATGGGATCCTAGTTCCTTGACCAGGGATTGAACCCAGGCCCTCTGCAGTGGAAATACAGAGTCCTAACCACTGGACTGCCAGGGAATTTCCCCAAATCTATATTTCTAATTCTCCTTCTTCCTCTGACTGCCACTCAGCATATTCTGATTCATCATGGATATTTCCCTTGACAATTTGATAAGTTAATCATATTAATTCACTTAAAAATACTTGCTGGGTATCTATTATGTGTCATATTTCTTGTTACAGGCCTCCTTGTCACTTGTGATTTAATATTTTGGGAAACCAGATTCTCCAACTAGTCTTTCCACCAGCTACTCTCCACTATCCCCCAAGATAAACTTTTATCTCTAAGATATTTGATAGTATAGTTGTTTCATTATTTTCCTAGTAACAATTGCAATAATAATAGTTGCAATAATTTATGTGGTGGCTTATTTTTAAAAAGGTTTATTTATTTTATTTTTGGCTGTGCTGGGTCTTCGTTGCTGCATGCAGCCTTTCTCTAGTTTCAGGAAGCGGGGGTTGATTTTCGTTGTGGTGCATGGGCATCTCTTGTTGCAGAGCACGGGTTCTGGGGTGTATGGGCTTCAGTAGTTGTGGCGCACGGGCTTGGTTGCTCCAAGGCATGTGGGATCTTCCCAGACCAGGAATCAAACTTGTGTCCCTTGCATCAGCAGGTAGATTCTAAACCACTAGCCATCAGGGAAGCCCTGGTAGCTTACATTTTAAACAGTGTTTTCACATGTCTAATGCTAAAGTGCAAAACTGTCATGGACAAGATTAATGTCTTGATTGCATATCCCCAGCAGCTAACATGTTGTTTAATTTATAGTCAGTGATAGGGAATTTTTTTTAAATTTAATTTTCATTTTATATTGTAGTATGGTTGATTTACAATGTTGTTTCAGGTGTACAGCAAAGTAGGTCAGTTGTACATATACATATATTCTTTTTTTTCAGATCCATATAGGTTATTACAGAATATTGAGTAGAGCTCCTCGTTGCAAGGAGTCGAACACAACAGAAGCGACTTAGCATGCATTAGCACAATGCTCTAAATGACATTGTTAGCCAGACAATGTAGAAAAATATTTCTCATCAAATGTGGGAGAGAAATCCAGTTATGATTAGCAGCCATCTTATTTAAGGAACTTATATCACTCAGGAGACATTACTTTGCCAACAAAGTTCCGTCTAGTCAAGGCTATGGTTTTTCCAGTAGTCATGTACTGATGCGAGAGTTGGACTGTGAAGAAAGCTGAGCGCCGAAGAATTGATGCTTTTAGTCTTGAGAGTCCCTTGGACTGCAAGGAGATCTAATCAGTCCATTCTGATGGAGATCAGCCCTTTGTTATCTATTTTATATATAGTAGAGAAATGTTTGTTAAATGAGTTATTTTATATCTTAACTTTGTGAGATACAGCAATGTTGATTATTTCTAGTTTCCATATGAAAAAGCTCCATGGAGTTGGGTTGACCATTCCCTGCTTAACTTCTTGACTCAGAAATTCACATGATATTTAAGTGGCTGAGATAGAACCTCCATTAGTTTGGAAAATTTGTGGTTATGTTTTAATTCATTTCTGTCCTTAATTATCCTTGCTCATAACTGTTCCTTTGAATTGTGTGTCTGATACATCATTTTTACCCTAGACTTTCCATTCCATCCTGGGGCCTCTCTTGCTGCAGGCTGTCAGTACTTTAATCCACTGTTCACAAGAAGCCCTTGTCAGCCTGACTGTGGTAAAGTAGAGTAATCAGCACAGTTCAGTTCAGTCATTCAATAGTGTCTGACTCTTTGCGACCCATGGACTGTAGCATGCCAGGGTTCCCTGTCCATCACCAACTACTGGAGCTTGCTAAAGTTCATGTCCATCCAGTTGGTGATGCCATCCAACCATCTCATTTTCAGTTGTTCCCTTCTCTTCCTGCCTTCAATCTTTCCCAGCATCAGGGTCTTTTCAAAGGAGTCAGTTCTTCGCATCAGGTGGCCAAAGTATTGGAGCTTCAACTTTAGCATCAGTCCTTCCAATGAATATTCAGGACTGATTTCCTTTAGAATTGACCAGTTTGATCTCCTTGCAGTCCAAGGGACTGTCAAGAGTCTTCTCCAACACCACAGTTCAAAAGCATCAATTCTTTGGCGCTCAGCTTTCTTTATGGTCCAAATCTCTTCTTCATACATGACTACTGGAAAAACCACAACTTTGACTAGATGGACCTTTGTTGGCAAAGTAATGTCTCTGATTTTTAATAAGCGGTCTAGGTTTGTCATAGCTTTTCCTCCAAGGAGCAAGTGTCTTTTAGTTTCACAATATGCAGTGATTTTGGAGCCCAAGAAAATAAAGTCTGTCACAGTTTCCATTGTTTCCCTATCTATTTGCCATGAAGTGATGATACCGGATGCCATGATCTGTTTTTTGAATGTTGAGTTTTAAGTCAGCTTTTTCACTTTCCTCATTCACTTTCATCAAGAGGCTATTTCCTCTTTGCTTTCTGCCATAAGGGTGGTGTCATCTGCATGCTGCTGCTGCTGCTACTAAGTTGCTTCAGTCGTGTCTGACTCTGTGCGACCCCATAGACAGCAGCCCACCAGGCTCCCCCGTCCCTGGGATTCTCCAGGCAAGAACACTGGAGTGGGTTGCCATTTCCTTCTCCAATGCAAGAAAGTGAAAAGTGAAAGTGAAGTTGCTTAGTCGTGTCTGACTCTTAGCGACCCCATGGACTGCAGCCTTCCAGGTACTCCATCCATGGGATTTTCCAGGCAAGAGTGCTGGAGTGGGGTGCATATCTGAGGTTATTGAGATTTCTCCCGGCAATCTTGATCCCAGCTTCTGCTTCTGCCAGCCCAGCATTTTTCATGTTGTACTCTGCATATAAGTTAAATAAGCAGGGTGACAATATACAGCCTTGATGTACTCCTTTTCCTATTTGGAACCAGTCTGTTGTTCCATGTCCAGTTCTAACTGTTGCTTCCTGACCTGCATACAGGTTTCTTAAGAGGCAGGTCAGGTGGTCTGGTATTCCCATCTCTTGAAGAATTTTCCACAGTTTATTGTGATCCACACAGTCAAAGGCTTTGCCATAGTCAATAAAGCAGAAATAGATATTTTTCTGGAACTCTCTTGCTTTTTTGATGATCCAGCGGATGTTGGCAATTTGAACTCTGGTTCCTCTGCCTTTTCTAAAACCAGCTTGAACATCTGGAAGTTCACGGTTCATGTACTGTTGAAGGCTGGCTTGGAGAATTTTGAGCATTACTTTACTAGCGTGTGAGATGAGTGCAATTGTGTGGTAGTTTGAGCATTCTTTGGCATTGCCTTTCATTTGGACTGGAATGAAGACTGACTTTTTCAGTCCTGGGGCCAATGCTGAGTTTTCCAAATTTGCTGGCATATTGAGTGCAGCACTTTCATAGCATCATCTTTCAGGATTTGAAATAGCTCAACTGGAATTCCATCACCTCCACTAGCTTTGTTCGTTATGATGCTTTCTAAGGCCCACTTGACTTCACATTCCAGGATGCCTGGCTCTAGGTGAGTGATCACACCATTGTGATTATCTGGGTTGTGAAGATCTTTTTTGTGTAGTTCTTCTGTGTATTCTTGCCACCTTTCTTAATATCTTCTGCTTCTGTTAGGTCCATACCATTTCTGTTCTTTATTGAGCCCATCTTTGCATGAAATGTTCCCTTGGTATGTCTAATTTTCTTGAAGACATCTCTGCTGCTGCTGCTGCTAAGTCGCTTCAGTTGTGTCTGACTCCATGCGACCCCATAGACGGCAGCCCACTAGGCTCCCCCGTCCCTGGGATTCTCCAGGCAAGAACACTGGATTGGGTTGCCATTTCCTTCTCCAATGCATGAAAGTGAAAAGTGAAAGTTAAGTCACTCAGTCATGTCCGACCCTCAGCGACCCCATGGACTGCAGCCTACCAAGCTCCTCTGTCCATGGGATTTTCCAGGCAAGAGTACTGGAGTGAGGTGCCATTGCCTTCTCCGAGGAGATCTCTAGTCTTTCCCATTCTGTTGTTTTCCTCTATTTCTTTGCATTGATCATTGAGGAAGGCTTTCTTATCTGTCCTTGCTATTCTTTGGAACTCTGCATTCAGATCTTCCCTTTTCTCCTTTGCCTTAAGTTCTCTTCTTTTCTCAACTATTTGTAAGGTCTCCTCAGACAACCATTTTGACTTTTTGCCTTTCTTTTTTTGGGGGATGGTCTTGATCATTGCCTCCTGTACAATGTCATGAACCTATGTCCATAGTTCTTCAGGCACTCTGTCTATCAGATCTAATCCCTTGAATCTATTTATCACTTCCACTGTATAATTATAAGAGATTAGATTTAGGTCAGCACACTGGGGTGAATGTAAAGCATGCTGCTAATAGCTACCTTTCTGATCTTGACTACTCTGAGTCTCAGTTTCCTTACATATACAGGTAAAATGCGAGTTGAGTGGTAGGATCTGTATAATCAGGTGAAGTAGTGACATTCCTGTGGTTCTGTAGCTGTCTTTCTACCCATCTTAATGTTCCTTATATCCCAGCTTTACCTGTGAGACCAAATTCATATTGTTCTAGTTTGTTCTTTTTTGAATTTATTTTGAATGAAACAAAGATGAATATTTTTAATGAAAAAAGGTACAATTCACAAAGAAGATAGACATCATAAATGATTAGACAGCTTAATAACAAAACAAAGATAAATAAAGCAAAACTTATAAGAAATATAAGGGAAAAGAAAAAACATATAATCATTGTGAGACATATTAACATTTCTCTGAGAATATTTTATCAAGTGTTTATCAAATATTTGATCAAATAGTTTTATTTGATCAGATATTTTATTTAATCAAATAACTTATCAAATATTTTATCAATAATTTATCAGAAAAACTAAGAATAAAAGCATCTTGAATGATGTTATTAATGATTTAAACATATTTTATTTAATTTACATTAGTCAGGAAGCAACAGTTAGAACTGGATATGGAACAACAACTAGTTCCAAATAGGAAAAGGAGTACGTCAAGGCTATATATTGTCACCCTGCTTATTTAACTTATATGAAGAGTACATCATGAGAAACACTGGGCTGGAAGAAGCACAAGCTGGAATCAAGATTGCTGGGAGAAATATCAATAACCTCAGATATGCAAATGACACCACCCTTATGGCAGAAAGTGAAGAGGGACTAAAAAGCCTTTGATGAAAGTGAAAGTGGAGAGTGAAAAAGTTGACTTAAAGCTCAACATTCAGAAAACTAAGATCATGGCATTTGGTCCCATCACTTCATGGCAAATAAATGGGGAAACACTGGAAACAGTAGCTGACTTTATTTTTTGGGGCTCCAAAATTACTGCAGATGGTGATTGCAGCCATGAAATTAAAAGACGCTTACTCCTTGGAAGGAAAGTTATGATCAACCTAGATAGCATATTCAAAAGCAGAGACATTACTTTGCCAACAAAGGTCCGTCTAGTCAAGGCTGTGGTTTTTCCAGTGGTCATGTATGGATGTGAGAGCTGGACTGTGAAGAAAGCTGAGTGCTGAAGAACTGATGCTTTTGAACTGTGGTGTTGGAGAAGACTCTTGAGAGTCCCTTGGACTACAAGGAGATCCAACCAGTCCATTCTGAGGGAGATCAGCCCTGGGATTTCTTTGGAAGGAATGATGCTAAAGCTGAAACTCCAGTACTTTGGCCACCTCATGGGAAGAGTTGACTCATTGGAAAAGACCCTGATGCTGGGAGGGATTGGGGGCAGGAGGAGAAGGGGACGACAGAAGATGAGATGGCTGGATGGCATCACTGACTCAATGGACGTGAGTCTGAGTGAACTCCGGGAGTTGGTGATGGACAGGGAGGCCTGGCGTGCTGCGATTCATGGGGTTGCAAAGAGTCAGACACGACTGAGCGACTGAACTGAACTGAATCACATCCTACACAAATACATTTAAAATTTTGTATCTTATACATTGCTAATAGATTTCCATAGGCCATTTAGAAAAATTGGCCAAAAGATAAACATTATTAAATTTCAAAAAGTAGAATTATTTTTTTAACATGTGATTCAGTTATATGTAAACACACATATTATTTTTGAAATTATTTTTCATTATAGATTATTATAAGACACTGACTATAGTTCCCTGTGCCATACAGTAAACCTTTGTTTCTTGTTACATATCTAGTTTTTAAAATTAGAAATCTAGCATTCTATTCATACTAAGTCAAACCAGTGCAATCAAAATGTCATAAATTTTTTAGATAGGCAAAAATTCATAAGTTTTCTAAGGTATATATATTCTGCATATTATTTATATGTATGTATATGAAAGCTTTTCTACCATGCTTGATGAGGGCTTCAGAAAGAACATCCAAAAAAAAAAAAAAAAAGAGAGATGGAGAAATTGGAAAACATAAACTAAATGAAATGGAAGCACTGAATATGAGATAGAAAACGTAAAACAGACTAGATAAAAGTAAAAGATCCTTATATAGTCCAGTTTATTTTAAGCATGATTGTTCATTAGAAACATATCTGGAGCTCTGGCCAAAAAAAAGGAAAAAAGGCAACCCCTGGGCATTTGTAATTTTCAAAAGTTCCAAGATAATTCTGATATGTATATGGAATTTTAAAAGTGATTACAGATTTTTCTATTAAATGGTAGTTTTTGTGATATAGAATTCTATTATTTTTCAGTTGACCAATAATGATATTAATACAATGGTATTAAAGTGAGTAATAGTGACATAATCAAAATAGTAAAAGATGTTTATCAGTTTTCACAGTCAATAGCCAGTCTATGTCTTTTGGTTGGTGCATTTAATCCATTTGCAATTAAAGTAATTATCAATATGTATGATCCTATTACTGTTTTCTTAATTGTTTGGGGTTTATTTTCTATCGATATGGCTTTTCCTTCTCTTGTTTTCTACCTAGAGAAGTTCCTTTAGCACTTGTTGTAAAGCTGGTTTGGTGATGCTGAATTCTCTTAACCTTTGCTTGTCTGGAAACTTTTTGATTTCTGCATCAAATCTGAAGGAGATCTTGCTGGGTAGAGTATTCTTGGCTGTAGGTTCTTCCCTTTCATCACTTTAAAGATGTTATGCCATTCCTTTCTGGCTTGTAGAGTTTCTGTTGAGAAATCAGCTGATAGCCTGATGGGAGTTCCCTTGTATGTTATTTGTTGTTTTTCGCTTGTTGCTTTTAATAATTTATCTTTGTCTTTAACTTTTGTCAGTTCAATTACTAGGTATCTGTGTTTGTTTCTCCTTGGGTTCATTCTGCCTGGGACTCTCTGTGCTTCCTGGATTTGTTTGATTATTTCCTTTCCCATGTTAGGGAAATTTTTAGGTATTATCTCTTCAAATATTTTCTCAGGTCTTTTCTCTCTCTCTTCTCCTTCTAGGATCCCTATAATATGGATCTTGGTGCATTTAATCTTGTCCCAGAGGTCTCCTAGGCTGTCTTCATTTCTTTTCATTCTTTTTTCTGTATTCTATTCTATGATTTACATCATTCTGTCCTCCAGGTCATTTATTTGTGCTCCTGCTTTAGTTATTCTGCTATGGATTTCTTCTAGTGTGTTATTCATTTCTGTTTGCTTGTTCTTTAGTTCTTACAGGTCTTTGATTTCTTGCATCTTCTAAATCTTTGCCTCCATTATTTTCCCAAAATCCTGGATCATCTTCACTATCATTATACTGAATTCTTTTTCTGGAAAGTTGCTATCTCCACTTCATTTAGTTGTTTTCTGGGGTTTTATTTAGTCCCTTCATCTGGGATGTAACTTTCTTCTTTTTCATGCTGATTAAGTTTCTGTAATATGGTTTTGTTTTAGTCCCTGTGTGATTGTGGTTCTTCTTGCTTCTTCTGTCTGCCCTCTGATGGAGGAGGCTAAGAGGCTTGTGTAAACTTCCTGATGGGAGGGACTGGTGAGCATGCCCTTGCTCAGTTCAGTTCAGTTCAGTTCAGTCACTCAGTTGTGTCTATTTGTGACCCCATGGACTGCAGCATGCCAGGCTTCCTATCCTTCACCATCTCAAACTCATGTCCATTGAGCCAGTGATGCCATCCAACCATCTCATCCTCTGTCATCCCCTTCTCCTCCTGCCCTCAATCTTTCCCAGCATCAGGGTCTTTTCCAATGAGTCAGCTCTTCACATCAGGTGGCCAAAGTATCAGAGCTTCAGCTTCATAATCAGTCTTCCCATTGAGTATTCAGGATTGATATGGTCAGTTTAATGGTGACCTCCAAGAGGGTTAATGTCAAAGGGACCTTCCCAGGAAGCTGCTGCCGTCTTCCCATCCCTGTGGTGAACCCCTGCCAATCTACACCTCCACAGGAGACCCTGCAACACTACCAGGCAGTTTTGGTTCAGGTTCCTGTGTAGTCATTGCTCCTTTCCTCTGAGCCTTGGTGCATGCAAGGTTTTGTTTGTGCCCTCCAAGACTGGAGTCTCTGTTCCCCCAGTCCTGTGAAAGACTTGTAATCAAATCCCATGGCCTTCAAGATCAGATTCCCTGAGGATTCCTAATCCCTTTGTCAGGTATGCAGCTGGGAAGCCTGATGTGGGGTTCCAAACCTTCACCACAGTGGGAGAACCTCTTTGGTATTAATGTTCTCCAGTTCACCCACTAGGTGTGGATGAGATTTGATTTTATTGTGGTTGTGCCCCTCCTACTGTCTCACTGTGGCTTCTTCTTTGCCTTCAAAGGTGGGGTATCTTTTTTTGGTGAGTTCTAGCATCCTCATGGTGGAGAAGGCAATGGCAACCCACTCCAGTACTCTTGCCTGGAAAATCCCATGAACAGAGGAGCTTGGTAGGCTGCAGTCCATGGGGTCACTAAGAGTTGGACACGACTGAGACACTTCACGTTCACTCTTCACTTTCATGCACTGGAGAATGAAATGGCAACCCACTCCAGTGTTCTTGCCTGGAGAGTCCCAGGGACCAGGGAGCCTGGTGGGCTGTCTATGGGGTCGCACAGAGTCAAATACAACTGAAGTGACTTAGCAGCAGCAGCAGCAGTGTCCTCATGGAGAATGCAATGGCAACCCACTCCAGTACTCTTGCCTCGAAAATCCCATGGATGGAGGAGCCTGGTAGGCTGCAGTTCATGGGGTTGCTGAAGAGTCGGATATGATTGAGCATCTTCACTTTCACTTTTCACTTTCATACATTGGAGAAGGAAATGGGAACCCACTCCAGTATTCTTGCCTGGAGAATCCCAGGGACAGAGGAGACTTGTGGGCTGCCGTCTACGGGGTCACACGGAATTGGACACAACTGAAGTGACTTGGCAGCAGCAGCAGCAGCGTCCTCATGTTGATGGCTATTTAACAGCTAGCTGTGATTTTGGTGCTCTTGCAGGAGGAGATGAATGCATGTCCTTCTACTCCACCATCTTGAACCGAAAGCCTATTCTAGCTCCTTCTTTCCCAAGCGGGCAAGTCTCTACCCAAGTGTATGAGCCTAGTAGGTTTTTTAAATCTATTTGTCTCCCTGAGCATTTCTGTACAAGAGGTAGGGGCAGTCATTAGGTGAGATTATTGAGGTCTCTCTCCTCTGAACAATCAGAATCACACTTCTCAGTGCTTCATACTTTGCTACCTTCCATGTACTCTTTTGTTTCATGAGTCAGGACATTATGTGCATATATTTTTATCCACATGAAGTTACATCACAGTTCAGCCTTCCAAATGTTAAAGCTGGACTTCAAAAGAAAAAAATAGCAAATCTTATCATAGCTCAGTATTGTGGTTGGGTAAATATCTACTCTTAACCATCTTTTCTTTAATGATAAGCTGTGGTTTAGATTTGGGGAGGTCTGGAAGGTGACTTTGTGTATATATAATTCTCAGGTTTATTATAGGATCAGTCAACCAAGTCATGTCATTTTTTTCCAACCCTGAGCCACTGTAGTTATCCACACTCCATATGTTGGACTCTTCTTTCTCTGAGGTCTGGAAGTAGTTCCATGCAAGGATGATGCCATCAGGGAACTTTCCACATACTATATTAAGAAAGAGTCTCAAAAATATAAGCAAAAACAGCATGATGATACAAACTAAAAATAGCCACAAGGGAGAAATCTCAACAGGAATGAAAGACCATGGAAATATTCCTGTTTTTCTAAAAACTGAGACAGCAAATGATGTGCCCATGAAGGCAATACACATAGGGGGAAAATGGGAAGCTAAAGAATTGGGATGGGAGGGAGGTACTGACAATCTGAGACTGCAGAGAAACCAGATATTTATACATAAGCTCTGGGCCTGGAAGGAATCTTGTTTTGTAAAGAAACAAATTCAAATAAGTGATATAGGATAATCCTCTGTAAATATGATTTATGTATAAATGACTATGCAAGGAAAATAACCTGTGGCCACTTCTCCCAAGGTCTTTTAAAACAAATAAGTGCTAGAATACCTGTAATGGATTAAGTAATGTCATAAGTAATTTATGAAAATTGGACATAAACAAACAAACAAAAAAAAGTATGCACTGGGGGAAAAAGATATAACAACTTGCCTATATGACAGCTAGAGCTTTCAGGGGATGAATATAGAAGTCTTTTTGTTCTTATCTGGCAAGGTGCATCTGTGCTGTTTCAGACCTCAGAGCCCTAGCTTCTGGTGCAGGCTGGATTCAAGGGAAGGGTACGCCTATCTTGGCCTGCTTGGGTGACACACTCATGTAGATGTCAGTTTTGGGGTTAATTCTCAGCCACGTGAGGGACATAGGGAAATTGGGAAGGAAGAAATCTCAGTCTTCCCTCCTTGTTCACATGCATCCACTATTGGTGGCTTCCTTTGATTCCTGAAGGTGGGATCTCTGGATCCCTATTTAGAATCTTGCCCCAGTAGAAGTTTTCAGAGAACCTGGGAACTTAATTCTGGACTTGCGGTGAGAAGCCAAGCAGAATTTCTCTGCCTGTCTTTCTCCAGAGTCAGGTCCCATGGGGCTGGTTGCCTATATGATACCCTTAATTCGGTGACCTGTTGATGGTGCCCCTGTTTTGTGCAGGGCTTTGGTCCTTGATATCCTACCTTAAACACCATCCAAGTGACTGTCATCCAGGTGAGCCTCTCCTTGCTTCCCTAACACCTCATGCTCTTTCATTTTGACTCTTCAGTATTTTTGTGTTGCAGCTTCTCCCTCCACATCCTCCCCTCTCTGATTCTTATTTTTCCTTTACGAGACTCTGCTGTCTTCCCCTTCCCCATCCTATTTTCCTCTGTTATGTTTCCACTCTATTCCCATGGTGCATAGACCTGACTCTATTAGAACATGAATTGGTGTCAGCTCACTTGTGTAAGTCACTCAGTGGATTGTGAGCTCCTTGGAGGTGGATTCTATATCAGAAAACCTCAGGAAGTAATGGTTGGATTAATTCATTTACTTTCCCTGTTCTGGCTTTCTGTTCTAGCGACCCGATTTGTCCATTCCAGGCATAAGAACTAGGACCCTGTCTTGCCAGCTAGTAACCCTCTTTAATAACCAAAGCTCATGTACTAAACCTTGGTGAAGGGCCTTCTGCCTGTGGAATCATGCAGTTCTTTTCTTTTGGCACATAGAGTTGACTCCTGAACACTACTGGTTTTGAAGTGCATAGGTTCACTTACTGGATTTTTTTCAGTAGTAAATACTACAGTACTAAATGATCTGGACTTGGTTGGGTCTGCAGATATGGAGGAATTGTGACTAAGGAGGGCCAACTATAAGTCAGATGCAGTGGAGGGTTGATGCCCCAACTTCTGTGTTGTTCAAGGGACAGTTATAGTCAGACTCCTTCATCTCATTTCATTGGTGAATTAAGGCTGAAAGTGCTCTATGGGTAATTACATTTTTTCTCAAGCCAGCTCAACTTGTTTTTCTCATTAAGAGGTGGCTCTCAGTGCTTCTCTGATTCTTATGGGTGGGTCTAGAGCAGTTTCCAAAGTTTAGTTTCTGGGAACCCTGGTTAAGAACACTTGGGATTCTTAAATAAAAGTGAAAATTCCTAGGTTCTTCACCTTTAGAAATTCAATAACAGAATATAGATGTTATGTATATGCAGGCGTGGTGTCATAGGCGTGTGACCCGCACAGTTGCCCAGACTTATGCTTAGAAGGGCCTTGAATTTGACTGAAAGTTCTGTTAGTGCTGCCTTGAAATTCTTCATAATTTTTGACCAAAGGACCCTGTGTTTTCATTTTGTGGGCCTCAAAAATTATGTAGCTGGGCTGTGTGTGTATGAGACTAATGTCATAAATATTCATTTTGAAGAAACAACCACTCCCTGACTTTCTTCAGAAACCTACCATGATGACTTAAAAAAGTGAATTCTTAATGTTAGTGAGGATATGAGGAAAAGAGCAGTCTCATTTATTATTGTGGTAATGTAATTTTCCTAGAGGGAGATTTAATTTTATATACATTTAAACCTTTAAAAAGTTCCCTTGGATTTGAAATTCAAAATCATAATACATTATTTTCCATATCTGTGCCCTTAAGGCTAATTTTTTTGTTTTGACTTTTATTACTTTTATTTCCAGATTTTATTCTTATTAAGGTAATACATACCCATAGTTTAAAAATCAAGTAGTACTAAAAAGCTTATAATGAAAAACAGCAGTTTTCCTACTTTGTCCCTCCTCACCCCTAAATCCTACTTCCTAGAATTCATTTAACTATATCTTCTGGTATTTACTTCTCTATTTCTCCTTATTGATTTATCAAATTTAATCTCTTAACTTCCTGTTATAGTTCAGATGATTTATCTCTCTTACACCTTCCTATAATCATTCTACTGTCTCTAATGTATAACTATTTTTGCATCTATTCTTAGAAATTTATTGGTTTTATATGCGTGCATTTTCAGGTTTAGGGAATTGCAATGTTATATTAATATATTTGATGGTGTCTTACTTTTTCCATTGTCTGTGTTGCTTTATACTTGCATGTGTATCAGATAGTGTGAAGAGGTTTATTAAGTGCCGCACTGTTAGTACAGAAAAGGATTAATACCACACTCAATATCTGTTACTAGAGGATGGATTAAACAAATATAGTAGAATACTCTGCCACAGTGAAAATGGACAGACTGGATCTTGTCCCTGGTCAGCAGGTGCAGAACAGGTGCAGGCGGATCTGTTTCCATGGGTGAAGACCGGAAGATCACTGGACGTGAGCCCTCTGTGCGGGCCGTGTGTGCGGGCTAGGCAGGTGATCCATAGTGTCTCAGTACACCTAGGTGCCCAGACAATGCCCTTCCCTCTCTGTGCTTCTCCGGCCCAACTTGGCCATTACTTCCTGGGCTTCTCTTGATTCACTCTTCTCTCTGGATCCCAACCTTCTGAACTCCCCACTTTTCCTTGTTCCTTTCTTGCCTTTTCCAGTTTCAGCCTGTTCCCATTGGGAAGAACTCCAATAACCTATATTAAAACAGGGCCAAATCATTAATATTTGAAATGTTTTCATGCCTTATAGTCAACCTACAGAAAAGAAAAAAAAAGGGCTAGATGTTCAAATATATGTATATACAGCCAAACTTTCATACTGTTACATTTTATTCATTTTTATGTCCTTTCCTTCTTTGCCATAACCTCTGTTACCCTCAGGGAGGAAGGCTTAGGAAGTTATGATTATAGATCTAAGCTCCAGGAAGATAAACCTGCCCCCAAACCAGTGATAACGTAGGTCTCCAAATGAAGACTGGTCACATAGTAATTTGCTATGAACTGGAAGTTAATAATTTCCCTAGACCTCCTGTTGGCAACTTACTACTTCAGCTATGTAAAGACTGTCCTGTGATACATACAGACTAAATTTACAAGTCCGAGTTTATTAGTATGAATGTTAATTAGCTATATAGGAAGCTATGCCCTCACCAAGTCTCTCAGGAGCCCTGTGGAGGCAGCCTCTGAATTAGGTACAGAAAGATGTGGGTCTCTGGTAAGGACTGGGGGAAGCTGTCTTTGTTACTGGTATGACAGGTCTGTTGCTTACATCAGGCTCATAGCCTCAGTGGAAGCTTCATTCTTTGCCTGTTGGCTCTTAGCTCTCAAAGGTTTCCCAGAGATTTCATGGTACCTTAAATAAGGGGAATGGTAGTAGGTTGAGGATGGTAAAGATTTACATTTAAAGGGATGGGAAGTGTCTACTAGATATGAAACCCAGGTCTGTGATTTATTGTTCTTACCATACAAGTGCCTGAGAAGGAACATATCTAAATAATTAGATAAATTCAATATCTCTTCCTTGCTCTCCTCTTTCTTACAGACCTGGTTACTGTGGTGGTATGTTCATTGCTCAGTCATGTCCTACTCTTTGCGATCTCAAGGACTGTAGCCCACCAGGCTCCTCTGTCCATGGAATTCTCCATGCAAGAATACTGGAGTGGGTTGCTATTCCCTTCTCCAGAGAATCTTTCCCACCCATGGATCGAACCTGGGTCTTCTGCATTGCGGGCAGATTCTTTACCATCTGAGCCACCAGGGAAGCCCACAGACCTGTTTGGGGATGTCTTTTGTTGCATAAGTGAGAATAAAAGGTTCTTGCATATATAGGCAAAGGTTTATTTTAGGCCAGTTGAGACCCTGACCGCATTCATAGTTTGCCCCCTTTTTTGCCGCTAAGACCCTACTTCATCTGTGCATTTGTTCTTGTGCAACAAATATTATTGAGCTTCTATAAAATGGCAGGTCTAGTCCTTTGCACATCTGAATAATACAGTTTTGCAAATGTGTGCAAAGCTCTCACTTCTGAAGGCTGAACAGAATCTCACATGTTTCTAGATGGATTCCATTGAGAGTGAAACAATTTTACAAAATTCTATTTATCTGTAATCAGTTTATTGATCACTTGTAACACAGTTGGATGAGTATAAACATTTTGACTCTCCCCCTGCCCCTGTCCCCAACTTCTGTTTCCAACCAGGCTTTGTAGAATTTCTGTTTCCTGCCTTTAAATGCTATTGGGGGTGGAGTCCACAATGTTTCCTTCTTTTTCAATCATTAAAAGTTGAGACCTCCCTTTGCTGGCCCTGTAGTGGGTAAGACTTGTGGCTTTGGGGATACAAAGATCAGTGGGGACAATGGTTTATTCTTGTGATTTTCCTCCTACTCCAGCTCTTTGCACTGGGGAAGAGGGGTAGAAAGACAGTCTACTATTTTACTATTTTCCTTTTCTACTTTAGCTACCTTGGAAATTATGGTTGAGAGTGGTAGTCTGGCTCTGAAATTTCTCAGTGCTTTGAGAGTTAGATCTTCAAGGTGTTGAAGTGGGTAAGAAGAGGGACAGAGACAAGTAACTCTTAACTCAATTAACAGCCTTGTTTGCAGCCCCTTGTGAGTGGTTACCATGGTTCTCTCGCTATTATTGACAGATTTTGGGTGCAGCTCCAGTGCACGCATGAGTTCTCTGGGAGGCCCTGTAGACCCTCCCTCACAGTTCCTTGACATGGAAATGCGGAGTCCCCTCCCTCTGAGGTTCTACTCCTGGGAGATCTGGGCACTCTTTGGCTGCTAGGCCTCCCTTGTCAAGTTACCCTCAGGTGGGGAAACTGCAAATTATCTCAAGTCCAGCTCACTCAGTGGATTCATTTGATCATAAGAAATTTATATGTTCTTGTCATCACATCTACCCTGTGTTCTGATCATCATGTATTCACCCTGTTGGTAAAGCAAAGATTCTACTCTAAATGGTATAAGATGCCCAGACACACACCACCTGACCCTGGATGGATGAGATTGGCAGTTGTTTATTAGTCACTTACTCACAAGGGCACCATGTGCCATGCCGGCCTACATGTGGTTGTCCTGGGAAGTAGAAGGAACCAGAGAGGCTTCCTCTTTATCCATAAGGAACAGTAGAACTTACCAATCACTGAAGATTTTGGCACCCAGAATGGAGAAATCCTCTCCTTGCTTTCCTGCTTTCCTGGTAGTTATTTTATTGTTAACACCAGTCCCACATGCCTACATCAGGATCCCATCTGGTGTGGTACCTCTCAGCTCTCTGCCCGAGGTAGACTTCTCTCCTACACATTCTCCCTGGGTGAATATATTCATTCCAATTTAAAAAAAATGGCCATCCATATACTTATAATTCCTACAACTCTATCTCAAAACACTTTCCTGAGTCCCAGATCTATGGATCCACCTTATTGGATGTTGCCACTTGAATACTCAGAGACCCTTCAACCTTAAAAGTCCAGAATCAAACTCATTGTCATTGCCTTCATATCCCAGCCTACGTCCCTTCCAGGGTGTTCTGTATTGGTTAAGGACACCACAGTCCACTTAGTTGCCAGAAATCAGAAGTCTCAGGGTGATTTTTGATTCCATTATCTACCCCACCCCATATTTAATCCATAACAAGAGATGTTGGTCTTAACCTCACACAAGTCTCAAACTTGTCCATTTCTCTCCATCAGCACTGCCTCCACACCAGCCCAGTATCTACCACTGTGTGTCTTCTGTGGTCCCATAACGGCTTCCCAGGCAGCCTTTTTGCCGGTCTTCCCCTCTATAATCTATTTCTTGCTCTGCTGGCAGAGTGAACTTTCTGAATAGACCACATCATTGATTTACTTAAGAACATTTAAATACTCTTCATCGTCTTTAGGATATATATACTCTTTACTATGACTTATAAAGTTCTTCATCATGTGATTACTGCCAACTTTCCAATTTTCTCTCCTGTCTGTATCCCATGAATTTTATACCCCAGCTCTACTAATCTTTTCATAATTCAGTTTTTCTCTTGTATACCTTTGTAAGTGCTGCCTCCTCTGCCTGGAATATACTTTTGATCTTGCATTGCCAGACCTTTCTTCAGCCTTTCATCCAGCTGACTCCTATTAAACCTTCAGCTCTTAGGCTTAAACCTTCTTTCCTCTGGTAGATCTTCCTTGACTCTGATAAGGAAATGTGTTCCTGTAACATCCAGTATTTCTCGCATCATAAGATTTAACACTTCTTGCTTAATTTTTGGATACCCCTCTTAGCACCATGAAGGCAGGGTTTTTGATGTCTGAATATTACTCTAGCCCAAGTGTCTAACATGCAATATACCTTTACTGAACAGATTAAATTTTACTGAACTTTGCTAAACTGCAGCTCTAAAAATGGGAATAATGATACTTACCTCCTTAGGTACTGTCAACTGCCCCATAAAAAAAATCTGGGAATAGGTGTATAGAGAAATGAGAACATCTAGTGAGGGACAGAGGTAAAATTAGGACCCTTATAGTCTGATTTCAGATTCTTGTTCTTCACCTCTGTGCAATTCTGTCTCTCAAGGAAGCTACTTTTCAGGTAATTCTATCTATGGTTCCTCTGCTTTTATTCCTCTACTGCAGTTTGGAAATAGTATATAAGAAAGATTTGCTGCCACAGTTCAGAACACTGACAGCTCAGAAATGTGACAGCTCATATCTAGAAAACAAGAAAGGAGAAAAAGAATCACAAGAGACAAACATGAAATTTCCAAAGCAGAAGAGTCTGTGAGCTCTTTAGAACAAAGGCAGAAACTGCTCTCTGGAGAACGTGGATGCTTCATAGCACAGAAGAGCAGTGGACACTCATCAATACTTAGTCATCAAGAAGCAGTTTCAAGTGTGCTCATTATGCATTTAACTTTCATATTTGATAAATATTTATTGATCTGTCTTATGCAGAGAACTGTGCTATGTACTAGGGATATAGAAGTGGTTCTTCTGTCAAGGGGTTTGCTGTGTGGTGAGGGAACAGACTAGGAGGTGGGCAACTTTAATGCACTGCTAAGGCAGCCATCAGCTTAGATGGGTGTGGCAGCTCATGGCAGGAACACTTCATAAATTATTTAGAGAAGACTTTTTGATAGAAGTGATGTCCAGGATGAAACCAGGATAACTCACAGCATATAATGTCTTTCAAAAGGAGCGTACAGCATCTTTCAGAAAGATTAAAGATGAGAAATAGTGGTAATACAGAGATGAAGACATAGTTTAAAGTCTACTAGTGGATCTTGGTATCAATTCTAGTTCTGTCAGTTACCAACTGTGTGACTTGAAGCAAGCCAGTTAACATTTCTACCATTAACCTAAAGAGTGGGCTTAAAAGTGCATCTTTATAATATTACTGTAAGAAGCACACGGGATGTTATATTTGAAGACTGTCGTGAAATGCAAAGTACCAGAAAGTTGAAATACTATTATTACGTGAAATAATGTAGGTGAGCATAGTACCTGCCTTGTAGTAAACCTTTGGTGAAGCACAGTCATCTTCCACTATACACAACAACACTTGAAATTTCTCTTTCCTTTGGAGATGAGATTCTAAAGAGTGAGAGCCAAGTGACACAGGTCACTAATCCATGCCTCTGTGTCATCTCCTGCCTCTTTCTCCCCTCCCCAATTTTCCAGAGATAGATGCTTCCCACCACCAAGCTTTTCATGGCTGATGGTTGGTATTTCTGTGTTTTCTTTCTCCTCTGATATTACCTTCATGTTAGGATGAAATAGGGGCTGGAAAATGAGGTGGTGAGAAATTTGACATGGTGAATGGCCAGCAACAAAGGGTCATGAGTCTTTGCTCTAGAATGACTCAAAATCTAAAACCATGGAAGGATTTTTGGCCTCATAATGGATTTGTCATTTCCCCAAAAGTATAATACCTTGGAGATGCCTTGATTCTTCTCCCCAACCCCCCAGTTTTTATTGAGTTGTACTTGATCTATGTTTGCTGTGCTAAGTTGCTTCAGTCATGTCCAACTCTGTGCAACCCCATGGACTACAGCCTGCCAGGTTTCTCTGTCCATGGGATTCTCCAGGCAAGAATACAGGAGTGGGTTGCCATGCCCTCCTCCAGGGGATCTTCCTAACCCAGGGATAGAACCCACATCTCTTATGTCTCCTGCAATTGCAGGTAGGTTCTTTACCACTAGTGCCTCCTGGGAAGCCCCTAATTGACTTATAGTATTATGTAAGTTTAAGGTATACAACATGACAATTTGGTATATGTAATTACTGTGAAGTGACTACCACAGTAAGTTTAGTTAACATTACCACATGTTGTTACACATTTTTGTCCTTGTGATGAAAACTTTTAAGATCTACTCTTTGCTGTTGTTGTTCAGTCATTCAGTCGTATTGAACTCTTTGTAATCCTATGGACTGCAGCATGCCAGGCCTCCCTGTCCATCACCAACTCCTGGAGCTTGCTCAAACTCATGTCCATTGAGTCAATGATGCCATCCAACTGTCTCATCCTCTGTTGTCCCCTACTCCTTTCTCCAATCTTTCCCAGGATCAGGGTCTTTTCTAATGAGTTGGCTCTTCATATCAAGTGGCCAAATTAATGAAGCTTCAGCTTCAGCTTTAGCATCAGTCCTTCCAATGGATAATCAGGATTGATTTCCTTTAGGATTGACTGGCTTGATCTCCTCGCTGTCCAAGGGACACTAAAGAGTCTTCTTCAACACCACAGTTCAAAAGCATCAATTCCTCACTGCTCAGTCTTCTTTATGGTCCAACTCTTACATCCGTACATGGCTACTGGAAAAACCATAGTTTTGACTACATAGACATTTGTTGACATAGTAATGTTCCTGCTTTTTAATATGCTGTCTAGGTTTGTCATAGCTTTTCTTCCAAGGAACAAGTATCTTCTAATTTCATGGCTGCAGTCACCATCTATAGTGATTTTGGAGCCCAAGAAAATAAAGTCTATCACTGTTTCCATTGTTTCCCCATCTATTTGCAATGAAGTGATGGGACTGGATGTCATGATCTTCATTTTTTAATGTTGAGTTTTAAGCTAGGTTTTTCCACTATCCTCTTTCAGTTTCATCAGAAGCTCTTTAGTTTCTCTTTGCTTTCTCTCATAAGGGTGGTGTCATCTACATATCTGAGGTTATTGATATTTCTTCCAGCAATCTTGATTCCAGCTTGTGCTTCATCCAACCTGGTATTTTGCATGATGTACCCTGCATAGAAGTTAAATAAGCAGACTGACAATATGCAGCCTTGACATACTTCTTCCCAATTTTGAACCAGTCTGTTGTTCCATGTCCAGTTCTAACTATTGCTTCTTGACCTGCATACAGGTTTCTCAGGAGGCAGGTAATGTGGTCTGGTATTCCCATCTCTTGAAGAATTTTCCACAGTTTGTTGTGATCCACACAGTCAAAGGCTTTTGTATAGTCAATGAAGCAGAAATAGATGTTTTTCTGGAATTCTCTTGCTTTTACTATGATCCAGTGGTTACTGGCAATCTGACCAATCTGACCAGAGGTCAGCTTGAGCATCTGGAAGTTCTCAGTTCATGTACTGTTGAAGCCTAGCTTGGAGAATTGTGATCATCGCTTTGCTAGCATGTGGAATGAGTGCAATTGTGTGGTAGTTTTAACATTCTTTGACATTGCCCTTCTTTGGGATTGGAATGAAAACTGACCTTTTCTAGCCCTGTGGCTACTGCTAAGTTCTGCTGAGATCTACTCTTGCTGCTGCTGCTACTGCTGCTCAGTTGTGTCCGACTCTGTGCGACCCCATGGACGGCAGCCCACTCTTAGCAGCTTTCAAATATGCAATATAGTATTGTTACCAAGTCATCATGTTGCTTCTTACAGTCTCAGAACTTAATTTATCTTATAACTAAAAGTTTGTACTTTTTCATCACTTTCACTTAACACCCCTATCCCTTCCTCTGGTAACCATCAAAAACAGAACAACCTATTCTGCTTTCTTTCCTTTTTTTTTTTTTTCTGAGTCTTTTTTTCTTTTTAAAATTCCACATATGAGTGAGTTCATAAACTATTTTTCTTTTTCTGACTTATTTTACTTAAGGCATTATGGTAAGTGTCCTGATTCTTAATTTTATATGGCATATGACTCTTTGTTTAAAAACTTATTTGTTTTTAAAGTAAGATTTGAAGGTCCTACCCTCGTAAGTGTAAGAATGATTTTTTTATGGTAACTCCATGTCCTTTATGGAGAAGGAAATGGCAAGCTTTTCTAGTATGCCTGCCTGGAGAATCCCATGGACAGAGGAGTCTGGTGAGTTACAATCCATGGGGTTGCAAACAGTCAGACATGACCTAGTGGTTAAACAACAACAACAACAACAACAATAAGGGATTAGTAGCATAGTGACTGAATTAATACTGACCGTGAGGAGGGTCTTGAAGCAACTTGGCTTATAGAAAATCCAGAGAAGGAGAAATTACAGACCCAAGTGGCCCCACCTCTGTGAATCTGCTTATTACTTTGTTTTTAGGTGAGGGCCAACTGCAAAGAACCCAGAAAGGCATAACAGATATGTCTCGCTGATCAAAACATGCCAGAAAGTCCAAGCCTGGGGCTTCATACATAGTTGGTGCCTGACTATTCTATGGGGATTTAGTAAGCACCCATTCTACCTAGCACTTTACTAGGCACGAGGCATAACAGTGAGAGAAACGGTTCTGATTCCTAACTTTATATGGCAGATCATATATCTGATCCTGATACACTTTTTGATTCAGTGATAGAAAGCAACTCATAAGCGACAAAAGCACAATGAGAAAAACGCTATCCTAGTATAATTTTGCACAAAGAACTATAGGGGCTAATAAAAAAGAGTAACTAATTTCCTAACTGGGAGTGAGGTAAATGATGCTGCTCTAGAAAATGTAAGGTAGCATTTATAACCAGATAATAGTCAGTACAGAATAAATAGGTAAGGGGATTAAAAATGTTTTTTGATGACTAGTGAGGCAGAATTAAAAACACTGTATTTATAAAAGGGGTCTTTCATACTTTCAGAGGAGACAGTCTCATTTTGGAGGAATGCATGCCCCCACTCCTCAGGGGGTGCTGTCTTCAGGCATAGGGGAGATGGCTTCCCGGAGGGTTGATCTTAAGAGCACAGTCAGGGCAGATCTATGGCAAGTCCAGGATTTTCAAACCCAGCTCTTGACCTTTCAAGAGCTTTTATAGGAAGACTTGCTGCTATGGTGTAGAAATTTCAATGACGCAGGACAGAAATTAGAGGTGACAAGGCCTTGGAAGAAGTATGGTCTTCCCACCTAGATTCTCTGAAGTCTGTAAAGCTAGATGTTACTGTAGAGGAGTTCCTTGAAAGTTACCTACCCCTTCTCAGTACAAGGGAAAGGAAATCACTCCCTTAAGTAAGAAGACAGAATTAAGGGATGAGCAGAGAAGCATTTTTGTTTTAATACAAAATATTTTAGTAGAAAAATGCACAGGACCAGAGTCTTTAACTCTCCCTAGCACCACCCAAGGCAACAATATAGCAAGTATGTCCCAATAGCATGAAACCAGAAAAACCCCTGAACGCCCTGGGGAAGGATTGTTTCCTTAAAGGAGACCTAGTAGAAGTAGATATAGATATTATTTTCTTTTTTAGCCTTTTTTTCTTTCTTTCTTTTTTTTTTTTTTGGTGAAATGAGTGATTAAACAAATCTCTGAACTACTTCTGACTACTGGTGCTGTTGGTTTTGTTCTAATTCTTCTTTATGGTACTATCCAGAAAGTGCCATGGTGTGTGCCAGCAAAGAGTATCTTTATGGTTCTCAATCCAAAAAAAGTATGGCTCTTTTTGACCAATTTATTATTCTTCATATTGATTAGAGAGAAACTGACTCCATAAAGAGAACCAGCAGCTGAGAGAATGGACTAGCGCAGTCAGATTATAGAGAGGTGAGAGTTGTTCACAGTTTATAGCCCTGGCTAGCACTCTGACAGAGAAAGCAATGGCACCCCACTCCAATACTCTTGCCTGGAAAATCCCATGGACAGAGGAGCCTGTTGGGCTGAAGTCCATGGGGTCACTAAGAGTCGGACACGACTGAGCGACTTCACTTTCACTTTTCACTTTCAGGTACTGGAGAAGGAAATGGCAACCTACTCCGGTGTTCTTGCCTGGAGAATCCCAGGGATGGGGGAGCCTGGTGGGCTGCCATCTATGGGGTCGCACAGAGTCGGACACGACTGAAGTGACTTAGCAGCAGCACTCTGAAGATATTGGATGGAAGCAAAGGCTCTAGTATAAACCAAATAATAAAGACTGAAATTCTGAGGACTAAATCGGTGATTTCAAGGCTTATTAATAAAAAAAAAAAAAAAATAACGCACATCTCATCTTTCTCAAAGGTTCTGATATACTTTTCTTCCTTACCACCGACTATTCTTATCTTGCTGGGAAGATTTTGTCCAAGTTTTATTTTCTGTAGGCTGTATTATGAAAGTAATAGAGATTAAATTTTTTTCAAACATAAAATACTCACATTAATATGCTTTAAAGAAGTCTGCTGCCCTACCCTGAAAATTTGGATGTGTTTTTAAAAAAATCATGCCCATCTTCCCTGACCTCTTATATACTCAAAAAATTGAAAATGCTTGGACCAAAGTTTGAAATGTATGGAGACAAAGTTGACAATTTTTGCAGTGAAGATGTTGAAGCAAGATATGCACAGCTCATTACAGGACAGATTGCACAGGACAGACTTGAGGTTGAATGCATCAAGAACACATACTGTTCTTTATAAAAAGGGTTGATGGATTAAGAAATGTTTCTGCAGATAGCTCTGCACAGGGCATCCTCGGCCTCATTACTCCTCAGGGTGTACACCACAAGGTTCAGTAGGGGCGTGATGACAGTGTAGGTCACTGAGATCAGCTGATCCTCATCCTTGCTGTTCTCTGACTTGGGCTTGAGGTAGGCAATGGAGGCACAGCCATAGTGGACAATGACCACAGTGAGGTGGGAGGCGCAGGTGGCAAAGGCCAACTTCTGGCCTTTGGTTGAGGTGATCTAGAGGATGGTGGAGATGATGAGAATATAGGAGGTGAAGCCCAGGCCCATGATAACCAGGATCACAGACACACTGACAACAAAATCGATGATCTCATTCTCTCTATACAGGAGAATTTTATGACAGGGAGAGTGTCACAGAAGAAATGACCAACCACCCTGTGATGGAAGGGTAAAGTAAATATGGATATTGGACAGCTGCCATGGCCAAGCCAATGCTGTAGTCTCCACTCATCAGTTGGATGCACACCATCCAAATGATCTTGCTCATGATGAGTGTGTATCTCAAAGGGTTGCAGATGGCCACGTAGTGGTCATACCCCTTCCCTATGAGCAGAAAGCAGTTGTTGATGGTTAAGGTAAGAAAGAAGAATATTCGAATGGTACAGCCTGCCAGGGAGATTGGTGGGTTCTGGGCTACGAGGTCAGAGAGCGTGCATGGAATTGTGACCAGTGTGTATATGGCCTTTGAACTGGCCAGCATTCTTAGGAAGAAGTGCCTGAGAGTGTGGAGGTGATGATCAATGTGGATGATGCTCACAATGATGGCATTGTCAGCCAAGGGTAATGTACAGGATGAGAAAAACCATGAAGAGGGTAATCTGCTGTTCATGGAATGTGGAGAATCCTAGGAAAATGAACTCTGTCACTTCTGTGAGGTTTTTTTCTCTGCATTCTTCAGTTTCAGTGTCTGAGAACAATGCAGGGAGTCAACATCGAGAAATTCCCATTGTGGTGTGGACTCTAGAACAGGGATAGAGAGAAGAGTGTAGAGGACAGATAGATACGCACACGTGAGTCGATTTCCTCACTGTATGATCAATAGGTAGGGTGCTGGCACAGCATTATGGCTTCTTTAGCCCCCTCCCTTTTCCCAGTTTTTGCTATCTCCTTTACCTTTTGTTAAGCCTCTAAGGAATGACCAATATGTGAAACTACTGCACACATTCTTTCAAGTTCTTATCCTGAATATGTTGTTTTTGTAGAGAGTGGATGAAAGACTGTTTTGTTTTAATGATGTGTAAGTCGCAAAGAGTCAGACACGACTGAGTGACTGATTTGATCTGAAGCCACAGTACCCTTGAGTGTACACATCCTAGCTTTGCCTTTCTCTTCTAGGGAAAGTATGAGAAGTTGGGAAAACAAAATGAAGATGAGAGAGTTAGACTTACTGAATTAAAAATCACTGGTGCCACTTAGGAGAAATTTCTGAGAACAGTGTACAGAATTAATCTCAGGAGAGCTGGTCTTTAGGGACACGTTAGCAAGAGTGAAGATGAAGGATTTGGGGCTCAGCCCAGACGGTCTAGGTGAGACAAACCATTGGCAAAGTTGCTTTGTTGTGAAAGTAACAACAGGGATTTGAGGGTTTAGGGGTGGGTAAACTAAGGAGAAGGCAATGGCAACCCACACCAGTACTCTTGCCTGGAAAATCCCATGGGCGCAGGAGCCTGGTAGGCTGCAGTCCGCGGGGTTGCGAAGAGTCAGACACGACTGAGTGACTTCACTTTCACTTTTCACTTCCATGCACTGGAGAAGGAAATGGCAACCCACTCCAGTGTTCTTGCCTGGAGAATCCCAGGGACGGGGGAGCCTGATGGGCTGCCATCTATGGGGTTGCACAGAGTCGGACACAACTGAAGTGACTTAGCAGCAAACTAAGGAGAAAAGGGGAAATTGTTGGAAAAGAGAGGAGGATCAGCAACATGTCAGAAGGCTGGACCTTGAATGAAAGAAATAGCAGTTTCTTTTTGGCAGAGGGACTTAAAAATAAAAACATTGTAATAATTGATTTAAAATTGCTTGCTAACTTATATTTTTGTTGCTCAGTTGCTAAGTTTTGTCTGACTCTGCGACCCCATGGACTGCAGCATGTCAGGCTTCCTGGTCCTCTGCTATCTCCTTGAGTTTGCTCAATTTCATATCCATTGACTTGGTGATGCTACCTAATCATCTCATCCTCTGCCACCCTCCTCTCCTTTTGCTAAACAATGTTGTGTTGTAAAGTTTCCCAAGAGCCCCAAACCTTCGTTTAGAGTTGTCATGTGTACAGTCTTGAGTTAGTGGTATTTGGAAAGTGCAGACAGGTGGGTGATGGCTATGCAGAAAAAGGGTGCCATGTGCAAGAGGTGAAATCCAGAGGCAGGAAGAAAAACTTCTTGCTGGTAATGACTGGAAGGAACACAAGGACCTCTCTTGTTCTGTTCTACCTTGCAAGCACACACAGTATTTCCTGGAAATTTGGTGAGGGACTCTGGGATTGGCACCATATTTCAAATGGTAGTTTGAACCACTTTCCACAAGGAACAAGGTCATACGAGCAAGCTGGAGGATTTGGGAAAATCTAGAAAACTTCCACTAGCAATCTAGGAATCTATATTCTTAGTGAATCTTTCCTGGGAATCTAGGGAGCACAATACAGAAAATGTGGATATTCTGGAAAGTACTCCATCATGGAAAATAAGGAGGC
This sequence comes from Bos mutus, assembly GCF_027580195.1. NCBI lineage: Eukaryota > Metazoa > Chordata > Mammalia > Artiodactyla > Bovidae > Bos > Bos mutus. The sequence goes on along the minus strand of NC_091619.1, from coordinate 2,794,090 downwards.
AGACATTTAGAGTAGAAATGAGGGGGACTTCCTTGGTGATCCAATGCTTAGGTGATCCAATGCAGAGGACATGGGTTTGTTCCCTGATCTGGGAACTTAAGATCCCACATGCTGTGCGACAACTAAGTCTGTGAGCTGCAACAAAGAGCCTGTTTGCTGATACCACATGCCACAATGCTGATCCCACGTGCTGCAACTAAGACCCAACACAGTCAAAAATAAATATTAACAAAATAAAGTAGAAATGAGTGTGCCACTAAATAAAGTAACTTGTATTAAAAAGGCTGCTGAGATACCAATTGGATAGATAGAGATGAAAGAGAGTGTCAGTGCAACTCTAAGCTTTTCAGGAAGAATGAGAGTTATACAGCTATGGCTCCTTAAAGGAAAAATTCAGTTCATCAGTCATGGTAGCCACATTTCAAGTACGAAAAAGGAACATGTGACTAGTGGCTACTCTGTTGGGCAGCACGCATATCAAACATTTCCTTCCTTGGTGAAAGTTGTGATGAACACTGCTGCTGTGGTGCATTACCATAGACAGACAGGTGGAATGCATGAAAAGCAAAAAAAAAAAAAAAGCTATTTAAAGAACAATAACATGGTGTGCTGCCATATGGTTAAAAATGTGTGTGTGTGTGTCTGTGTGTGTGTGAATGCATATTTTTATATATGCAAGATGTCTGAGAGAATATATAGCTGATATTATGGGTTAACCATTATGTTCGAGTAGGGATGAGATTATATGAAACTTTTTTAATGGCTGTATTGACAATGAAGATTATGGGCCTTATTTTAAATTATTTTAACTCTGAGTATAAAACTATAGCTCATAGTATGGAGAAGGTAAAGGAGGATAACAGCTGAAAACAGATATTAAATCGAGTAAGAAAGAGGTCACTGGTGATGTACTGGCCAATTTCAATAGAGTCTTGGATTGGAAAGCCAGGTTACAGGGAGGTAACAGAACTTTTAACATGTCATAGATAACAACATCAGATCTTACGTGCTTTCCCCCTTTCCTGATGAACCTATTGCAATGAGTTACAAAAAATAGCTAAGGAGGTATTGAGCCGGCAAAGCTGCAGGCATATTTGGAGCCAGAGAAGAAAACGACAATAGTAAGCTGAATTGAGTTGAAAGAGAAAGAGAAGAGAAAAGAAAAAAAAAATCCCAGGACTCTTTAGGGCCTGAAAAGTACTGCTTTCACCCCAAATCAGCCAGATTTGTTGTTAAGCATGCCTCAGGTAATTATAAAGTTACCTTCTTCAAAGAAGTTATAAAGTTATAAAGAGGATGGCTGATGACCAGGGAATGTGGCCCAGGTATATAAGTCCAGGAGAAAAAAGAGAGGGGAGAAATAAGTTTATTGCCTTTGGTGCACATTTGAATTGGATTGCACAGACAATGAAAGACTATCTTAAGGCAGGATATTCTTAGAATGTGGCAAAAAAATGCAAAAAGAAGGCCAGATCAAGACGTGTGGGAGTATATAATGCAAATGTTCAATGCAAATGTTCAAAGCAGTGTTCTTTCCATGTTGCATTTATTTAGAGGCAAGGTGCACAGTAGGCAGGGAAGAGTGAAGCCCTGTCCCTAGAGGGAGCTGTCACTTCTGCTGCCTAGTAACTCAAGTACAGCCCAAGCCTCAACATTCCCTTCAGACAAGACGAACAAATAGTGCTGCAGTAACTGGGATTCACCCTCCATAAAGTGCAGGCTTCTCTGTGACTCAAACAGTAAAGAATGTGGCTGCAGTGAGGGAGACCCGGGTTCAGTCTCTGGGTTGGGAAGATCTCCTGTAGGAGGGCATGGCAACCCAACTTCAGTATTCTTGCCTGGAGAATCCCCTTGGACAGAGGAGCCTGGTGGGCTACAGTCCATGGGGTCACAAAGAGTTGGACACAACTGAGCGACTGAGCACAGCAGTGGCTTCCCTGTTGGCTCAGACAGTAAAGAATCTGCCTGCAATGTAGGAGACCTGGGTTCAATCCCTGGGTCGGAAAGATCCCATAGAGAAGGAAATGGCAACCTACTCCAGTATTCTTGCCTGGGGAATTCCATGGACAGAAGCTACAGTCCACGGGATCGCAAAGAGTCAGACATGACTGAGCGACTGAGCACAGTGTACTTTGGTGACTGGCTGTGCTTCCTAGGCTGGGTGTCATATGCTCATCACACTTGGAATGTTTTTCCAAGCGTTCTTCCCAATGATTGTTCTCCATTTCAGGAGTTCTAGGGTGTGGTCACTCCATCTTGTCACATCTTCAGGGGTGTTGTAGCATGAAGGAATGAAATGGAAGATGAAGGGCAGTTGCTTCCTATCTCATTTTTAACCTGTCTTTTTTTTAACAATCTTTTTTTTTAACAATCCAAAATTGTTACTGTAAAGATAGGTGTTGTTGAAATAACCAGCAGAGGGCTGATAACTGCCTCTGGAGGTGAGGGAGGCCCCAGTGAAGGAGATGGGGAAGTATGGGACGTGGGAGTAAATCACATTGCATTCTTACCTGGAGTCAATTCAGTGAACAATCCCCAGTGTTTGCCTTGGGAGGGGAGAAGTTGCAGAGGGCACCATGGTGCTGAAGTGGTGTGTGGAATGGGGGCGTTGATTATACCAGTGGAGAATGGCTGGGTTGCGTTCTCAGCAGTTGGAACAGGTGTCAGTGAACTTAAGGATACTTTTAGCACCAGATGATCATGCCCTTTCTTCGTCCTAGTTACTCTTGTGAGCCAGCCCAGCCAGAGTGACTGCAGCTGGGCACTGGAGCAGCAGCCCTTCTACCATCCAAATCTGGGTCCTCTCTGCGCCTGAACCCTAGGGGCATTTCTGTGTAAGTGACATGCTAGCAGACAATCTCAAAAGCACAGTATAGAACAGAAAGAAGCTTTCAAAATGATTTAAACACTCCAGAAGGACAAAAACCCTGTGGGGGAGTAAGGATACTGAAATGTGCTCATGCATCAAAATTTTAGTCATGAAGCCGAAATTCTGACTAGAGGAAAAATAAAAATAAGATAGAGGGGAAAAGCACAATTTGAGGGTGTAAAGGAAATACCATTTGCAAAGGGAAGAAATTATGACAAAACCCATGGATTCTTAAAAATATCTAGATCTTTATAAGCAAAATCTGTGCCTAGAAACCGAATCTGTGTTTAAAAAAATAAACTATGCAAGGTAGGCTAAGTCTCTATAATTGTATTTTGAGTTAAAAGGAGTCGTGCTGCTAAAAAAAAAAAAAAATGATGTTGTCTTTTGCCAGGCTTTCCATCTTGTCCTGTCCTTTCTTTTCCTTTCATTAAAGAAAATAGATGTAAGGTGCCAGGAATGGAGGAGCTGACTTCTTAAGAAACTGATGATTATGTGAACTATTTGAATAAACAAGAGAGTGATGACTTTTCTTTGGGACAGAAGCCTTCCCATACCCAGAAGAATCCACCCCCTTGCCTTCTTGAGTCTGTAGAATCTGCCTGTGCTCTTTTCTGGTTATAGGACATAGCAGGCAATTATGACTTATTTACAAGAAGTCACTGCAATGTCAAGAAAACTGACTGTCATTTTTTGCTAGAATAAATAATAGAACCAGGGTCTCCTGCATTTCTGGCAGATTCTTTACCACCTGAGCTACCAAGGAAGCCCTAGTAGAATCTTAATGTCATACAAAACTCAGCCTTATTAGGGTCTAGGTCAGCCTTACTACATTATTAGATCACTCACAGTAAATTGCACTTTGGATGAAGCATAAGGTGACACATTCGCACTGAGCAAATCTGACCTTCAAGGAGCAGTCCCTTTAAAGTCTGATTTGACAGGGACTCTCAGGAGGATTCCTGTTGTCTAGCTCTTGTCTCCTGGGTTTATTTGCCAAGAGACTTACTGTGTATCCCATGGGTCTGAATGGAGTCAGAATCCTGAAATAAGCCCAGATATCTCATACAATTGGATCATGCTGGGAACACTGGGCAGGCTCTGGTCTCACATGGCCTGACTTTTTCTTTTTCTCCTGGAGAAAAATTGCTCACCTCAGACAAAGATGTGTTGAATGTCACATGGCACTATCTTCTGTTCTTTTGAATCTAAGTTAGTGTGTTGCTCCTGCTTAGTTACTCTCAATGAAAATGTACTTGTATAAAAGTCAGATGTGATGACCCTCAATGTCTATGTGAAGAGCTTTACCCTATTTCTGCTACTAACAGGGGACGTACATGGGTTTGGTTAGGTAAGGGGTAGGTTTGGGAGCAGAGGCTGAAAACAGAGAATGAATTTTTCTGTTTGTAGGAATATACCAAGAAGTTAAGGCAGATGATTTAAAGATTTAGGTAGTAAGTCTCAGTTTCTTTTACATCATAGGTGACACTTAGCACTTGTTCATTGCTATATTGTGTCCGACTCTTTGTGACCCCATGAACTGCAGTGTGCCAGGCTTCCTTGTCTTTCACTATCTCCTGGAGTTTGCTCACATTCATGTCCATTGAGTTGGTGATGCTATCTAACCAATCTCATCCTCTGTTGCCCTCTTCTTTTGCCTTCAATCTTTCCCAGCATCAGGGTCTTTTCCAATGAGTCAGCTCTTTGCATCAGGTGGCCAAAGGATTGGAGTATCACCATCAGTCCTTACAATGTATATTCAGGAAATCTTTAAGACCGACTGGTTTGATCTCCCTGCTGTCCAAAGGACTCTCTCAAGAGTCTTCTCCAAGCACCACAATTTGAAAGCATCAATTCTTTAGCACTTACCCTTCTTTATGGTCCACCTCTCACGTCCATACATGACTGCTGGAAAAAACCATAGCTTTGACTAGAGGGACTTCTGTTGGCAAAGTGATGTCTTTGCCTTTTAATACACTGTCTAGGTTTGTCATAGCTTTCTGCACTTACATGGTGCTGGAACATGTACTGAGTAGGTGTTGTGTTATCAATTCTGATCCTCACAAGAACACCATGAGGTTACCATGAGAAGTTGGTGTAGCAGCTAGAGCTCTGGATGAAATATTTGCCTTTGCCTCCTTGCTCCAGACACAGTTGGATCAGCCCCTTGTAGACTATGGACCTTAGTGTAACTTACCAGTAACATTAGATGAGTTTTGCTTTGGATCCTATGGTTGGATGTGACATGATGTGTGTGCTTGACTACTGTCCCAGTGTATGATGGAATCCCTGAGCATCTCCCATATTGAACTCACAGAAGAATGGTTACAGCAAGAAAAAACCTAGATGGAAAATTCTGGAACACAAATGCAGTCTAGTTTATAAGTTAATCAGCTATTTAGTCATATTCCCAGGTGGTACTAGTGGTAAAGAACTCATATGCAAATGCAGGAGATACGAGCAAGGGCTAGATCCCTGGGTTGGGAAGATCCCCTGGAGGAAGGCATGGGAACCCACTCTAGTATTTTTGCCAGAAGAATCCCATAGACAGAGGAGCCTGGTGAATGACGGTCCATAGGGCTGCAAAGTCGGACAAGACTGAATCGACTTAGCATGACAACATGGTAAGAATTAAAGGTGACTGAGATCATGTTTCAGCTTTCCTTCTCTTCTTTGAGTGTTCTTGGACACCAGTTCTTTCTAAATAAGAGGAAGTACCATGAATGCCTAGAAAGTCTCCATGTTGCTTTTCTAAGGTGACTACATACTGATGCTTTCTAGCGAAGAAAAGAGAAAATCTTTTCTTAAAATCCTCACTCTGAGCTAAGGCATATCCCAAGCCCAAGTAGACCTCATTGCTTTAACCTTAGAGCTCTCCATGAAGTTTCCCATATAAAACATAGAGAAAGTTGCAAATACTCTCATTAAGGAAAACTCCTTTATAGAGTCTTCCGGTTATGACCAGCCCTGGGGCTGTGTTGTTGAAAGCTCCAGCCTACTTTATTGTGTCTGTGCCTGCCTCTTTGTCCATCCTGGGTGAATGGACACCAGTTAGAAGTAATCACTTGGGAAAAAAGAAAAGTGAAAAAAAGAAGTAATCACTTGGTTATTCTGAAGCTCTACTGGATGCTGTCTTTCTGACTTCCCTTCGCTTCATGCTCTGTTATCTGTGGGCAAAGCCTGCCTTATTTCTCATATGCAGCCAAACTTTCTTTGGAGTCCTTGCTTCTCTGAGAAGGGAATTCATATCTGTTGAGGATATGCCAAACACTCTGCTCCATAGTTTTAATAATAATGAAGATAACTACTAATAATAGCATCTGATAATTATTTTGTAGTGTTGTAATTGGGATGCCTGTTGCTGTGCTAAGAGTTGTATCTTAAAGAGATAAGCTGAGACCAGTTAATGGGGGGTATGTCAAGGGTTTAAGTTACATCCTGCGTGAAGTGGGGATCCATGGAAGGATTTTCAACTGGGAATTCATGTGAGCAAGATTCTTGATGACTTCAGGACAGTTTTATGGAAATCAGTCATTGTACGGTACCATTGGAATTTTTGAGGGGGAAAAAAAAAAGGCAGGCTTGCCTTTACCAAAAATGATCCAGACTCTTAAACATTTTTAGTTTTCATTTCTGCTGGTTCTAATTTTTTCCCCATCTCATTACTTGCTATCAAGTTCTCAACTGTTGCTTGCTTGCTTATCTCATTATAGTTGTCTTCTTGGCAGAAGCTCAGACCTCTTTTTGATTTTGTAGCTGGAAAACCAAATACAAAGATTTCTGTTGCAACTCCACATGAATTTCGAATTGTTAATGCAATGATTATTAGTAGCATGTAAGTGTTGCTACTGACCATACTCATTGAGTGCTCTGACATATCTTTTTAGTTACTTAAAGATTTCCCTCCTCATAACTTGCAGGCTGATTTTTCTGGTTAATTAAACAATTTTCAAATAAGTAGATATAAGAGAAAATGTTTGGGACTATGACAAGCACTAAACAAATGCAGGTGGCATAATACATTTTTTAATTAGGCATACTTGTAGATGGGAAATTCAAAGAAGAAAGAGCTACAGATCTACAATTTAGCGTCCAGTTGCTTTAAGCAGAACTCTTGGGTATTGGTTGTTTCATTTTCAAGTGCTTTCATTGATTCCAGACCTCAGCCCCACACCATGGGCTTGACAATAACATAGCCTTTGATTTCATATTTCAAAGCCTGCCAGTCCAGGATGGTGGGACTGATGGACGAGGAACCCTGGTACACAAGTAAGATTTCTTCCGGCGACAGGACAGAGTCCCACATGTATAAATCCCCAATCTCTCCCATAAAGGACTGGTTCTTATCAAACCCTCCTCCATAGGAATCCTGCTCTTGTCCCAAGACAATCTTGGGGTGAGCTCCCACAGCATAACCCTGTTTCAGGCCCCTTTTCACCAGTGGCTTCCCGTTGATCCAGAATTCAGCAATGCCTGTGGAAGACTCCCAGCTGGTACAGATGTGCACTGGGCTGGGGAACTTCTCGGTAGCTCTAACAGTAACTTTGGTTTTTCCAATGTATAGACTGTACTCTCCAATTCCGTTTTTAAAAACCAGTAGCTCGTTATCCTTGCTGTGGATGTTGTAGGAGAAGAGGCTGTAGCCCCGGGAGAGATCACTATAGGCTCGGAGACACAAGGTCAAGTTCTTCAGAGGTTTCTCCAGCTTTGTGATCAGGGTCACATGGTCAGTGGAAGATTCTCTAGGAAACACAAATACCTTCCCTCTGAGGTCTGTGGACAGACAGGGAGAAACAGAGTGACCTTTACTATAAATGCAGGAGAAAAAGAACATTCAATCTTTTCTCATCTCATGTTCCTGAATCATACCCTGACCACCCTACCTGTCTGAGCAAAGGCTTCTGGGAGGATGACGAGGACAGAGACCCAAGACATCAGCTTGTTCATGTTCTTGGCCTGGGGCTGGTATAGCAGCAGCAATGACCAGGATGAGGGTACAGAGAGCACGGTGGTTGTTCACCCAGTTTCTGAGCTTCACATTATTAGATCTCAGGCATGTCAGGGTTTATATGCACCTCCAGGTAAGGATGGGGGTGGAGAGCACCAATAATATGTGAGTGATTTTCCAGGCCTGCCCTGTGATGCCAACAGTCAGACCTATTGGTGGGGAAGGAAGAGCTGGAAAATCAATTGGGAGTTACTTATTAGATATGGGGGATGGCCAGAGCTCCACCCCACTGTGACCCAGATTCTGGTGCTGGGAGAGAGTGGGATGGAGAGTAGTGTTATGGAAGAGATGAGAGGCCATGCTAGGCATGTCAGGAGGGCCTGACTTCACTCTTCAGGTGTCCCTCAGTCTGATGGCCCTGTGTCTTCTGTTTGTGGATATTCTGGGGTTCTGATTTCTACTGAAGATCTTGGAATCTCTTCATCTTTGGTTAATTCCATATTTACTGCTAAGGGGAGTGAGAGCATTAGAGTATCTGTATTTTCTGTCTCCCTGAAGATTAGTCCTTTTAGTCTCTGTCACTCAGCTCTGTTTCTTTTTTTGATTATCATGGTGTTTCTTTCTTTTTTTTAAATTAAGTTTTATTGGAGTATATTTGATTCACAATGTTGTGTTAATTTCTGCTGTACAGCCAAGTGAGTCAGTTATAGATATACGTATATTCACTCTTTTTTAGATTTTATTCCCATATAGGTTATTACAATGTATTGAGTAGAGTTCCCTGTGCTATATGGTAGGTTCTTATTAGTTATCTGTTTTATATATAGTAGTATGTATACTTCAATCCCAATCCCCCAGTTTATCTCCCCAACTCCTTCCCTCTTGGAAACTATAAGTCTGTTTTCCACAACTGTGACTTATATCTGTTCTGCAAATAAGTTCATCTGTACCATTGTTTTAGATTCCACATATAAGTGGAGTGATATTGATTCCACTTATATGATATTTGTTTTTCTCTGACTTGCTTCACTCAGTACGATCGTCTCTAGGTCCATCCGTGTCACTGTAAATGGTATTATTTCCTTATTTTTGATGGCTGACCAATATTCCACTGTGTATGTGTACTGTGTCGTCTTTACCCGTCCCTCTATCAGTGGACACTCAGGTTGCTTCTGTGTCCTGGCTATTGTGTGTAATGCTGCAGTGAACACTGGGGTGCACGTGTCTTTTCAAATTGTGGTTGTCTCCAGATATTTGCCCAGAAGTGGGATTGTTGGATCATATGGCAGTCCTACTTTTAGTTTCAAAAAATGTATTTACTTATTAAGTGATTTTTTGGACTGTGGTAGGTCTTTGTTGCTGCCCACGGCTTTCTCTAGTTGCAGCTAGTGGGGGCTACTCTGTTTCAGTGTGCGGGTTTCTCACTGCTGTGGATTCTTGCGGGGAGCGAGCTCCGCCCGTGGCAAAGGTCATGAGGAAGGAGGCTTGGCATACGCAAAGGTGGGATCAAGCCTCAGGAGTCTCCCTGGAAATTCTCGAGCATCTACCCCCAAAACCAGAGTCTGCCTACTTTCTGCTTTGTGCTTTCACCTACACCTCAGACTTTACGGGGGGCTGTCCCCCACTACCTCTCTCTGAAACAAGAGTTAGCTTACAGTTCCAGTTAATAATTCCTGGGTGTGACAGTGTTTAACCTACAAACTCCTTTGGAAATCCTCTAGCCTGCCTGAATAGGTTTTTCCGGCCACATGTGATTGCTCAGAGCCTCCCAACTGTGAGAGGCATGAGATGTTCTAAACTGTCTAAATACAGATTTCTTTGAGCAGTTAAAAGATTGATTAGGAATTGTATTGGTGAAGGGTTTTTCACTTGTTGGGCCAATGTTTGCTGCTAAGTCTCCATATCCCTTACCTGCTGTGTCCCTGGCAGTGTATTGATTAATATAATTGGTGTAAATAGTAGCTTTAATGTTTGTAACCTGGGACCCTTGAGTTAATTCTTTTTCTTGTTATAGCCCACCACACCTTTGCTCTGTAGGAATGCAACTTTATCTAATGCTTTTGGAGGGTGGCTCTGACTAATCACCTTTAGAGAAAAATAAGTTTTCTGAAGAAAGGGTCTTAAAATGTTAACAGGCCTCCGGGCCAGAAGATGATGCAAATCACCTAAACTTTTGCATATGATAAGTTTGCAGGAAGAAAGCCTGGCTTACTGCATGACTCTACCCCTTCCCCCGTTATCCTCTATGCATAACTTAAGGTATAAAAACTACTTTGGAAAATAAAGTGTGGACCTTGTTCACCGAAACTTGGTCTCCCCATGTCGCTCTCTCTCCCAAATTCTGGCTGAGTCTCCATCTGGAGCGTGGAACCCGCCATGCTTACTAATTATGCCTGGGCTTCTAAGATCCGACCCGGGAGGCCTCAGTGTCTCCTCTCCTTCGGGAGAACGGAAGGACGCCTGCGGCCTACGTAAGTGGTGCAAGCTTCTTGTCTTGAAGTTTTATTGGTCTCCCGTGTAAACCAAGCTACTCAGCCTCTTTTCTGCACTGAATTTTCCTACTGAGCTATCCTCATCCTATTACTCTTTATATCTTTGATAAAATATTTAAATAAATAGGTCGCCGACGCCGTCCCTGCTTCGAATACCCTGGATCAGCCGGGGCTGGTCCCCGGCAGATTCTCTTGTTGCAGAGCACAGTCTCTTGGTGCTCAGCCTTCAGTAGTTGTAGTACGTGGGCTCAGTAGTTGTGGCTTGCAGGCTCTAGAGTGCAGGCTCAGAAGCTGTGGCCCACAGCTAAGGCCTGTGGGATCTTCCTGGACCAGGGATTGAGCCAGTGTCCTTTGCATCGCAAGGTGGATTCTTCACCACTGGACCACCAGGGAAACCCTATTTTTAGTTTTTTAAGGAATCTCCACACTTTTCTCCTAGTGGCTGTATCAATTTACATTCCTGCCTACTGTGTAGGAGGGTTCCCTTCTCTCCACCCCTGATCAGCATTTGTTGTTTATAGACTTTTTAATGATAGCCATTCTGACTGGTATGAGGTGAGGCCTCCTTGTGGTTTTGATTTGCATTTCTTTAATGGTTAGTGGTGTCGAGCACCTTTCCATGTGCCTCTTGGCCATTAGTATGTCTTCTTTGGAGAAATGTCTATGTAGATCTTCTGACCAGTTTTTGACTGGATTGTGTGTTGTTTCAACACTGTGCTGCATGAGCTGTTTTTATATTTTGGAGACTAATCCTTCGTTGATCGCTTTGTTTGCAAATATTTTTTCCCATTTTGTGGGATGTCTTTTCATTTTGTTTATGGTTTCCTTTGTTGTGTGAAAGCTTTTAAATTTAGTGACAGCTGGGCATGGACCTGAAAGTCTAGTACTGTCCAATTTTAGGGCTAGTTAATTCAGCAGGTGAGCATTTCATACTCCTAGCATATCCCAACTTCCATGGCCATGGTCATGTTTATCATGGTGTTTCTTTATGCCAGAGTTTTCCATTCCTCTTTGTAACTGATTTTTCTTGTAACCTGTTTACTATTTGCAGAGATGTCAGCATCTCATTTGGTTTTCCTCTCTTCCTCTTTGGGTCCCTGGCCATTGAAGATTCATTTATGTTAATCTTTGGTGATAACCCCAATAATACATTACACTTACATTTAGTATTAATGCCCAGGCACTACACTAGTCCTGGAGGTTGAGTGGTGACCTACCCTGGCACAACCCCAGTGACCTCTATCTTCATCCCCTCTGCTGTTACTTAAACTCTTATGCTACTGGCCACCACTCAAACCTGCTCTGCCTCTAAGATATCAAACTAAAGCTTTCCTTTCTCGCTGCATTATCTTCCTTTTTTCCTGTCCCTAAATTCTATGGAATCTTCGTGTTCATCCTCTTGTGCAGTCTCTTGTTCATTTCCTCTTCTCTCAGCTTATGGCAGACCTCTGGTCAGCCTTTTTAATGACATAAAAATTGCCACCAAAAACGCTCTCTACCATTGTTCAAATTATCCTTCTACTGCTCAGCTATAGACAGTTTCCACTCTCTCCTTTTTTCTAAGCTAAATCCCAGGTGGTAAAACCTTATATGGCTTGTGGCACAGTAACGGTTAGTTGGAGTTTGGATTATACACTTTATTGTCTCAATTAAATGCAGATCCTTCAGCTTGAAAGCCAGTGCCTTTCACAGTTTGGCTCCATCCTAGGCTTAATCTCTTAATCAAACACTGTTTTCTGGTCAAATACCTCTAATTGCTGTTTTTTATACATACCTGATTTTCCTGATTTCTTTCTTTCTTTCTTTTTTTTTTTTTTTGCTTTCATTTTGTCTTGAATTTTCTTTATCTATCTCTGTTTCATAAAATCCTAACTACTGTTCAAAATCAGCCTCTAAAGTGATTCATTTCATGAAGATATCCTTGATGTCTCAATTAAACATTATTTCACCTCTTTCCAACTCCCCATGAGGTTAGGACCAAAGACTTTGGAGTAAAATTTGCTAGTGGTTGACTATTGTGAAAGCTACTCAACCTTTCTGAACCTTCCTTTCCTTTTCTGCAAAACAAAGATAAACCTTTCCACCTCACAGTGTAATTGTGAGCATAAACGAGATATTATAATATGCATAAAGTTCATGGAATGGTGTCTGGATGATTATTGTAATTTTGAAGCTTTTATGGATGTCACTGTGTCTTCCCCATATTTATAGATGTTGGTGTATTTATCTCTTGTGCTTAGTCTCTCAGTCATGTCTGACTCAGCAAAACCAGGACTGTAGCCCATTAGGCTCCTTTGTCCACAGAGTGGACATGCCCTTCTCCAGGGGATCTTCCCAACCCAGGGACTGAACCCAGGTCTCCCGCATTTCAGGCAAGATTCTTTACCATCTGAGCCAACAGGGAAGCCCATATTTATCTCTTATCCTCTCTTAATTGAAGCTGAGTATTACGTCTTATTTATTTCTAGTTCACCTGTTTTACTTAACCATTATTTATGAACATGGAAGGAACCCAGTATAAATTAATATTTGTGGAATCATATGATTCAAACAGGGAGAGGAATTTTTACATAAAATAGTTTAGTAGCAACCAAAACTACGAATCCACTTGAGTAACATAAGAAGATCTGCTGGAAATAGGAAATGGGATGCAACTTTTACTGGGAATCCAGGTACTAGGCTCTTCCCCTTCCCATATGTTAGTTAATGTATGCCATGAAATTTAGAGAATATAGCGTTCACCAACTGCTTCTAGTTTTCATCAGAAATTATGAAATATCATTCTGTCAACCAAAGATGGTTTGGAGGTCAATGTGGAAGAGTCCCCTCTAATGGGAGATGTGGGTGTGAAGCTGGCCTAGGAATATTGCTACTGGGGTCGAGTGCCAGAGTTTGTAGCTGGGTGTGAAAATAGTATGTTCAATCCCTGTGAAGAGACCAGCAGGGCTAGAAAGTAGGTTTCAGTGTAGAACGGGAAAACAGAAGGAGAGGTGGGGCCTGATTCTGTTCTTTAATTTCCTTCTCTGGAATATGTTTCCTAGGCCTTGGAAGAAAACAGCCTGGGCTTCAGTAGTAGTCAGAGTGGAAACTCTGGATTCTTTCTGTTGCAGGAAGGAAGGTCCTGATGTCAGAATATAGGACAATGAATTCTGAGTCTTTAGAACCAGGTCGGGTTTTCAAGGTGAACCAATCCCTGTGGTTGCTGAGAGGCTTTTGGGTGCCTTCCTGCCAGTGAAAGTTTAGGTGAGAGATGCTGGTTTCTGTCTGGGTAGCTCTGGAAAGGCTGAGGATAGGGAAGTAAAGATGGAAAGCACTGGAAAGAGGCAGGTCACTGGTGTGCCTCAAGTAGTATTGCCCTGATGCCCTCAGCTGGCACACAATAAAACGTGTCTTCAGAGAGGATGGGAGAATAGAGCACTGGCAGTGCCACAGAAAGGGCATGGCACAAACTCAGATCTGGAAAAAGGCAGAGATGTGGCATGGAACTGAAGGTCATGTGTTGTGTGTTAATTGCTCAGTTTTGTTTGATTCTTTGCAACCCCATGAACTGTAGCCCGCCAGGCTCCTCTGGGTTACCAAGGGATTAAAAAATACTTGAAAGATACCTTCTAAGGCCTGGGGTATTTATAGAAGACATAAAGTCGCAGTAACCCCTGGGAAAGACTGGAAAGGAAGAGACTGACGGGAGAAAAAAACACGAGGTTGGAGAAGAGTACAGATTTTGGTGTGAATAAAGAATTATTTGCATGTGTTCTGTTGGCTGTAAGGAAACTTAAGGGCATGCATTTGTAGTAGATGAAAACAGACAGTGGAGACATTAAGAGCAACTGATTATCATCCTGAGAAGTGATTGAATAAAATCAAAGGTAAACAATTTCAGACTGGTGGCAGGGTCTTACGGTATAAGTAAAAGGGCAAACCTGAGATTAAAAAAAAACAAGAACTGTACAGCTCAACTCCAGAAAATAAACGGCCAATCAAAAAATGGGCCAAAGAACTAAATAGACATTTCTCCAAAAAAGACAAAAATGGCTAACAAACACATGAAAAGATGCTCAACATCACTCAGAGAAATGCAAATCAAAACCACTATGCCTGGGGTATTTATAGAAGACTACAAATAATAAATGCTGGAGAGGGTGTGGAGAAAAGGGAACCCTCTTACACTGTTGGTGGGAATGCAAACTAGGCCACTATGGAAAGACTGGAAATAGAAGAGATCCAGCAACCCCACTGCTAGGGGAGGGAAAAAACACGTGTACCCCAATGTTGGAGATAGACATGGACAGATGTTTGAATGGATAAGAAAGCTGTGGTAATAAAGAATTATTTGCCATGTTTGTTTCTAATGAGGTGGATGAAACTGGAGCCTATTATACAGAGTGAAGTAAGCTGTAGAAGGAAAAAACTAAATACAGTATACTAACGCATTTGTAGAAAGATGAAAAATAGACAGTGGAGACATTAAAAGAGAACTGATTATCATCCTGAGAAGTGATTTGGGAGATAAAATCAAACATGTAAACAATTTCCAGACTGGTGCATGATGGGTCTTGGTGCACTGGGACGGCCCAAGGGATGGTATGGGGAAAAGGGCAAACCTGAGATTAAAAAAAAAAAAAAATATTTGGCAAAACTAATACAATTATGATAAAAATAAAATAAAATTGGAAGAATAAAAAAAAATAGAATATGGAACTGAATTAGGTTTTACTCTAAATTTCTGATTGCACATAATTTGGAAAAACATGGTCCTTTTAATGCAGATAGAACAATTGCAAGGACATTCATTTGGAAGAGGTGCAGGGTAAATGATAAGTTTGGTTCCTAAAATGCTAAATTTGAAATGATAGTATGATCTACATATAGAATAGGCCAGTGGAGAATTTGATATATGTGAGTGCCACTTGGGATTAGAAATACAAGCTTCAGAGGAATCAACACATAAGTGATGATGAAATGAAAATAGATGATCTCTTTCAGTGGAAGGGAGAGGAGAGCAAAGGTCAGGGAACCAAGCACTGATGTGGGGGAGCATTTGCTTTTATGGAGTTGGAAGCAAGAGAAGAGTCAGGGAGAGAGACAAAAAAACACTGTTTGACAGAGAAAAGGATGATGTGTATAGTGTCATGGAAACCAAGCCAGTGCAAGTTTCTAGGAGGCAGTGTCCACTGGTATTAAATGCATCAGATCTAAGTAGAAGGGATGCTGGATTTAGCAATAAAAACATCATCGGTGACCTTTGAAAGAGCAATTTCCTTAAAGTGAATGTGGCAGAAGCCAGGTTGCAGGGGATGATGGACGGAGGAAGGGAGGTCTTCCTTCCCTTAGGAACCTGTGCAGTAATTCTGACAAGGAACAAAAGGAAAGAAGCAAGATTTCTATAGGGGACTTGGGATCCATTGTGTGTTTCTCATGCAGATTATAGAGTGTCTGTTTTTGACAGAGAGGCTATTGTGTTTCTGCTTCTCACCCCATAACATTTCATCCAATGACAGAGAAAAATTGGTGTTCACCTGAGATTATGACTGACCTTTCCACTAAAGAAGCTATTTCAGACTCTAAATGCCAGGCTCCAGGCAGCTGTTGGCTGACTCCTGCCTCCCCTTCCCAATTCTGGCAGCCTCACAAACCCACCTCTTCCTTTCCAGGTCTTGCTGATTTACAGGAGTCTTCCCTTGATCTAAGTTCTCTGTTCCTAGTTTCAGGGTTTGTTGGTAAAATAAGCTGCCTGATAAATTTGTCATCTCCTATCTACTTTTGGGTTCAGCCCTCTGTCTAGATCAGCCTCCCTCAAGGAAATCTCATGTCTGAATTCAGATTTCAACTGTCATGACCCTCCAGAATGTCACAGTATTCATTTCTCGGCCTTTGTCCTTTACACCCCTGAATTATCACTCATTTATTTGGAATCACTCATCTTCATTCTCATATTTATAAAAATACACCTTGATTGATGAAGTGGATTTTTTGATCCATTAGAATTATTTTCTTTCTATTCCTTATAACCCGTTGGCCATAAGCATCTCCTTGCTGTTTGTTCATCATCCCTTTGTGAGTATAGCATCTTGGGGAGGTGCTATGAAAAGAAGAAAAAAAATAATGGCAGGAACTCAGTGTAACTAAGTCTTAAGTCTGTTGAAGAGAAGACTCTCTCTGTGAATGAGTGAAGTCGCTCAGTCGTGTCCGACTCTTTGCAACCCTGTGGACGGTAGCCCACCAGGCTCCTCCGTCCATAGGATTCTCCAGGCAAGAATACTGGAGTGGGTTGCCATTGCCTTCTCCAGGGGATCTTCCCAACCCAGGGACCAAACCCAGGTCTCCTGCATTGCACGCTTTAACCTCTGAGCCACCTGTATAGGAATATATTTCTTAGTCTACAGTTTTACAGAGAACACACACATTGAGAAAACAGGGGCAGATGTCTCAGGTGGGCGCTGAAAGAGGTCTTAGCTAGAGCTGTCTTGTTCTACTCTTGTCATCTTGTTCTGCCCTAAGTCATGTTTCTGCCTAGGACCTAGAGTCCATGTCAGGACAAGAGAATTTGCCCATGTTCAGCCATTTAATTCACATCTGTAAAACTGCAGAATGCAGAGAAAGAGCCTCACAGAAGCTGACAGAGCTCACCTGGCTGGACATCTCCAGCTTTGTGAGTGTTGTTGTGCAGTATCTTCACTTCATCAGGGAACAGCATTGTCCTGGCTCTAACCATGTTGGCTATGTCCTTCTGTTTTTTATCTTCGTCACCACCACCAGCTGTTGTGTGGTCATGTGAAAATCCCTGAGATGTAGAGTCTGTGAACAAGAGGGTGTGAGCCCCATTGGTGTGTGTTTTATTTAGTATTGGCCCAGGTGTAGTAGTTATCTAGATATCATCTGGGCTCCATTTATATTTATGTGATGCTAAAATATATTAAACTTTCCTTTATTGCCACTCCTATCCATGGCATAAACCATTTATTTCCCACACCTACATTCAGGTGTTCATGGGCTTGCATCAACGCCCTCATCACTTCCACTATGCTTTGGATTGCTTCAGCTCAGGGCTTTGCCTCCTGTGCCTCCCACCTCACCGGGGTCATTGTCTGATGTGGTTGTGCCTCTGTCACTTAACTCGAGCCTGAACTGGTCAATTCAGTAGAAAACAGACCATCTCAGAGGTCTACACCATTGTCATGTGCTGTTGGACCTTGCTGTTTACAGTGTTGGGTACGTGGAGGTCAAGGATACCATGTACAGAGTTGTGGACACAAGCATTTCTCAACAGATTGACTCATTTCATCAGGAGACCTTTAGTCCTGGCCAGTGTTTTTCCCTGCTTACAGACATTTCACAGCTCACGAGTAGACCAAATAGAAAGCTGTGTTGTGAGCTGGTTCACAGACTTAGCCTGCTCTTCTACTTATACTCTATAAAGAAGGCAGGAGCCAGGCTTTCTGATCAGGGTGCACATGACTACAGGGACCGTAATGCTCCAGGAGAACTTTGATGACTTCTTTTTATGGAGGAGCATGTTAATTGAAAATCCTCCTGGCTTCCACTTCACTTGACCATTTGCTGCTTGGCTTTTGTCCATGCATGGCACAGACCTAGTGACAGTGACAGCAGTGACTTCAGTTAAAGAACCCCATGGACCACCTGAGACTTACCCCGCTTCCATGATCTCAGTTATATGATCCTTAATAGGTATTTCAAAAAGACTTTCCTTAACCATCCCTGGTTTGGGAAGATCCCCTGGAGAAAGGAATGGCAACCCACTCTATTATTCTTGCCTGGAGAATCCCATGGACAGAGGAGAGCCTGGTGGACTATAGTCCATGGGGTCACAAAGAGTTGGATACGACTGAGTGACTTTCACTCACTCACTCACTCACTTCCTTAACCATTTGCTGATTGAAAAACAGTTGCAACAAGAGAGATCCTTCTTTCCATGAATTCATCCCAACTTAAAGTGTGTATTTAGGTGGAGTATCCTTTAGTTTTATAGGAGGAAAAGTCCCTTTAAAGTGACATTATTATTATAGCCTTGGAAATGGCACAGGGAGAACAGGGCGGGGGGTGTCTCTTCTCAAGGAATGATGTCTTCATTTAGAACGCTTTTAAAAAAGTTTGTCTTCTTGTTCCTCTAAAGCCTTTGAGAATTGTTAATTCCATAGTGGCTATGTGGTAGCTATTTGGAGTTCAGTTCAGTTCAGTTGCTCAGTCGTGTCCGACTCTTTGGGACTCCTTGAATTGCAGTACGCCAGGTCTCCCTGTCCATCACCATCTCCCGGAGTTCACTCAAACTCACGTCCATCGAGTAGGTGATGCCATCCAGCCATCTCATCCTCTGTCGTCCCCTTTTCCTCCTGCCCTCAATCCCTCCCTGCATCAGAGTCTTTTCCAATGAGTAAACTCTTTGCATGAGATGGCCAAAGTACTGGAGTTTCAGCTTTAGCATCATTCTTTCCAAAGAAATCCCAGGGCTGATCTCCTTTAGGACGGACTGGTTGGATCTCCTTGCAGTCCAAGGGACTCTCAAGAGTCTTCTCCAACACCCCAGTTCAAAAGCATCAATTCTTCGGTGCTCAGCTTTCTTCACAGTCCAACTCTCACATCCATACGTGACCACAGGAAAAACCATAGCCTTGACTAGACGAAACTTTGTTGGCAAAGTAATGTCTCTGCTTTTGAATATGCTATCAAGATTGGTCATAACTTTTCTTCCAAGGAGTAAGCATCTTTTAATTTTATGGCTGCAGTCACCATCTGCAGTGATTTTGAAGCCCCCAAAATAAAGTCTGACACTTTATTTTCCACTGTTTTCTCATCTATTTCCCATGAAGTGATGGGACCAGATGCCATGATCTTCATTTTCTGAATTTGGAGTAGGTGTGGTTAATTCTGGGCAAGTGACTTTGATTGCTCTTTGCTAGCATTTTCCAATAAATTAAACCCATATCAATACCCATTTTCCCTTCTGCTAGGTAAGTGCAGGCTATAAGTTTATTTCCATCCCATGTCTTTTCCCAGTAGAGTTCTTGCTCTGAAGAGCTCTTCTGTATTCATATATTACACTTTTTTTCTTAGATGGGTGGTTATGTGTTTAATTAAGAAACTTTTATATACTTCCACTGTTAGAACTAGAAAATTTGTTGGAAAAAGCTAGTATAGGAACATCTATTTTTACATATTCCTATATTTTGGATATAAATTGCTATTTCAACTTCAAGGTCAATCTTTCCATATTGTATTTTGAGAACTTATGTCATGTTTTTAACCTCAAAATTAGGATTGAGGTACAATTTGACCATGTGTGATTTTCCTTTCTTCAACAGCCTGCTTAAGGTCAAAAGTCTCAGGCATTAGTGGTTGCCTTCTCCTGGAATTTCTCTTTTGTTTCACACAGGAGACTGGGAGGATTAATAGGTGATGCCAGTGTCTTAGGATCAGCACCTGGTGTACCATAAAGGGCAGTTCTGAAGCTGAAGCCCACAGATCCTTAAGGGGCTCTTGAATAGGTTTAAGGGCATTTGTGAACTTTCTGAAATTGTGTGCAAAGTATTGTGAGCTTGGGCACATGTGCATTTTTCATCAGGTTTTCAAAGAAGTCTCTGATCTGCCAAAGATAAAAATCGATTGCTCTAGATTAGGGTTTTGTAAAGTTATTTTTACTCAGACCCATAGTAAGTAGTATATTTTGCCATGCTATATGCGTGCATCCACACACACACACACACATCTATAAATACACCTTGATCCAAATTATCACAAAACAATTCAAACACTTGAGTCAGGGAAATCCCAGAATGTTTGAGAAATGACAGGAAGTCCTGTGTGGCTAGAGAGGAGTGATAAGCGTGCATAATAGAAAATATATTGATCAGAGCTGCTTTCATCATCATCAATTATTTCAGCCACTCAGTTGTGTCTGACTATGTGCGACCCCACGGACTACAGCACGTCAGGCTTCCCTGTCCATCACCAACTCCTGGAGTTTGCTCAAACTCATGTCCATTGAGTCGGTGATGCCATCCAACCATCTCATCCTCTGTCATCCCCTTCTCCTCCTGCCTTCAATCTTTCCCAGCATCAGGGTCTTTTCCAGTGAGTCAGTTCTTCGCATCAGGTGGCCCGAGTATAGGAGCTTCAGCTTCAGCATCAGTCCTTCCAATGAATATTCAGGACTGGTCATGATCAGCATCACTAACAGCTATTCTCTCTTCCACTCCTGCCCAACCCAGGCAGCACTAGTTGCTCCTTTCTGTCTGCTGATATAGTTGTTTGCACATATTTTAAGTATTTTAGTATTATGTATCATGGTGTATTCTATTAGGGATGTATATGTATCTTTTAGTAGAAAATTTGTCATACTTTCCCTCAAAATCTAAGTGCTGAGTATTTATAATGTGTCAATCACTGTCCTAAGGAGATTCTGTATCCCTAAGGAACTCAGGCTCTCAAGAGAGAGACCACCACATAAAAAATTAGGCATATTTCTTCATTGCTCTTTGCTTTATTGCACTTTGAAGATACTGTGTTTTCTTTCTTACAAATTGAAGGTTTTCAGCAATCTGTGTTGAGCAAGTCAGTCGGCACCATTTTCCCAATTGGATTACTTTTTAATTAAGCTATATACATTGTTTTTCTAAACATAAAGCTATTGCACACTTAATAGACTATAGTCTAGTGTAAACATAGCATTTATATGTTCTTGAGAAACCAAAAAATTTGTGCGGATCCCCTTATTGTGATATTCATTTTATTTTGATAATCTGGAACTGGATTCACAGTATCTCTGAGGAGTGTCTGTATGCAGAAGCTGGGATGGGTACACAATTAGGGACATCAGGGTGGTAGAGGGTGTTGATGGAGAGTTTGTGCACAAAGGAACGAGCACTCAGTTCTACCTGGTGTAATTCAGGAGAGGATGAAGCCACAGAGAAGGATTAGAGTGTTCAACTAAGTGAATTGAAGTTGGGTAGGGTGAGAAGGACACGACTGAAGCAACTTAGCAGCAGCAGCAGCAGGGTGAGAAGGATGATGGTAAGCAAAGGGAATAGCATGCCTAGCTCAGATTTGAAGGAACCTGAAGGACAGGCATGCTGGCATCCATCTCTGTATTCCTGGTACTCTGCACGGGGCTCTTAACACAACTTTGGATGGATGAACTCATAAGCTTCTACAAAGTATAAGGCCTTATGATTGCAATTTTTTTGTGTCCTGTAGCCAGTAGAAGAATCTGGTCTTGTTTTCTCTGACCACCTTACAGTCTTTCTTTATCTCAAGGTGAAAAGGTGAAAAAAACTTGCTAGGAAAGAAAAATTCCATGGGCTCTTTCTTCCATCAGATCCCTCTAGCTTAGTCCACGTTCTCCTCCTACTCCCCATTTTTCAACCTATAAGAAACCAAGTAAGGGAGAAAACAGCTTCAGCAAACCCAACAGTAAGTCAAACACAGTCTTCGTGAAGGGGACAAGTGCCTTTGGAAGAAGAGAGAGCATGGAAGAAGAGATGGGCCTTAGCTAAAGAGCCAAAAGACGAGCCCAGCACACAATCCACATTTTCATAAAAGTAGACTTAGAAGATAGCAGTCCACAATGCAGTCTCCTATTGCTGGTGCATGCACGTGTGTGTCTGTGAGTGCAGGGTGCTGGTGGCGGGCAGGTGACACTGGGGGCAAGGAAACTGTTTGAAGGTCTACAATGTGACAAGCTTTGTAGCAGAAAATCACGTTACTTAATAATACTTCCTTAAAATTATATATGAATTAACTTAAAAAGTTGTATTTTGCATGTGTTTTCTAAATTGAGGTGTGTAATACTTTTGTAAGCATTATTTCCCCATTTTACCTCTACTGCTACTGCTATTATCACTATGGCTAGAGCTAATTTATGAGATAAATACTGCTCTGGGTTGTTTATATGTGTTCAGTCTTTTAATCCTCACAGTAACTCTATGAGTTGGGTAACACACACACACACACCATACACACACCCCACACAGCCTTCCTAGGTCCAAATACCTTTCAGTTCAAGCATTACTGAAGTGTGTGTGTGCATATGTGTATACATAATATGTATATGTGTATATTTTTCTTTTTTTTGGCTGTGATGTGCAGCATGCAGCATCCTAGTTTGCTGACCAGGGATCAAACCCATGCTCCCTGCAGTGGAAGTATGGTGTGTTAACCACTGGGCTGCCAGGGAATTCCTGAGATATGTCTTATTATATGTTGCATTTTAGGCATGGAGTGTGAGTTTTATCCTAGGACTCACATAGGGGAGTGGAATTCTGGGATTGGAACTCAGGCTCTCTGACTCCATAGCCCAAAAGAAGCTCACCAAAGTTCATACAGTAAGTGACAGGTTGGGGCTTTGAAAGAATTGGGCCTCAGCCCTACCCATGTGGACTAACTCTAAATTCCATATCCAGACTTATATATTCTCTCTCTCTTTCCACTACCTCATTTATCCATTCTCATAGGGTAAAGAATAATATGCATATAAATCTATTTTCAGATAATTGAACATATCCTTTCTAGGTCCAAATACATCTCAGTTCAAACATTATTTTTAACAATTTTTATTTGAATAAGTTGCTTGACAATGTTGTGTTAGTTTCTCCTGTACCATTTTTCTAAATTCCACATATATGCATTAATAAGTGATATTTGGTTTTCTCTTTCTTTACTCTCTATGACAGTCTCTAGTGCCATCCACATCTCTGCAAATGGCAGTTTTGTTCCTTTTTATGGCTAAGTAATATTCTTAGCCATTGTATATATGTGGTGCATTGACTATCTACTCATCTGTTGATAAATATTTAGGTTGCTTCCATGTCCTGGTTATTGTAAAAAGTGCAGCAATAAACATTGGGGTGCACGTATTTCTTGAAATTATGGTTTTATGCCCAAGAGTGGGGTTGCTGAGTCATATGGCAGATTTCTCAAAGATATCCTGTTCTTTGCCTTTGTAAACAAAGTATACCCACTTAGCAATTTCCTGGAGAGGTTATTATGTCTTGAGCTGTGTTGTATTAGTATCCTCAGGAATTTCTGAGATGCACGAGTGCTGTTGCCTCTATTAAATTATCCACAGATTGCAGGGAATTTTTGTGATTAAAAAAAAACACTTTATTGAGATACAATTTACAGTTCCTAGAATTCACTGTTTAAATATAAAATTTAACAGACATAAGTTTTCCTCCAGTCATTATCAGTGCAGTTTTCCCCAATGGTTACTACATCGCAATAAGGAATTTGATATAGGTGTGCGTGTGTTCACTCCTGTGTCATATTACCACGTGTATAGATTTATATAACTATGACTGATATTCCTTTACCCTCCCATTCATATCTTAAATATCTCCTCGTCATACACTGGTAACCGTATCAGATAGGATTATAATTTTTTCTTCAACTATCAAACATAATTCTGAAAACTCAAGGGAAGAAGACAAGTCTATTATATTTTTGCCTACTGTGTTTTTTCTTCCTTGCTAATGTTCCAAGGATATTTCTTTTACTCTATTTCAATTTAGAGAACTTCTTTTAGCCATTCTTTTAGAGTAGGTCTGCCGGTGAAGAATTTTAAGCTTTCCTTTCTCTGAATATGTCTTAATATCTCTTTCATCACTGAAGACTGTTTTCAATAGATATTGAATTCTGGGTTGACAGTTCATTTCTTTCAACACTTGAAAAATATTGTGCAACTTCCTCCCATTCTCCAGTTTCTGATGAGAAATCCACTGTCATTCAGATTGTTTTCATTGTTTCTCTCTGGCTGCTTTCAACTTTTTCTTTTGCCTCTTGCTTTCAGCAGTTTGACTATGATGTGTCTTAGTGTAGGTATTTTTTTGGTTTCTTCTCTTTGGGGTTTGCTCAGATTCTTGAGTCTGTAGGTTTATGTCTTTTGACAAATTTGGGACACTTCAGTCATATGCCTTCCAGTAATTTTTTTAGTTCCAGCCTCTTTTACCTCTTTCCCTGGCACTCTGATGACATGAACTTTAGATGTTTTACTATAGTCTTGTTCCCTATACTCTATCCATTATTTTTCAGTTGATTTTCTTAGTTGTTCAGATTGGATACTTTCTCTTGTTCTATTTTCAAATTCAAATTCTTTCTACTGTTCTTTTCATTCTTCTGTTGAATTTATCCTTAATTTTGATTACCGTATTTTTAGATCCTAGATTTCTATTTGGTTCTTCTTCTATATCTTTTATTTCTTTATTGAGATGTCCCTTCCCTGGTGGCTCAGACTAAAGTATCTGCCTGCAGTGCAGGAGCCCCGGTTTCGATCCCTGGGTCAGGAAGATCCCCTGGAGAAGGAAATGGCAACCCACTCCAGTAATCTTGCCTGGGAAATTACATGGACAGAGGAGCCTGGTGGGTTACAGTCCATGGGGTCACAAAGAGTTGGACATGACTGAGCAACTAACACTTTCACCCTTTCATTTTTTTGTGAGCTTTTTTGTTTATTTGTTTCAAGCATGTTTGTAATTGTTCACTGAAACATTTTTATGTTTTCTTTAAAATCCTTATCAGGTATTTCTAATATATGTGTCATGTTGGTATCGGTATCTGTTCATGGTATTTTTCCATTTCTTTTGAAGCCTTTCTGGGTTGTGGTATGATGAATGATGGTTGATTGAAACTTCAATATTTTGACTATTATGTTACAAGACTCTGGATCTATTTAAAGCTTATGGTTCAGCAGGTCTCCTCTAACTTTGCTCTGAAGGGAAGGAGTGACCACCTCTTTACTTCCATTTGGGTGGAAGTCCAGGTCCTCTGCTCAGACTCTATTGACAACAGGATGATCGAGTCCTTGATACTGCTGGGTTGGGGTGAGAGTTCAGGCTCTTCACTAGATCTGAACTGATAACCTTCTGGCTGTGAGAGGTAGGGCACTGCTTTATGGCCTTCTGTGAGGTCTCAATACACTGTAGGTGGTGGCCTTCTTACTGCTGGATGGTGGTGAACATCCTGATTTTCTATTAGGCCCTCTCTGATATACCCTTGTAGGGAGCTGTAGAAACACCTTTGACCTTTGCATAAGGTCAAAGTCTAGGCTCCCCACCTGGTCTCCACTGAGACCACTGGAGGGGGTTCTTACTGTTTATCAGAGGTGAAATTCCTGGCTACACATTCAGTCTTTTTTGATACCATTCTAGTGTGGAGCTGGGATGTCTCTTTACAGACCAGCAAAAGTGGAAGCTAGGGCTTTCCGCTTGGTTTTTGATGTGAGGGGTACAGCAGGGGAAGTTGTTTTTCTGTGGTGTGTGTTTTTTGAACAGAGTAGTTATTTTTCTAAGATTTTCTGTCTTGTTAGGATATCCTTTTACTGGTCCTTTTGTATAGAGATAGCAGACCTTTCTAGGGGGCCTCTTTTTGTCTGCACCCATTGGTATTTCAGTTTACTGGCTTTTCTAGTTTACAGTCTGGGGTATACGAGGCCAAAAGAAAATGCAGTGATCTTACCTCAGGTTGTATGGTCTCTAGCTGGTCTTTCTCTTTCTGTTCCTCTCTATCCTTCAGTCTTTTTATTTTTATTTCATATGTAATGTCCAGGGTTTTTATTTTTACTTAGAGAATGGAGAAGAGTACATCAAATTCCTGGAAGTGAAAGTCTTAGATATTGTTTATGCAATTCCTCTTTTAATAAATATAGATAAGAAAGAGAAGTATGGGGACTTACTTGGTGGCCCAGTGGTCAAGAATTCATGACTTCAAGGCAGAAGGTGTGGATGTGATCCCTGATCAGGGAACTAAGACCCAACATACCATGTGGCATGGCCAAAAAATAAAATAAAAGAGACAGAGAATATGTGATTATGTCATCTTTTATAGTTTCTATGTAAGTACCTTTATGGAGTTCTTTGTTTTTTTTTTCTCCTGTGGGTTTAAATTGTATCAAGTTTCACTCAAACAGGGGCTCTGTATCAACCTAGAAGGGTGGGGTGGGGAGGGAGATGGGAGGAAGGTTCAGAAGGGAGGGGATATACTTATATCTATGGGTGAATCATGTTGAGGTTTGATAGAAAACAACAAAATTCTGTAAAGTGATTATCCTTAAATAAAAAATAATTTAAAAAATTTCATCGTTTCAATTCCTTTCAGCCTGAGTAACTTCTTCTCTAGTATTTTTCCTAAGACAGGTCTGCCAACAGCAAATTCTGTTTACCTAGAAATGTGTTTATTTTGCTTTCATTTTTGCAAAGTAGCTTTACTGGATATAGGATTCTTGGTTGACAGTATTTTCTTTTAGGACTTTGACTCTATCACTCCACTGCCTTCTGGCTTCAGTTACTTCTGATGAGAAGTCATTTGTTAATCTGATTGGGATTCTCTTGGGTATATAATTCCAGTTGTTTTTTTCTTGCTACTTTCAAAATTTCCTTTTCTATTTTTGGTTTTGACATTTTGGCAGTGATGTATCTGAAGGGGTATTTCATTGTATTTATCCTACTTAGAGTTGACTGTGTAGATTAATAATTTCCCTCGAATTTGGGAAATATTCAGCATTATTATTATTATTATTTTAGTTTCTTTCCCCCTCCTCTTTGATTCAACCACTATGCATATGATGGTAAGTGCTTTTGGTGCCTCTGATATTCTGCAGTTTAAAAATAAAATGCCTAGATGTAGAATTTTTGATATTTATTTATTTTAATTGGTGTTTTCTGTATTTACTGGATCTGTGGTTTAGTGTCATTAATTTTGGAAACTTTGGGCATTATTTCTTCAAATATTTATCCTTGTGCTCCTTCTGATATTTCTATTGTGTGTTACATCTTTTGTGATTGTCCCACAGTTCTTTGATATTCTCCTCTGCTTGTTCTGTCTATTTTTAATTCTGAATTTCAGTTTGGGAAGTTTTCATTGATGGATTTTCAAGCTCACTCTTTCTTTCCTTAACCATAACCTTAACCAAGGATGAAGGACAGTCTGCTGATGAGTCCATTAAAGATATTCTTCATTTCCGTTAAAATATTTTTGATTTTTAACATTTGCCTTTGATTCTTTCTTAGCATTTCTATCTCTTTGATTATAGAATCCATCTGTTCTTGCATGTTATCCACTTTTCTCATTAGAATCCTTGGCATATTAATCGTAGTTATTTAAAATTTCCAGTGTGATAATTCTAAAATCTTTGCCTTATCTGTGTCTGGCTCTGATGCTTACTTTCTTTACAGACTCTTTCCTCTGTCTTTTATCATATCTTGTAATTTTTTTATTGTAAGCTGGGCATGATATAGGCAATAGGAACAAGGTAAATTGGTCTTTAGTATGAGATTTCAGACATGTTTATCTGGCTGAGAGATAGGTTGTATTTACTGTTTGTTGTAGCTGTAGTTTCTCTAGGTCTTTGTTTTTTCTCCCTGCTTTGGATTTTCCTGCAAGCTGCTTCTTAAATCAGATCAGATCAGATCAGATCAGTCGCTCAGTCGTGTCCGACTCTTTGTGACCCCATGAATTGCAGCACGCCAGGCCTCCCTGTCCATCACCAACTCCCGGAGTTCACTCAGACTCACGTCCATCGAGTCAGTGATGCCATCCAGCCATCTCATACTCTGTCGTGCCCTTCTCCTCCTGCCCCCAATCCCTCCCAGAATCAGAGTCTTTTCCAATGAGTCAACTCTTCGCATGAGGTGGCCAAAGTACTGGAGTTTCAGCTTTAGCATCATTCCTTCCAGAGAAATCCCAGGGCTGATCTCCTTCAGAATGGACTGGTTGGATCTCTTTGCAGTCCAAGGGACTCTCAAGAGTCTTCTCCAACACCACAGTTCAAAAGCATCAATTCTTCGGAGCTCAGCCTTCTTTACAGTCCAACTCTCACATCCATACATGACCACTGGAAAAACCATAGCCTTGACTAGACGAACCTTTGTTGGCAAAGTAATGTCTCTGCTTTGGAATATGCTGTATCTAGGTTGGTCATAACTTTCCTTCCAAGGAGTAAGCGTCTTTTAATTTCATGGCTGCAGTCACCATCTGTAGTGATTTTGGAGCCCAGAAAAATAAAATCTGACACTGTTTCTACTGTTTCCCCATCTATTTCCCATGAAGTGATGGGACTGGATGCCATGATCTTCGTTTTCTGAATGTTGAGCTTTAAGCCAACGTTTCACTCTCCACTTTCACTTTCATCAAGAGGCTTTTGAGTTCCTCTTCACTTTCTGCCATAAGGGTGGTGTCATCTGCATATCTGAGGTTATTGACATTTCTCCCGGCAATCTTGATTCCAGCTTGTGTTTCTTCCAGTCTGGCGTTTCTCATGATGTACTCTGCACATAAGTTAAACAGGGTGACAATATACAGCCTTGACGAACTCCTTTTCCTATTTGGAACAAGTCTGTTGTTCCATGTCCAATTCTAACTGTTGCTTCCTGACCTGCATACAGATTTCTCAAGAGGCAGATCAGGTGGTCTGGTATTCCCATCTCTTTCAGAATTTTCCACAGTTTATTGTGATGCACACAGTCAAAGGCTTTGGCATAGTCAATAAAGCAGAAACAGATGTTTTTCTGGAACTCTCTTGCTTTTTCCATGATCCAGCGGATGTTGGCAATTTGATCTCTGGTTTCTCTGCCTTTTCTAAAACCAGCTTGAACATCAGGAAGTTCATGGTTCACATATTGCTGAAGCCCGGCTTGGAGAATTTTGAGCCTTACTTTACTAGCGTGTGAGATGAGTACAGTTGTGCAGTAGTTTGAGCATTCTTTGGCATTGCCTTTCTTTGGGATTGGAATGAAAACTGACCTTTTCCAGTCCTGTGGCCACTGCTGAGTTTTCCAAATTTGCTGGCACATTGAGTGCAGCACTTTCACAGCATCATCTTTCAGGATTTGGAATAGCTCAACTGGAATTCCATCACCTCCTTAAATAGTCTGTCTTATTGCTCTCTCACTCACAATCCACTGTCACTAGACTGGGTGCCTGATACATTTGGTAAAGATTTAGAGAGAAGAGGTAATTAAATCTTTGTTTTGTAGGCTGTGACCTTCAGAAAAATTTTAGTCTTTTCATTTTTTCTCCCCTTATGTGAGCCAGGAAGGCAAAAGGGGACTTAAGCTGTCCAGTTACCTCATCTTTTAATCTTTGTATGCTTTCTTTCAGAAGTTGGATAGCATTATCTAAATGGTTGTCAAGGTTTAATTTAGAGGAAAATTTAGTCAATCTTGGGGAAGAACGAGAAAGGCAAACTTCTAGTCTTCTGTGCATCTCCCAACACCACTCAGCCCTAAAATTGCATACTGAATTTAGCAAGTACCCTATACTTAACCATTTCCACATTTCTTAACTGATTTGTTATATTGTGTCCACAAATTTTCTGATATGGTGCTCTTCAGGAAGGTGTACTTAATCCCTTTCCCTTGATTGTGCACTGGACTTAGTGACTTTCTTCTAATGAGTAGAAAAATGTGTATGCATCAAGGGGTGACTTCAGAGCCTGGGTCATAACACTGCATTTTCCTGCTTACTTTCTTACCTACTGTTGATCACTCATGTCATAAGAACACCCAGGAAATGGTGAGGAACTGAAGCCTTCTGCCAGGATCCAGCAAGGAATTTAGGCTTTGTCTAACAGCTGTGTAAGTGAGTCATCTTGAAAGTGGCTTCACCAGTGCCAACCAGACCTTCTGATGGCTGTGGTCCTGGATAACATCTTGTTTGTGACCTTATTAGAGAACATGGATCAGAACCACCAGCTAAGCTGCTCCTGCATTCCTGACCCTCAGAAATTATGTGACATAACAAATGCTTGTGTTTTAAACTACTAACACAGCTATTAGTAGTTTAGAGAATATCTGTTATTACATAAGCATATTCCTTGGCAGTCTTCTCCTCCTACATAATATTTCTCTCTCTCTCTCTGTCACATACTCTCTCTCTCTAATTTCCTTCAACCAAAGTCAAAAATATTTCCTCAAATCTAATTTCTTAAATTTTATAGTTTTGTCTATCTCATCACATTTTAGTGCTGTTTAACTACAATTTACAGTTTGCAATCTGAGAAATTACCTAGGTGATCCATACCTTGACCTGCTTCTGTTTAAGAATAAGAAAGTACAGTTTTGGTTAGTGAGATTTTTTAGGGCTTTCTTCACTGAGGTTAGATTGACCTTGGGAAATGGTGAATCCAAGAGCCAAAAGGAACCCCTTCAGATCCGGGGGTTGGCCACAATCTATACTTTCTTCATACTCTGAGAATCTTATCCAGAGTAAACCAA
Source organism: Bos mutus (assembly GCF_027580195.1). Classification (NCBI taxonomy): domain Eukaryota; kingdom Metazoa; phylum Chordata; class Mammalia; order Artiodactyla; family Bovidae; genus Bos; species Bos mutus. The sequence goes on along the minus strand of NC_091619.1, from coordinate 2,763,565 downwards.
GTACACTGATTAAGAGGATGAAGGACAGTGTGCAGACATAGGTGAGGATGGCATCATTTCCAATGGCTTTGCCCTGGTGATTGGTATTGGAGGCTGGGTGGGGTGTGGTTTCTGATGTGTCAGTATACATTCATTTATTCAACATTTTTTAAGCCTCAAGTATGTCTCAGACTTTGTTCTAGGTGCTAAACACAAAGTGGTAAATTTACATGCCCCTTCTCCTTGGAAAGCTTGTGTTCTGGTGGTTTTGAGGTTAGGCTGAGGACCAGCCACAACTGGCTGGCACTAGTGAAATAGTTACAGCAAAGACTTTTTGCGTATCTCTTTCTGTCTCTAGTCTCTATTCTTTAAAGATACCTCTGTGAAAGGGGAAATATATTAACAAATTACAAATAAATTTTTTTTTGGTAGAGAAACAGCTTCCAAAAATGATTATGAATTTCAGAGACTGAATACCCTGTGATATATCCATGTATCAGGATATTAGTCTTGAAGTCATTGTATATGAGGGAAAGAAAACTAACAAGAGAGGAAATCCAAAACCTGCAGATGCAAAAGAAGTGTCATTTGTTCAGGAAAGAAATAACATCAGAACCATGGACACTTAGATGCAGATCTTTGCAATTAAAGCTGGGCCTGGAGAATAAATATGTATTCTCTTGGGGAAGTTCAGGTAGCTTAGGAAATTAATTCTTGTTAGTTTCTCCTTGACAGTCCTGGGCAGAAGCTGAGGCCCCACAAAGCTGTCTTTCCACTTCACTACCTGTGGCAGGAACAGTAAACTCATGCATCAGTTAGGGCTCTGTTGCAGAAAGTGAAAACTGTAAACAGAAAGATTTTTAAAAGATCATTAAGTGTTTACAGAACTGTGGAGGACTGCTGGAGAATAGACTCCAGGCTGGGCCTCTAGAAACAAATTTCTGTAACAAGACTGTTGAATGAGTTAGCCTGGGCTGCTTCTGTCTCTGCAAGAGTCAGGAAGGTAATGACGGGAGGTCACTTGACAGTGATCCAGGTTCAGGAAGCCACTGATGCCACTGGCAAAGCCCTCTCAGCAGCAGCACAGCTAGTGACTGGACTCTGGAACACACAGTTTTTTCCCTGCCATGGTTACAACAGCTATCTCTTTTTAAAAATATTTATTTATTTTTGGGTGCCCTGGGTTTTCACTGCCGCAAATAGTTTTCTCTAGTTTCAGTGAGTGAGGGCTACTCTTTATTAGGTGTGTGAGCTTCTCCCGACGGTGGCTTTTCTTGTTGCCAAGCATGGGCTCGGTAGTTGTGGTGCATGGCTTCGTTGCTCTGCAGCATGTGCAATCTTCCCAGACCAGGGATTGAACCCATATCTCCTGCATTGGCAGGCAGATTCTTAACCACTTGGCCACCAGGGAAGTCTTCACAACTGTCTCCTGAAACCCATGAAACTGTTCACTGGATATTGGAATGCTGCTTCAGGAAAATTCATTGATGTCATAGCATTGCTTTCCACCAAATACCCACTGTTCCAACATCTTTTTTCATGTAGGTGTCCATGTAACACAGTTATGGCCAATGAGATGTAAAGGGTTTCTGCATGGTATGGGTGGGATCCAGGGCTTCTAGGAACACTTGCTTTATGAAAAACAGGATAAATATTTCTTTTACTGTTTCCTCTTCCTCCTGCTTGGAGCATGAATGTGAAGGCTAGACCGACAGAAGCCATCTTGGGACCTCTGAGGTTAGAGTCAACTTGTTTTAGAAAGAAACATAAAAAACGCACCATGTTGACCTCCTTTTCTGAACTTCTTGGTATTAGAGACAAGAAAAAGTATCATTAGTTTAAGCCACTGTCAATGCAGAAAGAGTTCAGGTATTGTAAGCTGAAAGCACTGTCAACTTATATAACATCTTTCCCCTACCTCTCCCTTGTTTCCTCCTTTTCCCTCCTGCTCCATCTTCACTCTTCTCCCTCCGAATGCTTTCTTCTATCCGTCTATGTTTGTGGGGTGGGAGAGATGGTACCCAAGAGGCCACGTTGAAGGAAGACATCATTGCAGCATATTCTGTTTCTGTTGGAGGGCATTTATGAAGTGCAGACATAGCTGAATGGGCTCTCTGTAGCTCATAGGACTCATGTAATATATCAGCCGCAGTATATCAGTCAGCATTGACTCCTACCATTGTCTTTTTTTCAGGCACAAATACGGTACTGCTCCAACTGTGACATTGTTTCTCTGGGCATTTGTTAGGTTGAACTGCTTGAAATAGCTGATATTTGATTGTTTTAACTACAAACAGTAATGATTTCATATGGTGCAACCCAGTATTCATAGGCTTGGAGGGTATTGGAAAACTTTCTGAAGCCCGAATGAAATCAGTTTATAACCCAATGAGCTATTACCTTTCTCCAGTCAGTGGTTAAAAGTGATCCAGGCCTGGTTTCTCTTACCATGTTCACATTGGGCATTTTCCTGGGCCATCCAAAAAGCCCAGTCTCCACTACAAAGGGCACTAACAGTTAGCACTTCCAGGTCACATCTTTCTCTTCTTCTCATGGCAACTCAACCTGAAGCTAAATTTTATTACAGGTGCAAGTTCAGGGATTTATACTGAATTTACCTAAGTAAACTGTGGATGGAGTGGTGTGGGATAGGGTATTATTGCACGTGCTTTTTTATCTTAGAAAAGCAGCGTATTCTGAGGCTAGATTGACTCCTGTGTAGTAAGTAGATCCTTTATGAATGCAGCAGATGACCAAAGAAAAGGACTTCGATATAATGATTATGGCTCTTACCACTAGCCATTTATCATAGGCCATTAAGTATACAAATCATTTTCTAAAGGTTTTGTCTGACCCTTGGACAACCAGAAGGGTCAGAAGTTATCAGGATCTCTGATGCTGTCTTTCTCCAGTTATGATTCTGGGCCTCTGGGCTGTCCATATCCTTCTATCTTTCTGGTGCATTTTTAATGGCATGAGTGTTTTCCTTGTTGAGTTTTTTTTTTTTTCTTTGCCATCTGTAAGTGTATATGACACTTACAGAAAGTACCCAGGAAAGATGTCCAGAAGTTGCACTTCAATTAATAAAAATTAATAAACCTCAACAACATTCTGTTATTTTTCAGTCATTTAGTCAAGTATGACCCTTTGTGACTCCATGGACTGCAGAACACCAGACTTCCCTGTCCATCATTGTCTCCGGAGTTTGTGCTCAAACTCATGTCCATTGAGTCAGTGCTGCCATCCAACCATCTCAGCCTCTGTTACTCCCTTCTCCTCCTGCCCTCAATCTTTCCCAGCATCAGGGTCTTTCCCAAAGAGTTGGGTCTTAGCATCAGATGGCCAAAGTATTAATACCATTAAGTTTGTTAAAAGAAACTATTTTTACTGTGACTCATAGACATTCCCAGTGAGAATTAACGTTTATGAAAAGGGTTTCTTCAGATAGATTATGAGAAAAGGTATAGCATTAATTGGAGGTTGGAGAAAGGTTAAAATTCAGAAACCATTGTTTAGTTGTTGTCAGCTGCTAAGTCATGACTGACTCCCCATGAACTGCAGCATGCCAGGTTTCCCTTTCCTTCACGATCTCCCGGAGCCTGCTTAAACTCATGTTCACTGAGTCGCTGATGCTATCTAGCTACCTCATCCTCTGCTGCCCTCTTCTCCTTTTGCCTTCAAACTTTCCTAGCATCAGAATCTTTTCCAATGAATCAGCTCTTTGCATCAGGGTCCAAAGTATTGGAGCTTCAGCTTTGGCATCAATCCTTCCAATGATTATTTGGAGTTGATTTCCTTTAGGATTGACTGGTTTGATCTCCTTGCAGTCCAAGAGACTCTCAAGAGTCTTCTCAGCACCACATTTCAAAACCATCAATTCTTCAACACTCGGCCTTCGTTTTGGCCCAACTCTCACATCTGTACGTGATTCCTAGAAAAACCATAGCTTTGATTAGATGGACTTTTTTCTGGCAAAGTAATGTCTGTTCTCTTTAATACACTGCCTAGGTTTGTCAGAGCTTTTCTTCCAAGGAGCAGGCATCTTTTCATTTCATGGCTGGACTCACTGTCCACAGTGATTTTGGAGCCCCAGAAAATAAAACGTGTCACTGCTTCTACCTTTTCCCCTTCTATTTGCCATGAAGTGATGAAAGTACGTTGGTTAATGGTTGACTTGAAAGAATTTGTTCCAGTGGCAACACTCTTTGGGCCGGAATCATTTTTCTCAGCTTTGTACTTCCTGTTCCTAGCATAGCACCTGGCACAGGGTAGATGTGAGATAGTGATTGATTAGGTGAGTGCATGAGCAAATACAGTGGCCATGTGATATCAACATTGTGTGCTCAGCTCTGAGAACTGCTCCATGTTTCAAAGAAGGTGGGTCTGTAAAACGAACACAGCCTTTACCATTATAAAACTCCTTGTTAACACACATTTTCTTCAGTTCCCAGTAGGCATATCTGTGTAGTGGGGTTGAGTAATTTACTCACACTATAACTCTCTGGTATTCTACATGAGCTAGAACTTAGCAGGGAGTAGGGAGAAAATGTTCCATTTAGCTTAAAACTTGGTCTGACCTGACAATATGCCATCTCCTTGGCTGATAATCTGAAATAATTGAATAATGCCCCCTGTTGTCATCCTCTTCTCTACATTTTCTAGGGATGGTGACCAGAGGTATAAAAGGGAATTTTAGTGAAAGATCTTTGGTTGTTTCTCCCATATGAGTCCCATGGGAGATTTATTGACTTTGAGCCCACCTGCCTCCTGGACATCTTTCAGGGTTTAAGGTGACAGAGGCTCTCTCCTTGACCAGTCTTTAGTCAGGCCCTTCTAAGCCCTCTTCTTTACTTAATGGTGGACTTCTGTGTCTGTTCTTGTCAGGACTGGTTTTAGCAAGAATCCTGTAAAGTCAATTGAGAAACAACCCTTCACACTTGATATCTGATCACCCTTAATATCTAATCAAGTTCCTTATCCCCCACCCTTGATATCTATTCACGCTGGTCTGCCATCAGCAAGAATTTTGTCAAGTCAGTTGAATCATAGTGTTCTTTACCATGATGCATCCTCTTTGGAACATCCTGACCCTCACCGTGCTCCTTGATTATAAATGCCCACTTGCCCTTGCTGTATTTGGAATTGAGCTTAGCGCTATACTCATGTCTCTTCCTTCTAATGTGGTATTTCTGAGTAAGACTGATTTTTACTGCTTCACCTACTGTCTGGCCCTGGCTTTTCTTTGGTAGTACCTGTGCTGTGACTTACATAAGATGCATCATTGGACCCTTGGACCTCTTACCTAGGCTGCAACAATCAACACTGTTGATGACTTTGTCTTTGTTTCTGATTGTTGAGGGTCCATTGGTGAGTCCAGATTATGAACAGGTGCCCCAGATGACAGCCTACTGATATATTTTGGTTCTTAAGATTCTGAGGATACTCTAGAAGCTGAGTTAGAGGCCAAGGCTTCTTTATTTGTGAGGTACCTACTAGGCTGTAGCTTCCCTGGTGGCTCAAATGGTAAAAAAAATCTGCCTGCAATACAGGAGTTGTTCAGTCCCTCAGTCATGTCCAACTCTGCAACCCCACGGACTGCAGCATGCCAGACTTCCCTGTCCTTCACTATCTCGTGGAGCCTGTTCAACTCATGCTCATTGAGTTGGTGATCCCATCCAGCCACCTCGTCCTCTGCTGTCCCCTTCTCCTTCTGCTTTCTATCTTTCCCAGCATCAGGGTCTTTTCTAATGAATTTTCTCTTCACATCGGGGCCAAAGTATTGGAGCTTCAGCATCAGTTCTTACAATGAATATTCAGGATTGATTTCCTTTAGGATTGACTGGTTTGATCTTCTTGCAGTCCAAGGGACTCTCAAGAGTCTTCTCCAACACCAGTTTAAAAGCATCAGTTCTCCAGTGCTCAGCCTTCTTTAAGGTCCAACACTCACATCCATACATGACTACTGGAAAAACCACAGCTTTGACTAGATGGACCTTTGTTGGCAAAGTAATGTCTCTGCTTTTTAATATTCTGTCTAGGTTGGTCATAGCTTTTCTTCCAAGGAGCAAGCATATTTTAATTTCATGGCCACAGTCACCATTTGCAGTGATTTTTGACCCCCCAAAAATAAAGTCTCTTACTGTTTCCATTGTTTCCCCATCTATTTGCCATGACACGATGGGACTGGATGCCATGATCTTCGTTTTTTGAATGTTGAGCTTTAAGCTAGCTTTTTCACTCTCCTGTTTCACTTTTATCGAGATTCTTTAGTTCCTCTTCACTTTCTTCCATAAGGGTGGTGCCAACTGCCTATCTGAGGTTATCGATATTTCTCCCAACAATCTTAATTCCAGCTTGTGCTTCATCTAGCCCAGCATTTCGCATGATGTACTCTGCATATAAGTTAAATAAGCAGGGTGACAATATACAGCCTTGACATACTCCTTTCCCTATTTGGAACCAGTCTGTTGTTCCATGTCCAGTTCTAACTGTTGCTCTTGACCTGTGTACAGGTTTCTCAGGAGGCAGGTAAGGTGATCTGATATTCCCATCTCTTTAAGAATATTCCACAGTTTGCTGTGATCCACACAGTCAATAGCTTTAGCATAGTCAATGAAGCAGAAGTAGATGTTTTTCTGGAATTCTCTTGCTTTTTCTATGATCCAATGGATGTTGGCAGTTTGAGTTCTGGTTCCTCTCCCTTTTCTAAATCCAGTTTGAACATCTGAAAGTTCTTAGTTCATGTACTGTTGAAGCCTGGCTTGGAGAATTTTGAGAATTACTTTTGCTAGCATGAGAAATGAGTGCAATGTGTGGTAATTTTCACATTCTTTGGCATTGCCTTTCTTTGAGATTGGAATGAAAACTGACCTATTCCAGTCCTGTGGCCACTGCTGAGTTTTCCAAATTTGCTGTCATATTGAGTGCAGCACTTTCACAGCATTGTCTTAGGATTTGAAATAGTTCAGCTGGAATTCCATCACCTCCGCTAGTTTTGTTCATAATTATGTTTCCTGAGGCCCACTTGACTTTGAATTCCAGGATGTCTGGCTCTAGGTGAGTCATCACAACATCATGATTATCTGGGTCATTAAAATCTTTTTTTTTTTGTATAGTTCTATGTATTCTTGCCACTTCTTCTTAATAATTCTGCTTCTCTTAGGTCTATGCTCTTTCTGTCCTTTTTGTACAAGAGGCAGTGATCAGAACAGTCTGGAAGAAAAAGAAATGTAAAAAGGCAAAATGGTTGTCTGAGGAGGCCTTAAAATAGCTGAGAAAAGAAGAGAAGCTAAAGGCAAAGGAGAAAAGGAAAGATATGCCCATGTGAATGCAGGGTTCCAAAGAATAGAAAGGAGAGATGAAAAAAAGCTTTCCTGTGTGAACAATGCAAAAAAGTGTAGGGGAACAGTAGGATGAGAAAGACTAGAGATCTCTTCAAGAAAATTAGAGATACTAAGGAAACATTTCACAAAGATGTGCACATTAAAGGACAGAAACAGTGTGGAGAGAAGCAATATGGGAGACCCAGGTTTAATCCTGGGTCGGGAAGATCCCTCGGAGAAGGAAATGGCAACCCACTCAAATATTCTTGCCTGGGAAATCCCATGGACAGAGGAGCCTGGTGGGCTACAGTCCATGGGTTCGCAAAGAGTTGGGCATGACTTTATGATTAATACACATTGGGCTGTAAGGCTTTCTTTCTGGCTCTTTGTTTGGAGTAAGATTCATTCACTCCCTGAGTCCTGGGCTTGGTTCTTTGTTTCAAATGGAAATACACTTTCTGACTTTCTGGGCTAGAAAATGTCTTTCTGGCTCTTTTTGTCAAGTGTGCATTTAGTCCTTGAGTCCTAGGTTGGGAATTCTTCCCCCTGGCTCTTTTGAGACCTCTGTTTTCTCTTTTTGATTCTGTTTCTCCCAGTAGAGCTTCTCAGTCAGCTGAAACCCTCTTCCTGAACTCATATGACTATATGTTCTGCTAACTTCTGCTTGCTTTCTTGCTGGCATGACTTTACTAATGTTGATAGGAACTTCAGTGGGAAACTGAGGATCTGTTCAATCTTGTTCCTCTGAGACTTCTCGCTTCCCACTGCTTCCACTCATCCTTCCTCCTTCACAACCTTCAATATTTCCTTCCACTCCTTGAATCCTTTTTGCCTCTCTTCAGGCCCCTCCATCCTCTGTTCACCATGCCAGACCTTTTTCTTCTCACTCTAGCCTCTCAGGCACTTGGACTTGTTGCTCTCTGTCCCCTGGGGCTCTCAAGGGACTCAGTCATGTCCAACTCTTTGGGACTCCATGGGCTGTAGCCCACCAGGCTCCTCTGACCATGGGGATTCTCCAGGCAAGAATAATGCAGTGGGTTGCCATGCCCTCCTCCAGGGGATCTTCCCAACCCAGGTATCGAACCCAGGTCTCCCACTTTGCAGGCAGATTCTTACTGTCTGAGCCACCAGGGAAGCCCTTCAAGGGACTCAGGGACCCCCAAAAGCAATTGCATGAGGCTGAAAAGAAAAATAAAGAAGGCCAATTGGAAACAGACTGGATATTTTAACTGGGTCAGACTTTGGAGACAGCTTCACAGCAGCTGCTTCACATTCCCTCAGTCTCTCACCTATAATGTAGTCTAGTGTCTTTAAGACAGGGCAAAAGATCTGCGGATATTGGTAAAAGGATTTAACTCTCATATTGAGTGGTTAGCCTTGACTTGTTCCATTTGTCAGAAACACGATTTAGACAGAGAGTGGAAATAAACCAGTGAGTTTTTGTGCTTCTGTGTTTACCTGGCTCGTGGCTAAAATTTTAGATGGAAAGGTATAAGATCTGTTTGCATCTGTCTGTACATATGTTTATGGATGTATGTACATATGTTATGCATCTGTGATATTTTCCTTCCTCTGAATGGTATTACCAAATTTATAAAGTCCTGTAAAGAGCTCTATTTAAATCAGCTTAGAGGTAAATGAGTGTTTATATAAATTAAATATTACTAAAATCTTCCAGAAATATAGGAACGATCCCAAAAACTGTGAGTTGAGCAAATCTTTGAAGATTATTTTAATACTGTTGACATTAATTTAATACTGTTGACATTAATTTAATACTGTTGAGTAAAAACAGCAATACCTTCTGACTATCAGTACTGACTGTAATACGAGCATACATTTTTATTCTACTTGGGTTTACTGGTCAAATAAGGTAATATGATATCTACTAGATATTTAAGATTATAAAAGTTATCAATTCAATCTAAAAAACAAATGTATAAGTAAAGATGCAGTAAAAACGAATTCTTTGATATCCATTGCCTCATGTAAATCCAGCACAGAAGTAAAACAAACAAAAAACCTTCCAAGCATTTAATTTATTTTTTCAGGGTTCTCCACCCCCAATATGCACTGTGAAAATAGTTAACAGGGAAATAATTGGAGATTATGGGCAGTTTTGTGTCTGCCTAAAATTAGTTTCCAAAATCTTTTTCTTTTTTTTTTTTGTAACCTACAATCTTAGAGTTTTGCTAAGTAATAGATATTCACTAAACATCTCAATCATTTCTAAGTAACCTGAACTGCTAAATAATTCATTACTGAATATACATTTAAGTGTATGTGCTTTCTGCTTTTGAATTTTGTTTGTTATAGAGAATCTAAATATATTTGAGTCTGTTAATATGTTCTTTTTACCACATTGAAAAATATGAGGAAGTATAGACCTATAAAATTGTATATTCAGAAAATTTGTTAGTCTACCACAGAATACTGGTATGTGACAGGCAGTTCATAATTGTCTACTTCCTCCCAGATTTTTTTTCTGTGAAAGACAGGGTACTAATGTCTAAAAAATTATAATAAGTGTATGAAAATAAAACTACCAAAAATAATAAGGGAACAACTTTTTCAGGCAAAGTATACAGAAAAGTAGGATATGTTTCAGTAAGAAAAAGTTTGCGATATGTTGAAGCATGTGTCTTCAGTAAAGAAAAACAGAATAATTTTGTCCTGAAGTGAAATGACTATTTGTCCCAGATTGAGAAAGAGAAAAATGTAGGGGAAAAAATTGAATGGATATAGAAAGTTATAGGAGATTTAGAGGAAAAGTAATTTTATGTGTTGTTAAGCTGGCTAAGATTGAATGGATTTATTTATATGGTGTTTTAAAGATAAGCTCAAAAATGTAACAGTGCAAAACTAGAATCTGTTTTTCTTTCTACTAATATAACAAGAGTTTTCTTGGATTGTTGGTTTGTTCTTAATAGATTGCAAACTATTTTTCTTTATCTTTTAAGTCACCCATCTAAGAAACAAAGATTTTTATCAGCCTTATGTTATGTATGCCTTATGTTAATCTTATCCTTGATTATTTAAGAAAACCAAGTCTTATCACTTTTCAAAGAGCTAAGGGTATTTTTTTTTTTACACTTTTGACAATTTTGCCTTCTCCAAATCAGATCCTAAATGAAATTATCTTGACTCCAAACTGACTTATTCCAAAGACTCCATGGAAAGTCTCAAGGAATTTGTTCTCTCACCTTGTGAAAAGAAAGATGTTATACTAATTTGGTTTATTTGATAGGTTGGATTATTGCGTGGAAAGGCTTGTCCTCTTCCAAATAAGAAGTGATATTAATTTAGGTTATATTTGTATGGGTAAATATAAATGTAAATATTTCAGAAGTTGTATTAATTTCCTAGAAATTAGGACACCCATGAGATGTCCAATCACCATTCTAGTAATTATTCTATAATGTTGAATGTCATAGAAACAACCAAATATTCTTATTAACTGTTACCAGATCTTAAACATGCCATTTTAAATATTTTATCACCCACAGACAGATTTTGTTTTGCTCTGATTCTTCCCTGGAAGTATTTGCCATTATCTATAGGCCGGAATGCTTTGTCTTCTCAGAGACCCTTGGAAAAGACTATGACAAGAACTCTGGGCTAGAGGATTCTGATGGCTTAGCTTACATAATTTTGAGACCATAGCACTGGACTGAGTTGGTATTTCTAGAACTCTAATAGAGAAACTGACAGGTTCATAAAACTGCTCACCCAAGATCAAGCAGAATAAGAATTAATTATGTGGGGCTGAACAAACTGGTAATGGTTGTGGTTTTGGTTTCAGATGTTTTGGATTTTTAATGTTCTGTTTTCTGGATATAAAGAACGCCTTTCTTTTTTCTTAGATTATATATAAGTGTTAGTTGATCAGTCATGTCTGACTGTGACCCCATGGACTATAGCCTGCCAGGCTCCTCTGTCCATGGAATTCTCCAGGCCAGAATACTGGAGTGGGTAGCCATTCCTTTCTCTAGGGGAATTCCTGAATTCAGAGATTGAAGCTGAGTTTCCTGCATTGCAGGCAGATTCTTTACCATCCGAGCCACCAGGGAAGCCCCATATATGTGTCTGTGTATGTACGTATGTGTGTGTGTGTGTTGTATGTGTGTGCGCTGTGTGCTCAGTCATGTCCAACTCTTTGTGACCCATGGGCCACAGGCCAACTCTTTGTGACCCACCAAGCTCTTCTGTCCATGGAATTTTCCGCGCAAGAATACTGGAGCAGGCTGCCATTTCCTTCTCCAGGGGAGCTTCCCAATCCAGAGATTGAACTTGTGTCTCTTGCGTCTCCAGAATTGGCAGGTGGATTCTTTACCGCTAGCACCATATATATATGGGCTTTCCTGGTGACTCAGTAAAGAATCTGCCTGTAATGCTGGAGACCTGGGTTTGATCCCTAGGTTGGGAAGATCCCCTGGAGAAGGGAACAGCTATCCACTCCAGTATTCTGGCCTGGAGAATTACATGGACAGAGGAGCCTGGCAGGCTACAGTCCATGGGATCGCAGAGTTGGACTTGACTGAGCAGCTTTCATATATATTTGTAATGATTAGAAGATTATACTTTTATATAAAATGAAACATATATCTTTTCTCTCTGCCCAATTCCTTCAGAATTTGTGTTAATTTAATGTTTGAAGAAAGTTATTCTCATTATATTTAATTAAATAGAACAGGGAGGATCATGTCTTTTATTTGAATACTGTATTCAAGATGTAAAATCAAGGGGAGATGTATCATAAACAGAAAACATATAGTTAGGTCAGGAGATAACAAAGAGAAGCTAAATATTTCGTATATCAGTAAAACATCTGCTTTTCTTGGTTTACTTACCTGTTTCCCTACTACTTGGTGGGGAGGCTTATGGGACCTGACTTATAAGAAACCCATTGTAGCCGCTCTTCCTCAGTTTTTAGGAAATCTTTGTAGGCTCAGATGGCAACTCTAAATTGATCACCTCTTTCTGAAATCTTCTGTTTTCATTACACTGTGCTGTGCCTGTGCCTATGCCTTTCATCACTTATTAAGTCTTCTCTTAGGTTGGTTTCAACTTTTGGTGGAAGGGAGAGGATGGTAAGGTGGGTTAAACACTTGGCTCTTTCTGAATTCTTGTTTTCTGATCTTCATTGACTCCACTCTTTGCAAACTAAGGCCAGTGCCCCTGTGATGTGCTAAACTGGGACTAGTCCCTCTTAAATCCAGCATCTTTTGCTCTTTTCTGTTTGGCAAAGGAGTTGAAAGAATTGAAACCCACTCTCCCTAAGCACCAACTAAGAACAAGACAGTGTGGGATGTGTTTCACACAAAAACAATAATAATTGTTATTGTTATTATTAATAATAATATTAATAATATTATTATTAAATAATATTACTATATTAATAGTAAGCAATATATATCAGAGAAGGCAATGGCACCCCACTCTTGCCTGGAAAATCCCATGAACGGAGGAGCCTGGTAGGCTGCAGTCCATGGGGTCACTAGGAGTCAGACACGACTGAGCAACTTCACTTTCAGTTTTCATTTTCATGCATTGGAGAAGAAAATGGCAACCCACTCCAGTGTTCTTGCCTGGAGAATCCCAAGGACAGGGGAGGCTGGTGGGCTGCCATCTCTGGGGTCGCACAGAGTTGGACACGACTGAAGTGACTTAGCAGCAGCAGCAGCAAGCAATATATATAGTATACTAATATTATTAATTATAGTATTTTGTATAACAATAAAATACTAACATATACTAAAATACTACTAAAATATATAACAGCAGTGTATATGATGTTATTAGTATTATTTATTACATTATTATTAATCACAATAATAAAACAAATGATTTTGATTATAATTTTTGTTGTTGTTTAGTCACTAAGTTATGTCTGATTCTTTGCAACCTTACGGATATTGCAGAAGGCTCTCCTGTTCTTCACTATCCTCAGATATTAATTGCAATATCATTGATATATATTACATACCAATCAATAGGCTGAATATTTTATTTGCAGGGCCTTCAGACAAGTAGTCAAATCCTTCAGCAAATATTTAACTTTGCCAAAATATTTAACTTGCCAAAATATTTAACTTCTGCTATAAGTGCCTGGGAATCTTAGAGGGATTTTAAGCAAAGGTGACATGAGAGTTATTCATAATGTATTTTCTTGATGACTTTGGGACACTGTTATGTCAGTGATTATTTTATGGCATTTCAGGGGCTATAGGGGGCTTCCCAGGTGGTGCTAGTGGTAAAGAACCTGCCTGCCAATGCAGGAGACGTAAGAGATGTGGGTTCAATCCCTGGGTTGGGAAGGTCCCTTAAGGAGGGCATGGCAACACAGTCCATAGTGTCGCAAAGAGCTGGGCAGCACTGAAGCAACTTACCATGCAGGCACTGAAGGGCTACTGGAGGTAAAGATTTGCCGTGGACTATGCGGCCCCAGATTTTGTGAGATCAGCTCTGGGGATGTGCCCCAGAGGAAGGAGGCGCCATAGCTCTTAGTGAGTACAGATTCTCCCAACCTGTTCTACCCTTCTGTTTCTGCTAACTGTGCCCTGGAAACCCCAATTAGCAGGTTCTCAGTGAAGTTCCTGGAGAAGGAAATGGCAGCCCACTCCAGTGTTCTTGCCTGGAGAATCCCAGGGATGGGGGAGCCTGGTGGGCTGCCATCTATGGGGTCACACAGAGTCAGACATGACTGAAGTGACTTAGCAGCAGCAGCAGCAGCAGTGAAGTTCCACAGAGATAGATAGTTGTGAGTAAAATAAGAATAAGCTCCTTTGAGTGGGAAGTCCAAAACCTTTTCTTACTAGTAGAAGTTAAACCCTTTACTTTTTTTCCCCTCTTACAACAGATTTTGTTTTTATTGCACACTGGTTATTCCTTATTTTCTGAATAACAACGCAACTCAAAAATATGAACCTTAAATAAAAGATGTTTGGGGCCATAAAAAAAATTGAACAAATGCTAGAAGTCATTGTACTTTTACTGTAAATTAAGCATTTCAATAGATAGGATACTTCAAAGAAAATAGCAATAGCCATAGGGGATCAGTGTAATTGACTTTAGAGCTGGTCTTTCCTGTGGGTAATTTTCCTTCTCGCTATCTTTGTCCTGTTGGAACAGAACTTCAGCTCGACTTCTGATGCCTGGTCAGCACATAATCCTGTATTTCACTGTTCAGTGCTCACCACTCCAGGACACTGGGTCAGATGGAGATACCTCCACACATAAGCCAGTTTTTCTGGAGATGGACAGATACAAATCCCCAATCCAATCCCTCCTACAAAGGCCTGGCTCTGATCAAACCCACCTCAATAGGAATTCTGCTCCTGCCCCAGGACAATATGGGGTGAGTCCCCACAGAGTAACCCTGTTTGAGTCCCTTTCTCACCCAAATCTGCCTGTTGAGCCAGAGTCTGGCAGTACCGGAGGATGACTCCTTACTGGCACAGGTGTGCACCTGGGCAAGGAAGTCCTTAGAGACCTTGGAGAAAATCTTGTCACCCACAAGATAACACTCTACTCTCCAGTCCTAGGCTTAAAAACAATCATCTCAAGATTCCCTGGTGGTCCAGTGATTAAGAATCTGCCTGCCAATGTGGGGGACACAGGTTTGAGCCCTGGTCTGGGAAGATTCCACATGCTATGGGGCCACTAAGCCTGTGCACCACAGCTACAGAGCCCACGTGCTTCAACTGCTGAAGTCCAAGTGCCTAGAGCCTGTGCTCTGCAACAAGAGAAGCCACCACAATGAGAAGCCCGTGCACTGCAACTAAAGAGTAGCCCCAACTGATGCAACTAGAGAAAGCCTGCCCACAGCAATGAAGATGCAGTGCTTCAAAAAAAAAAAAAAAAAAAAAAAGGTCATCTCATTTTTATTGGCCTGTAGCTGTAGGAGGACAGGCTTGAGACATGGGGAGAGGTCAGGATAAGCACAAAGACACAGAGTGAAGTTCTGCAGAGGTTCCTCTGGCTGTGTGATCAAGCTCACATGAGTGTTACTAGACCATTTAGGAAAAAATAAACACCTTCCTACTCATGTCTGTGAGAGAAAGAAGGGGATACAACAATTTTCACCTAAAATGTCAACAGGAGAAATCATAAATTCAGTCATGTATTTAATAATCTCTAGTCTTTCCTTCCCATGATCTCTCCATTCACACTTTCCCTACTTTCCCACCACATAGACTTATGTACCCTGACCTTCTAACCTACCTGAGCAAAGGCTTCTGGGAGAGTGGAAACAGAGACCCATAGCAGCAGCTATGTTCTTGGCCTGGGGCTGTTAGAGAAGCAGGGGTGACCAGCATGAGTGTAGCAGACAACCCAGTGGTTGGTTATCTAGCCAGCTTCTGACTCACCTACATAGAGATTCTCATACTCAGACCTCAGGCTGTTCAGGGTTTATATTCACCTCTGGGTGGGTGGGGGGATGGAGGGCACCAATAATGTGTGAGTGATTTTCCAGGCCTGCCCCCTGGTGCCGATGGTCAGAGCTGCTGGTGGCGAAGGGAGGGCTGGAAAATCAATGCAAGCTACTTATTAGGTACAGAGGACAGCCAGAGCTCCGTTCCACTGTGACCCAGATTCTGTGCTGGGAGAGAGTACTGTGGAGCTGTGGTGTTATGGATGAGATAAGAGGCCACACCGGCCACATCAGAAGGGCCTGATTCCACTCTCCAAGGGCCGCTTTGCCCACGGCCCTGTGCTCTGCTGGGAGTTCCTGAGCCATGTGGGTGGGAGGGGAGCCTGCCTGAACTCAGGCCTCTCATGAGCTGTGGATGCAGGGACTTCTTTTCCTCTTACTCTTCTGTGAAGCAGTCTGTTTGTGGGGTATTCTGGGATTCTGGTTTCTGCTGTAGCCACAGAATCCACCTCTCTGTTACTAATTCAGTATGACATCCCAGCACTTTGCTACAGAGATTCAGAGCAATGGGGGATACCACCTCTGGTTTCTAGAGAATTGTCGTGAGACATCTTTCATCTTTCCCTTTTCCTTTCCCTTTTCTCCTTATGACTTGACCTCCCAGACCCTCATTCACCATCTTCAGATGTCAGAATCTTGCAGCTTTGTTCTCTTCTGCCCCAAGCCTGTCAAGGTGAGGTTCAGTGTCTGTATGTGGTGATACTGCCTTCACATCCATTCAAGCGTACATTTACTAAACACATTTTTTTAAAAAAATGTAAACACAATTTTAATGAACATCTCTTGTGTGCCATGCAGTATTTAAGTTTTGCAGATAAGAGAGTGGCTTTTTTGCTGGGCTATATCCAGTAACCTCGATTTCTTTTGTATTGGAGTTACAACCATCACGTGTTGGATTTAACTCAACCTTGTTCTCCCCCCTCCATATTTCAAACTGAAGTTGTTTATGCATAGATATTATTCCATCTATTCCACTTTAAATCCCATTCAACTGTTCTATATCTTATTTTGGTTCTTCTCCTCCTGACCTATGTACACACACACACACACACACACTCCCCTTTTGTTTTGGTCAGTACTTCATGTCCTTTACTTCATCTTACTTCCAGCCTCATTGTCCTGATTCAGTAATTGCCTTCCAGAATCTCTTTTTCTTCTCTTCTAATCCTGAAAGCTGGCCAGACCCTAACTGTCACTTCCTGGAAGCAGTTTTCTACAATGTCATTCTTCTGATAACCTTAGTTAGGTTCAGTGGTGGAGTTGGGCTTAGGTTAACTTTTGCATCTTGAATGAAACACAGACTCATTTTTCTGGGATCTAGAACCATTTACAGTTCTTTTCCAATCTATTGGTCTTGTCTTACTTCCTTCACAAATTCTATTGTGTACTCAAAGTCTTCTACTTTTGAATATATGCCCTGAGTCTCCCCTTTAAACTCTTTGATTCATTCTCTTCTCTGTAATCTAAGTAGCTTTCAGACATATCTGTTTCTCAAAATCCCAGTTCTTGAAAGTCTATCTTATATGCCATTTACCTCATGAAGTCTTTCCTGATCTCCTGACAGATGGGATATTTCCATCTTCTGAATGCCATAGTGATGAAGTAAAACGATTTTGGAATTGGACAAATATGGACTCCAAGCAGAGCACTCTCATTTTCTAAATTTGGAAACCCAAGCAAACACTGAAACTATTGGAACATTTAACTCCTCATATGTGTACAGTAATATAAGTTGCCACCTTTGTGAGGTTTTAGTGGCCGGCAGGTACACAGTGCTTTTTACAGAGTAAGTTCTTGAAAGTCATTATTATGGCATTTTCTGTTATTACAGTATTATCTCACAGTATAGTTATTTGTATATTCCTCTAAACACCCTTACAAAATCTTACAAAATATTCTATTTTATCCTTATCTCTGAGATCCCACCCATCATCTAGCACTTTGCTTCATATATATCTTAGGGACTCACTAGATATTTGTCGAATTATAATGTTAATATAAATTTGTGGAATTACAATAAGTGAAGAGATAAGGGAAAAGATAGAAATTGGAGATATTGCTGTGAACGCATGATTTTCACTGTGTGTGTGTGTGTGTGTGTGTGTGTGTGTGTGTGTGTGTGTGTGTGTGTTATTTGCGTTGCATGTTCCCGAGCTGTTTCCAATGCAAGTGCCTGAAAGCAGATCCCAAACTTCCTTTCTACATGCTGCATATCAGTAAAAAGAACCAGTAATGCTTGGACAAATGGTTAATTCTAGGTCTGAGGCAGGCAAACACAGAGTCTGGACTTTTATTTTTAAAACCAGAAAGGAAGGAAATGATCAAAGAATAATATGAACGTGTCAAAAGGACACCAAAGTCAGCTTGAAGGCGATTCCACTGAACAAATGGAAAATAACTGAAGAATCAAAATAAATTGTCAAAATAATGATAATATATTGAATAAACAAGGTAAACAATGAATCATAAAATGATATATATAAATAATTGATAAAGAACAGGAAAAGATATTTATCAAACAATTATCAAAACTACCTCCCTGAAAAATATTTTATTAATTTAAAGAGAAAGAGTACTTCAAAGTAGAGAATCTTGACTTATGCCACTTTAAGCAATCCAACTGGGTATCATTAGAAGTGGAATAACTCAGAACCATGTGCCTCTTGATAGCATGCAGTGAAAAAACACAACATCACTTCTGTCCTGCCAAAGGTCCATAACCTGCTTCTAATCATGAGAAGACAGCAGACAAATTAAACTTCAGAGACTTTTAATAAAATACTCGACTTGTAATCTTTGGAAATATCCAAGTTATGAAAGACAAGGGATTGCTGAGAGACCGTTCTAAACTAAAGAAGATTAACAAAGCATGCCAATGAACACAAAGCTTGATTCTGAGCTGGATTTATGTTTGGGACACCTGGCAAAACACTGAATGGGACCTGAGGATTAGAAGATAGTGAGTCAGTGTTACTTTCCTGATTGGGGTGATGGCTTTGTGGTACGTAGGTGAATGTCCTTGTTTGTAGGGACTTCTAAAGTATTTAAGGTCTCAAAAACTTACTCTAATGGTTCAAGAAAAAGTTCTTTGTATTGCCCTTTCAACTTTTCTGTAAATTTGAGGAGGGGGAAGAAATTTAAAGAGAAAGTGGTACTTAGTCTTGCTTGGGAAGATAGTTGAGCAGCAGTAAAAAGGAAAGTAAGAGAAATTATTTGGGACATGGGAAAAATGGGGATGAATCTTTGTAGATTTTCTAGATGGACACGAGCATTGGGTGATCATTAACTCAGGAGACTGGCTTCTTTGGGAAATAATGTTCTTGATTAGGTGGAAGGAGAAGAGGTAAGGTTGAGGGGCTCTAATTTTCCTTCTGCCCTTTCTTTTCTAAAATAAGTTATTCTTTCTCAGGCCCTTGGGCAAAAGCATTACTGGGTTAGGAAGAATTGGAAGGGGTACAATATTTTACGTTTTGGAAGGGGAAGCATTGGTATTGTGATATGCAGAACTGAAATCTGGGTCTAATTTCTGTTTCCTGCCAGTAAGTGTTGAGATGAGTGACAGTGGTTCTTGCCTCCGTGTCTTTGTAATTTCATTGTGCTGTGTGATAGAATTTCCTTTTTCTTAGAAAACTTTCAAAGGCGTATTTAAGGCTGTAGGGGCATGATGTATCCAACTTACTCTCAACTCCTTTAGAGTTAGATTTAGATGAGGCAGATGGGGCAAAATATAAACAATTGGTGAATTCAGGAAAGAGTATGTAGGAGTTCCCTGTAGTGTACTTGCAACTTTTCTTTAAGTTTGAAATCTTGTTAAAAATCTCAAGTGTCGGGGGAATGGGAATCAGTAATGGTATTGCCTTTGTCAGACCTGAGAGACACTTAAGCTAGGAGGGAGCAGAGACCTTGGAGATTGTTGTTGTTTAGTCTCTAAGTCATGTCTGACTCTTTTGTGATCCCAAGGACTGTAGCCCACCAGGCTCCTTTGTCCATGGAATTCTCCAGGCAAGAATATTACAGTGGGTTGCCATTTCCTCCTCCAGGGGATCTTTCCAAACCAGGGATTGAACACACATCTCCTGCTTGGCAGGTGGATTCTTCACCACGGATCCACCAGGGAAGCCCAATGTCGGAGATAACTGAGGATTAACTAAAGAATTTATGAATGTGCTTCAGGTAACTTCTAAAGTCAAGGATTGTGCAAATTATCAAGGTCACTGTAAACTCTGTAAACATTGTAAAAGGAAAGACTGAAACCAGAGGTTACTGGATTTGAAGCAATATAGAACAGGACTTAGGGCTATTAAAGAAATCCTTATTCTGACTTCCATTGAAATGCTCTGAGAACATAAAACTGGATAGAAACAGGTGTCAGAGTTAACATGACTGCTTGATTATGATCCTGGCATTTGAGTGTATTAAATTGGAGGTGTACATATCTAGTCTGATAGAATGACCTTATACCATAAGGTATAAGGAGGAAGTAAAAGTACATTAAAGCCTTTACACCATTTTGTAACTTCCATGTAGGGAAGGGAGGAATAAGCATAGATCAAGTGGAAAAATTAAAACATTATTTGCTGCAGTCTTGGAAGAATCCTGAAGGATGCTCAGGGGAAAGGGATTTGGATCAGTCCAGAGGAGTGGGCATTGGGCAAAGATAGGGAGCCATGGATGGCTCAGCAAGTAAAGAATCCACTTGTAATGCAGAAGACAGGAGACCATGGGTTCAGTCCCCTGGAGGAGGAAATGGAAATGTACTCAGTATTCTTGCCTGCAAAATCCCATGGACAGAGGGATCTGGCGGGCTACAGTCCATGGGGACGCAGAGTTGGACACAACTTAGCAAGTAAACAGTAACAACAAAAGGGAACTCTGGATGCCAGGAGCATGACATATTTGTTGGAAAGTCTCCCAGAAGGAGTCTAACTGCTAATACTCAGGCTAAGAAAATCTGTCTTGCTAAAATGGAAATGGAATTTATTAACAAATGTGTGTCCTTGGGAAATACTGTTTATGTACTTAAGTGCCCTCCTTGGAAGCACTATAGAGGCTAATCTCCCATCTTCTAAAGTCCATGATAGGGGCAGAGACACCATCTGAGAGGATGGCTTCAGGATCACAAATCACCAACCACTTGGAAAAAATGAAGTCTTCTTTTTAATAAGATCCCTTGACACCTGTCTGGAATCTGACTCTACTCGTTCCCTTGAGACACTCAGGAACTTCTGAGGAAAAGAGACCCTGGAGAACTGGGCTAGTCAACATGGCTTTTCCTTGGAGATTCTTCTCATGATGTCTGAGTTTATAGGTTTTCCTTCTCCTCCTCCTACAGACGTAACTTTCAGGGCCAGTGTGCATGTCATGCACCTCTTTTTCTCTAAGCTCCAGTCCAATCTAGAGAGAGAGAAAGTGATTGTAAGATTATAAAGCCCTGAAGAAGCACCAGGGTGTTTTGCTTTTGTAGATGCTTTCAGATTAAGTTTGCAATGTGCCTGGGTTACCTGTATGTGTGTCTTAACTTAAGCAAGATCTAGTCCCTTGTGCTCCTGCATCCTTTATGGGCCAGGATCTGGAGTTCTGCGATGGGAAGCTGCAAAGACATGACAACTGGGCTCATGTCGTAAAAAAAAATAAAAGCACAGTCTGGCAGATTCTTTCCCATCCTATGATCAAGTGTTTTTCTTTCTCTGGCTTCTTCAGATAGCTATAATAATCATAGATTTTTAAAGAGTCCCTGGCATCTTGAAATTTGTGTTTCAAGGTCTCTGGAGAGGTCATAGAGTTTTTGTTTTTTTGGAAGAATAATTGACATGTAATATTTTTTTGTGAGGTTAGCCAAGTTGCATGTTTTAAGTTCCTTCTCACTTCCTAACAGGTTCACTCCAATTTAAATAACATACTTGATTTGTTGTAAGTATCAATACATTCCATAATAGTTTGTTTTCTTGTAAATACAGTTTTCTTTGCATCTTCAAGCTTTTTTCTCTTTTTCTATTTGGAATGTAATCTTCCTGATTAAAACACTTGCTATTCTATCTTTTCATTATATTCTGCTGTTTCAACATTCTTATTTTCCCAAGAGGATAATCTAGAAATAATTTCTCTCTGTCTTTCTCATCTTCCATTGTCTCACACTGTTTTCTTCTTTTTTTTTGTTGACTTAAAAAAAAAATACTTGGATGGTTTCTTCCTATCATAGAGCCATACCAAGAAAAAATTTAAATGGTTTGCCCAAGACCACATGCTTTTTGGTTTTCTTTTTTTTTGGCCACCCCGTGTAGCATGTGGGATCTTAGTTTCCCAACAAGGGATTGAACCCAGGCCCCCTGAAATGGCAGAGTCTTTACCACTGGGCCATCACTGAAGTCCCCAAGACCACGTGTTATGACATTAACAGATTCCACATCAGGTTCTGACTCCCTAGGGTCCAGCCAATTCCCATGCTTCTTACATCACAGTGAGCCCCTAAAGAGCTGTGGATCTAGCAGTGACAGATTTGCAAGCATAAAATCTTATTTTTGGCCAAATGAGAATCTTTTTAAAAATCAACTTAGATGAGGTATATTACATTCCATCCTATTGTACTATATAATGTTATACAATGTGATAAACACCATGTTTACTGTAAATGATGTAACAAAATGCACCAATATAGGTATACATTTTGGTGAATTTTGATAACTTTATGTGACTGTGTAACTACCATCATAATCACGAACATTCCCTTCATCCCTAAAAGTTCCCATCCCTAAAAGTGTTCTTTTACAGTCAATTTCCTAACAATTCTGGTAACCACCTCTTGCTTTATTGCAAGTGTAGATTAAAATTATATTTTCTAGCGTGCCCTATAAATGGAATCACATTGTATCCACTCTTTTGTGTCTGACTTCTTTGGTTTAATATAATGCTTGATAGCATCAGTCATGTTGTTTGTATTAGTAATCTGTTCCTTTTATTGCTGAGCCATATTTCATTGTATAGATACACCATAAAAGTTTCAGTGGTTTTTAGTTTTTGGCTTTTAGGAATAAGGCTTCTAGGATATTCATGTTCGCTTCTCTATATGGACATCAGTTTTAATTTCTCTTGTGTAAATACTTAGGAAAAATATTGAATCATGGAGTAAGTATGTATTTATTTTTCTAAAAATATGCTAAACTGTTTTACAAAGTGGTTGTACTGTTTTATAAGACTGCCATCAATATTTTAGAGTTCCAATTCTTTTGCTTCCCTGACAACATTAGGGGTTGTCAAGTTGTTAATTTTAGCCATTTGAGTGGGCATGGAGTAGTACCTCATGGTGTTATTTTACATTTCTCTGGTGGCTAATAAGGCTATGATGTTGAGCATTCTTTCATGTACTTACTCACCATTTGTATATCTTCTTATGTAAAATGTCTATTTAAATATTTTTCCAATTTAAAAACATGTCTCTTAGTATTGAGCTCTAAGAATTCTTTATACATTTGAATACAAGTTTAGACATGTATATTGTGGATATTTTTTCCCAGTCTGTGGCTTTCCTTTTCATTTTTCTAACAATGTCTATTGAAGCATAGAAGCTTTATTTTGATGAAGTTCAGTTTGTGATTTTGTCCTTTTATAGTTTATGCTTTTTTATTTTGTGTCTAGGAAATTTTCTCATTCCAAGGTCATGATTTTCTCACATATTTTCATCTAGAATTTTTGTTTTAACTTTTATGTCTTTGATTTACTTTGATTTTTTTGTATATGGCATGAGGTAAGATTTGAGGTTTATTTTTTCTGTCTAGCTATCCAATTGTTTGTAACAGCAACATTTATTGATAATACTATTATTAAGATATTTAAAAACTTTGTAAAAAATTAATTGACCATATATATGTGGATCATTTTTGATCTATGTTTTGTTCCACTGAGCTGTATATCTATCCTTATACCAGTACTATGCTGCCTCGTTACTGTAGTCTTCAATTGCAATAGTGTAAGTTTTTAAATTTTTTTGGGAAATTGCTTTGGCTTTTGTAGTTCTTTGCATTTCCATATATGTTTTAGAATGGGAACAGGTTTTATTTCCTGACTAGAGGATTTGGTACCCTAGTCTTATGAGGGTCATTGTGAATCCAGACATTGGGAGAGACAATAGGGAAGGGAAAGGGAAGTCGCTTAGTCATGTCCGACTCTTCGTGACCCCATGGACTGCAGCCTACAAGGCTCCTCCGTCCATGGGATTTTCCAGGCAAGAGTACTGGAGTGGGGTGCCATCGCCTTCTCCGATGAATGAGTCTACCTATTTGTAAAAACGTGACTGATGAAAACAGTACAGTCCCTAGGTTATCACACTGTGCGAGTTCATTTGTCAAGAGGGAGCAACTCAAAGGACATCACACAATCTATAAACCAGCTGGAAGGAGCCATTCAGACTTTGCCCTGACAAACCCTCTCTGGGCGATGATTAGACAAGTCCTCATAGATGATACACTGTGTGCAGAAGTGCTGATCAGAATCAGGTTTGGAATGGTATGCGACTGTATTGATGGTTTGAGTCACATCACTGTCTGGCTTGGGCTTTCTAATGAGGATCTGGCCCCCACCAGCAGCGACAAGCTTAATAAGGTTGTCCTTTGAATGGTGTCTGAAGGGTCCCCTCAAATAGAAGTAACATCCATCAAACAGCTTTGGCAACAGCTGTTCTCTGTTGATCCTGCTTTTCTGTGGTCCTTCAGGAATTTCATTCTTTTCTTCCTGTTCACATTCTTTGCTTTGTAGTATGCTTTCACCCATTCAAATTTTAGGATCCAGCATCCACTGAGAATTCCAAGCATACATTTCAGGGTGCTTTGAACTGTATCACCAGGAACAATGACATGAGTTACTGTAATGTCAAACTCAGCACATTTTTTAGCCTTAAGAATCGTTGAAAGGAAGAGACAATGGATATTATTTAAGAAAGAATTCCATTGAATGCGATGATGAGGTACAAGTGACTCCAAAATACTGACCTTGGTTGACTGGAATAATGGTGAGGTCATCAAGAAAGACAGAAGTTAATATAAAGAGTGTTTGTGCTTAGGTGCTCAGTTGTGTCTGACTCTTTGTGACTCCATGGACTGTAGCCTGCCAGGCTCCTCTGTCTGTGGGATTCTCCAGGCAAAATACTGGAGTGGCTAGCCATTTCCTTCTCCAGGGGATCTTCCCAACCCAGGGATTGAACTTGGGTCTCCTGAATTTGCAGGCAGATTCCTTACCATCTGAGCTACCAGGGAAGCCCAAGATGTAGAGGGTATGTCCCAAATATAAGAGGATAAATGTTTATTAGTTTTTGAAAAAGTAAAATGTATTATATCAGCAAGACCCATAAGTAGAAGAATCCAGAGGATTCTTTGAGGAAAAGATTGATGATAGAAGTAGGGATCTGAGAGCAATTAACATAGAAATTATAACTGGAAAAACTGAGGAGAGTGTGGAAAGAAAAAAGCAAAGGCCAAAGATTGACCAAAGAACAGCATTTCCGTTATGATATAGGTGGAATGAGCAGCTTCATGGGAGAGAACTAAATTAGTGCTGAGAAAAGAGAAAACTAGTGTGGTGTCATGGAAACTAAGGTCAGAGAATGTTTCCAGGAGGCACGGTTTTCAGAAGTGTAAAATGAATCAGAGGGAAAAGAGAAAGAGGAAAAAGCAAAGTCTGACACTTATAGCAATGGAGACTTCTTTGACATTTGAGAGAACAGTTTTGTAGGAGTGACCATGACGAAACCAACTTTCAGGGAATTATGGCAGGTGGGAGAGAAAGTTTATTTCATAATTCTGAATAAGAAAAGAGGGAGAGCAATGGAATGATCACTGTCCGCAAAATCAAATGTATATTCTCCACACAGGTTGTGTACTCTGGCTTTTTGGTAGAGGGAACTAGTGCACTCTATTTCTTATAATTATATAAAATTCTGTGTTCACCAAATTTTTAAAAATTGATAAGCCAATTCAGATCCCAGCAGCCGGCAGACTCCTTTCTCCTCCTCCTCTCAACTCTGATGCTTACATTCCCTGTTCACAGCTTGAATTGTCCTTCCCCTTTCTTACTATAGTGGAAACTAAACCATGTTCTCCCAATTACTTGTCTCTCTTCCTGACTTCATTCTTAAAAAGGACTACTGAGGTCAGCAAAAAAGATTACTGTGGCGGGACTCAGTGAACAATTTCAGTGGAGAGATCACAGCACAAATTGTCCTGCAGTTCTTTGAGGGTGTGATGACATGTTTGGACCACATTCTTTCTCCGAATTGAGGTTTCTAGATTCGAAACTCAACTGAAATACTTTGTAAAAGTTATTGGTGGCCCTGTCACCAGATCCAGTGATGACTGATCAAAGTTCATCTTTCAGATTACTTCCTTCTGCTATATCATTGCCCTCAAAACTTTCATCTTTATCATTTTCTTGACCTGCACTTCATTAGTAAGCCTCTTGTTCCTGGAGTTTGTTTTAAGTGGTAGACCTCATTACTGTTCGGGACACAGGGCATCTCTCTTTCCCGGCTCGATCTTCCCTTTCCCAACATCAGTGCTGTGAGCATTTGTTCAGAAGTCTCCATGCGCAGGGCAAGTTTGCACCTCATGATTGTGTTTACAGGTATAAACCCCACAGAGGCAACCAGAGTTTTCTCTTTCTATTCAGGGGTCATTACATGAGCTTTCTGGTCACAAAGGGGGAACTGTGCTCACTCAATTCAGCTATCATTGTCCCTTACTATGAAGTCAAGTTGCTGATGGGAATTTTCCCCGTGCTGACTGCCTCTCTCTGTTGCCTTAGGACACTGATATAGCAGAATGCAGAGAAAGAACTTCACAGAAGTGGCAGAATTCATCTTCCTGGGATTCTCCATCTTTGGAAATCACCAGATAACCCTCTTTGTGGTTTTCCTCATCACCTACATTTTCACTCTGACTGGGAACATCATCGTTATCACTGTCATCTGCATTGACTGTCACCTCCACACTCCCATGTACTTCTTTCTCAGCATGCTGTCTAGCTCCGAGACTGTGTACACGCTGGTCATCATCCCACGAATGCTTTCTGGTCTCATTTTTTATAACCAGCCTATATCTTTGGGAAGCTGTGCAACTCAGATGTTCTTTTTTGCCATGTTGGCCATTAATAATTGCTTCTTGCTCACAGTAATGGGCTATGACCGTTATGTGGCCATCTGCAAGCCCCTGAGGTACACAGTCCTCATGAACAAAGGCGTGTGTGCTAGGTTAGTCTGTGGGTCCTTTGGCACTGGCCTTGTTACGGCAGTTCTCCAAGTAACGGCCATGTTCACCTTGCCCTTCTGTGGCACCATGGTGGACCACTTCTTCTGTGACATTTACCCAGTCATGAAACTGTCTTGTATTGATACCACTATCAATGAGATCATCAATTATGGTGTAAGTTCATTTGTGATTATTGTGCCTGTTGTCCTGGTCTTCATTTCCTACATCCTCATTATCTCTTCCATCCTTAAGATACCCTCAGTCGAGGGCCGCAAGAAGACCTTTGCCACGTGTGCCTCTCACCTCACTGTGGTTGTTGTCCACTACGGCTGTGCCGCCATGGCCTACCTCAAGCCCAAATCAGAAAATGCAATAGAAAAAGATCTTCTTCTCTCTGTGACCTACACCATCATCACTCCCCTGCTGAACCCTGTTGTTTACAGTCTTAGGAACAAGGAGGTCAAGGATGCCCTGTGTAGAGCTGTGGGCAGAATCAGTTCTTAACAGATTGAATTGTTTTGTCAGGAGACCTTTGGCTCAGTGTAATGTGTCTACTCACAAACATGCCACGATACACAAGTTCATCAAATACAATGTGTGTGGAGAATAATGTCAAAGAGTTGAAATGCTTTTCTTTCTCATGCTGTAGGGGCAAAGCAGAAAGCAAGGTTTTTGCTCTGATGAATTTTGTTACCAGATACAAGAATCATTCCAAGCCAGAGTAAGACTACTTGTTTCTGTGCCTGAGGAGTTCTGTTTGGAGACCTCTTTTGGCCTTCATTTTACCTGGCTCCTCTCAGGCAGTCAGACCCTTGATGTAGTCTGGTAAGAAGATGTGAGAAGAGGCAGCTGGAACAGATGTGGAAGAGGTCTTAGGAAATGAAGCAGCAGAGACAGCCCAAGGATGGCTTTCATTCTCAGAAGCTGAATCACTTGCCCTGTAGCAGTCATTTCAGAAAGGGTTTTCTTAACTCCTGCTGATTGAAAAATGAAGAGCCTCAGAAAAGGGTAGCACTTCTTTTTTTTTTTTTTTTTTTACAAGAGAGAAGTAGGTTTTATTAATCTAAAGGCTTTTTTTTTTTTGCCAAAATAAAATATAAGCATTTACAAATTTCATAAAAGTACTCTACAGTATTAAAAATGAAGATATAATAACACAGAGAAAGGGCATTAAAAATATAGTAACCAAGAGAGTATTGATAGAAAGAAAAACATTAATGGCACAAACTAGAGTCCAGAAAGAAACCTGTACCTATATGGTTAACTGTTTGTTTTTTTTTTTTTTTTTTTTTTTTTAAGAAACAAAGGCAATTCAGTGGAGAATGGAAAGTGTTTTACCAATTCATGCTGGAACAACTGGATGTCTATGTGTAAAAACACCAGTTATTATCCACCTCTTGCAGTTTATACAAAATTGACTCAAAAATATGGTAGAATTAAATGTAAAATCTAAAAAACTACTAAACTTTTAAGAAAATATTTGTGCCTTTATGTTAGGCAAAGTTTCCTTTTTTGTATGAAACCAAATGCATAGTTCATAAAAGATAAAAAAAGATAAATAACCTCATCAAAATTAAGAATTTCTACCCCTCAGAACATACTACTAAGATGAGAAGACAACAACCTAGAAGAAATTTGCATTTCACAAATGTGAAAAGGGATTGGGTCTGGAGTATATAAAGAGCACTCAAAAAAAAAAAAAAAAAAAGCTCAAAAGAAAGCAAGCAAACCAAGTTATAAATGGACCACAGATTTGAACAGATATTTCACTGAAGATTAATTAATGGCAAACAAGTACATGAGAACATGTTCAATATTAGCCATTAGGGAAACGCAGATTAAAATCACAATGAGCTACCACCACACATATTAGCATAGGCAAAATTAAAAGTAATGAAGACAAACATTATGATATGGAATAAATTTTGTGAAGGATACTGAAGAATTGATGCTTTTGAACTGTGGTGTTGGAGAAGACTCTTGAGAGTCCCTTGGACTGCTAGGAGATCTAACAAGTCCATCCTAAGGAAATCAGTCCTGACTATTCATTGGAAAGACTGATGCTGAAGCTGAAACTCCAGTACTTTGGCCACCTCACATGAAGAGTTGACTCATTGGAAAAGACGCTGATGCTGGGAGGGATTGGGGGCAGGAGGATAAGGGGACAGAGGATGAGATGGCTGGATGGCATCATAAACTTGATAGATGTGAGTTTGAGTGAACTCTGGGGTTGGTGATGGACAGGGAAGCCTGGTGTGCTGCGATTCATGGGGCTGCAAAGAGTTGAACGCAACTGAGTGGCTGAACTGACTGTTTTTAGGCATATCAAGGTATGAGTCAGTTCAGTTCAGTTGCTCAGTGATGTCTGATTCTTTGTGACCTCACAGACTGCAGCATGCCAGGCTTCCCTCTCCATCACCAACTCTTGGAACTTGCTCAAACTCATGTCCATTGAATTGGTGATGCCATCCAACAGTCTCATCCTCTGTCGTTCATTTCTCCTCCTGCCTTCAAACTTTCCCAGCATCAGGATCTTTTCCAATGAGTCAGTTCTTTGCATCAGGTGGCCAAAGTATTCATCTTCAGCATCAGTCCTTCCAGTGAATATTCAGGACTGATTTCCCTTAGGATTGACTGGTTTGATCTCCTTGCAGTCCAAGGGACTCTCAAGAGTCTTCTCCAACACCACAGCTCAAAAGCATCAGTTCTTCGGCACTCAGCTTTCTTTATGGTCCAACTCTCACATCCATACATGACTAGTGGAAAAACCATAGCTTTGACTAGATGGACCTTTGTTGGCAAAGTAATGTCTCTGCCTTTTAATATGCTGTCTAGGTTGGTCATAGCTTTTCTTCCAAGGAACAGGTGTCTTTTAATTTCATGGCAGCAGTCACAATGTGCAGTGACTTTGGGGCTCCAAAAATGAAGTCTGCTACTGTTTCCACTGTTTCTCCATCTATTTGCCATGAAGTGATGGGACTGGATGCCATGATCTTAGTTTTTTGAATGTTGAGTTTTAAGCCAGCTTTTTCACTCTCCTTTATCACTTTCATCAAGAAGCTATATGTTAATATGAAAATATACTTGGAAGTAATAAGGTCAATGCATTAGAAATATCTTTCACATATAATTATACATAATTATATATTCAATTGACTGATTTTTCTTATAACAACTTAAACATTCTGTTGGTATCATGAAGAAGAGTTGTCACAGATAAAGAATAACTGAAACAGTAGTAAATGATTGCTGAATAATGACTTCATTTTCATCTTGTCACTTGTTATTATCCATCCATGTTAGTTCCTTGGCTCTTATGCATTTCTATGTATCTCTCTTCTTTATTCGAAATCAAAGCAAAAATCTCTGTTGTTCCCTAGAGGCTAAACTGGGAGAGAACATATTGGTGGCTGTTCTCTGTAACTGTACTTTTATCCAGATGCACTTTTTATAAAGTCTTCTCTATTCAACCTATGGAAACCTTTCAGATTTCATACTTCTATTTAGTAGCTGAAGTGGCATTGAAGTAGTTGTCTTAGATATTGGCTGTTCTGATTCCAAAGTCTAAGGCAAATGCCATTGGAATTCACTTTTCTCAGAGAATAGTGCAGACTTCATCCTTCTCTCAATACTAACGTATAGAAAAATCAGCATATTTGTGCTACATTATTTTATATCCTCAATGATTAAGGTTGTAAGAATATTTTTTTTGTGCATCTTATTACTAGTTTATCTCTGCTCTGAGGCAGAGCTGAGAGATATGAAGAAACATTGATATGGACACGTGTCTTTTTGTACATTCCTGTCATGATTTCATCCCCAGGTCACTTCCTGTCCCTTTCTTTCCAGCTTTATTTCTCTGTTCTGAACTATACAAATAGTACTATTGCATCTTCTGTATGACTGTAATTTACTCTCTGTTCCATAGGTCTCAATGTGAGGAGATCAGCAGGGCTGGGGTTCCTTGTCCAGTGTCCTTTGTGGCATGCTCTCATAGTTGGGTGACATCATAGCTGATATCAGAGTCTCGATGGTAACCATCACTGGTGTCCCTCTAGAATAGGTTTCTCAACCTGAGGTTCATAGTGCCTTCAGGAGTAGTGTTTATAAGGGCTTCAGGGGACTTTTGAACTTTACGGAATTATTTAGTAAATTTTGTGCTCAAGTGTGAATCTGCCTTTTCTATCATATTCTCAAAGAATTTTCTCTGATATATTTCTTCCCTCAAATCCTAACAGAGACATACTGCAGAATCCAGCTTCCCTCTTTCATAGACCATTTGCTTCCATAATTTTCTTAAACTCTTTTGGAGAAGCATTCTTTAACCCCGTTTAT
Organism: Bos mutus; assembly: GCF_027580195.1. NCBI lineage: Eukaryota > Metazoa > Chordata > Mammalia > Artiodactyla > Bovidae > Bos > Bos mutus. The sequence continues at coordinate 2,732,264 of NC_091619.1, read as the reverse complement.
TTTTGTCTATGTGGGCACTGCTATTTTTCATTAAGCTGGGGAAATGGAACATTAAATGGTGGTTCTCACCTGGGAGACTGAGGGGTAATGGAGGGTAGATAGATAATCTGAAGGCACATGTGGATATATTGAGAGGCTTGCAGTTCAAGATGGTGGAGTAGAAGGACCTGCACTTGTCTCCTCTGAGAGCACCAAACTTGCAAATAGCTGTTGAATAACCACTGACAGGAGGACACTGGAACCCACCAAAAAAAGGTACCCCACCTCCAAAGACAAAGAAGAGTTTGCAGTGAGATGACAGGAGGGGTGAAGTCATGATAAAATAAAATCCCATACCCACTGGGTGGGTGACTGACAGACTGAAGAATAATGAAACCAAAGAAATTCTCCCACTAATGTGAAGGTTCTGAACCCCACATCAGTCTTCCCAGCCTAGGGACCCAGCAAAGGGACTGGGAATCCTAAGGGAATCTGGCCTTGAGGGCCAGCAGGATTTGATTATATACCTTCCGAAGGACTGGGGGAACAGAAACGCCAGCCTTGGAGGGCACAGACAAAATTTTGCATGAACCAAGACTCAGAGGAGAGAAGCAAAGATCCCATAGGAGACTGAACCAAAACTACCTCCTAGGGTTAGAGGGCCTCCTGTGGAGGCGTGGGTTGGCAGGAGCTCATCACAGGGATAGGGGCACTGGAAATTCCCCCTTGGCATAAACCGTTTTAGAGTTTGCCATTAATCCTATTATGGAGCGCATAGACCCCAGGGCTGGGCCACCTCAGGCCAAACTACTACAGGGAGGCAATGCAACCCATCAGCAGATAATTGGACCAAATCTTCACTGAGCAAGGTCCTGCCCACCAAAGCAAGACCTAGTTTGTCCTCTCACCATTCCCTCCTATCAAGAAGCTTTCACAAGCCTCTTATCTTCATCCATCAGAGGGCAGACAGAACAAGCAAGAAGCAGGACTACTTCACAGCAGTTAAAACAAAAACCATATTACAGAAAGTTAATCATGATGAAAAAGCAGAAAGTTATGTCCCAGATGAAGGGACAAGATAAAATCCCAGAAAAACAACTAAATGAAGTGGAGATAGCAACCTTCCAGAAAAAGAATTCAGAATAATAATAGTGCATATGATCCAGGATTTTGGGAAAAGAATGGAGGCAAAGATTGACAAGATGCAAGAAATGTTTACCAAAGACCTACAAGAACTAAAGAACAAACAGAGATGAATAATACATTAGAAGAAATCCATAGCAGAATAATTGAGGCAGAAGAACATATAAATGACCTGGAGGACAGAATGGTGGAAATCACTGCCACAGAATAGAATATAGAAAAAAAGAATGAAAAGAAATAAAGACAGCCTAAGAGACTTCTGAGGCAACATTAAACTCATCAACATTCACATTATAGGGGCCCCAGAAGGAGAAGAGAGAGAAAAAGGACCTGAGAAAAATTTGAAGAGCTAATAATAGCTGAAAACTTCCCTAACATGGGAAAGGAAATAGTCAACCAAGCCCAGGAAGCACAGAGAGTCCCAGGCAGGATAAATCCAAGGAGGAACACACTGAGACACACAGTAATCAAACTGACAAAAATTAAAGACAGAGATAAAATATTAAAAGCAACAAGAGAAAAATGACAAATAACATACAAGGGAACTCTCAACAGGCTATCAGCTGATTTCTCAACAGAAACTCTACAAGCCAGAAGGGAAGGGTGTGGTATATTTAAAATGATGAAAGGGAAGAAACAGCAACCAAAAATACTCTACCAAGCAAGACTCTCCTTCAGATTTGATAGAGAAATCAAAAACTTTTCAGACAAAGGTTAAGAGAATTCAACACCACCAAACCAGCTTTTCAACAAATTCAAAAGGATCTTCTCTAGGCAGGAAACACAAGAAAAGGAAAAGATCTACAGAAAATATACTCCAAACAAGAAAACTGTAATAGAATCACACATATTGATAATTACCTTAAATGTAAATGGATTAAATGCACCAACCAAAAGACATAGTCTGACTGGGTAAATGAGAACATGTGCATATATGCATTTCCACTTACCACATCACTCTGCTTGACTGCCCCCCCCAATTGTATGTAATTATTTTATACTGTTAAGTTAATCATGTTTGCATTATAGCTTGTAATTATAATGGTATTTTATTTTTTGGCTATTGACTGTGAAAACTGATAAACATCTTTTACTATTGTGATTATGTAACCTTTACTCAATACCATTGTATCATGATTGGTCAACAGAAAAGTAATAGAGATCTACATCACCAAAACTGCCATTTAATGAAAAATCTGTAATCACTTTTTAAAAATCCAAATGTATATCAGAATTATCTTGAAATTTTTTGAAAAGTAAAAATGACCAGGTATTGCTTTTTTTTTCCCCTCCAGAGCTCCAGATTCATTTCTAATTAGCAGTCATGTTTAAAAACAATTGGACTATATGATGATCTTTTACTTTTATCTGGTTTGTTTCAGTTTTTCTACTTCATATTCAGTTTATGTTCTCTAATTTCTCTATCTCTTCTCTTTTTTTAATGTTCTTTCTCAAGCCTTTATCAAGTATGTAGTAGAAAAGCTTTTTTTTTTAACACATATGTATATAAATATGTATAATATATAATTTTAGAAAACTGAAAGTTTACCTAACTAAAAAAATTATGACATTTTGATTCCACTTGTTTGACTTAGTATGAGTAGAATGCTAGATTTATAATTTAAAAGTAGATATGCAACAAGCAACAAAGATTTACCATGCAGCATAGGGGACTATAGTCAATATCTTATAATAACCTATGATGGAAAATAGTTTCAATATGCATATTTGTATAACTGAATCACCTTGCTGTGCACCTGAAACACTTAAGTCAACTATACTGCAATAAGGTATATGTATATATATATAAGAAGGCACATGTGGTCTTCTTTTTTAAAAAATGTTTATTTAAAAAAAATTTAATTGGAACATAGTTGCTTTATAGTGTTGTGTTAGTTTCTGCTGTACAGCAAAGTGAATCCGTTATACATATACATATGTCTACTCTTTTTTAGATTTCCTTCCCATTTAGGTCACCACAGATCACTGAGTAGGGTTCCTTGTGCTATAGAATAGGTTCCTATTAGTTATCTATTTTATAATAGTAGTGTATATATTTTGACACACTTTACAAAATTGTAGTAAAATCTTGTCATTTAAAGTTTACATATAACAAAAACTACCTACATATGTGTCCACATATAACTTGGATAAAAGTAGCAAATTTTAAGACCTAAAAAAATGTGGACACACACATAGGTATATACTATGTAGGTATGTATATAGATCAATGTCTATACAGATATGGAGAAATATGTAGATAGTAGAGATATAGGTAGTTTTTGTTATACTTGTGATCTTCTTTATTGACGGTTTTCTGGCTTTCTTCCATCCCATCCCTTCCACTTTCTTAAGTGTTGAAACATCATTCCTGCCCCTCCTCAACACACCTCACAGATGAGTGAATTGCCCATTAGTGCTCATTGTTTACCCACTTTGCATGGACTTAGACTCACTGGAGGAAGCCACTTCTACAGTCTGTGCAGCAAATATATAAGAGTAGGTATGCCTGTGTGGTCCCAGGTCCTTCTAGTAGGATGACTCAGGAACAGTGAATCACGTATGTGTGTGTGCATGTGTGTGTCCACATTTTTTTAGGTCTTAAAATTTGCTACTTTTATCCAAGTTATATGTGCACACATATGTAGGTAGTTTTTGTTATATGTAACCTTTAAATGATAAGATTTTACTAAAATTTTATAATCAATTCATAATACTTAGATTGCTGGTAATGTGGGGGCTGTCTTGATTATCTTCTTCTGTTATCATAATTTTCCAACATTTCATTCTACACATGTTTCTTCATCTTGGGTTTCTTGTGCATTGCAAACATCTTGTTTCAGCACTTCTTTTGTTTAGCTTTTCTGCTCATCAGAAAAGTAACCGTAATGTCGTATATTTATTCAGTATCTGTGCATTTCTCAAGCACTGTGTACTGAGCAGTTAAGTAGTTCTGGGTCTACAATCCTGGGCAATGCAGGATTCTATTTCTAGTTCTTCACAGTCCAATGGGAAGACAGAGAAAATAAGAAAAATACCAAAACTTGCTATAGGCATACATATAGGATTGTTGTTTGGAGTCAGGAGTGTTGTACAAAAAAAAAAAAAAAAGAGAACCGATCAAAATCTATTTAGAAGGTCAGAAAATAATTCAGAGAGATGATATTTAATTAACTTTCTGTGGTGCTAGGTCAACTGAAGTCTGGGAGGGATTAGGGAGAACAATCAAGGGAAAGAAAAGAGCCTGAGCAGAGACATATAGCCTGAAAAACTAGAAGTACTAGCAGGTGAGTATTATTCATTCCTATATGCCCATTGCCATGCTGATTATTAGCCTGACAAATAATAGTTGCTTAATATACTTTTGGAAATATGCATATATTGAATGTGTGAGCAAATGCTTAGTATAAGTTCTTATCCAGGGATTTCCAGTTTTGTTTTGATAGAGATAGCCTATTATATTCCCTCTATCTCCTATAAAGACTTCCCTCACCTACGGTAAACAGGAAAAACAGAGTAGAAGTGACAATCTTGGGAGCATACTTGAAATTACTTCTCCCCGTTGCAGCATTTCCTATAATCAGGTCTCACTTGCTCCATAAACTCGGTTGACATTCATATATTTTTGTTAATTTGTCATTTAAAATTGGACTGGGGGGAAAAATCCTTCTTTTGAAGGAATCTGGGTTAGTACTGGGTTGATGTCTTAGCCGTACCAGAAAAATAACAAACTTAAACCTGATAGCTTGATAGCTTGACACGTAAAATCAAGAGTTAAAATATTTTTAATACTTACCTTTGAGGGGGGAAAAAAAAGTGAACCAGACTCTGACAGATCTTAAATGTTCTGAAATAAGATTTTCACAGTGTTGACTTTGTAGCTTCTCTAGGGAAAAACCAGTTTCACTTGATATCCTTTCACACTCCCCACTTGCAGTGCATGATGGATTAGAGAAAATTGTTGCAGTACTACCAACAATAAGTAGAATAAAACACGTTCTTAATAAGTATAAATGTTTCCAAGAGGAGAGAGGGGGGAAGTAGGCAGGAGGGATAAAGTGAAGCCAAATTAAGACAGGTAGTATGTTGCACACAATTTTTAAAAATGCATATTTAAAGCATGCAAGATCCCAGATCAGTTTTGATGCTGCTGCTGAAGTATTTACACATTTGGAATTGTGTGTGCATGTGAGTGACTATGCACATATATTTTTGTGAGGGGAGAGAACATTTGGGAGTTTTAGATGTGATGAATGCCATAGTCAAAGGTAATAATGCTTCATTTGAATTATTTTATAACTATCTCTAATATTTATGTAGCTTTTTACATTCACAAAGGTCTTTCACATTCATGATCTCACTTGATTCCAACACCACACCTGTAAGATAAATATTACTACCTCAGTTTCAGATAAATACACTGGAGGAAGATTAAGGGATGTTCCTAAGGGTGCATACACCATTAGAGATAAAAGTTGGATTAAAAAAGAAGTTAGCCTCAATTATCAATCTATCGATCCTAAATTCTATGTTCTTTCTTTATTCATATGTACACACACACACACACACAGAGTTTTATCAGGGAATAAATAAGGTATGATGAATGAGTAAACTTTGTTTTACATGCTAGAGCTTCATTTCAGCCAGTATTGCTGACTCTTCCTGAAATGTTCTGATTTCTTTTCTTGCCTTTGTAAATAAGGTATATTGAACCTCATTAATATATTTCTTTAAATGTTTACCATGAGCATTTAAATTTACCTTGTGTTGTGGTTCACTGATACCTTCAGCTGAAACTAAGCTTATATTAGCATCTTTGTTTCTGAGTTAAATGACCCACATACACATTACCATATGTAAAATAGATAGCCAGTGGGAATCTTCTATGTGACTCAGGGAGATCAAACTAGTACTCTGTGACAACCTAGAGGGGCATGATGGGGTGGGAGGTGGGAAGGAGGTTCAAGAGGGACATATGTATACTTTTGGCTGATTTATGTGGATATATGGCAGAAATCAACACAATACTGTAAAGCAATTATCCTTTAATTAAAAATAAATAAAATTTTAAAAGACTCACATATTCCAGTATTTTGTGAATTTTGTGTTAGCATCATATGATTTATGAACTTCTAAATGATTCTGTTTGTTGCATCAACAAATATGACATGAATATCCACTCTGAGTATCAGTTAGGCATTAGCTGAAGAGACTAGACATAAGCCCTTCTCTTAAGTCTTCCTTCTTCTTAAGCCTTCCTTCTTTTAAGGCTTCTCTGATAGCTCATTTGGTAAAGAATCCACCTGTGATACAGGAGACCCCAGTTCAATTCCTGGGTCAGGAAGATCCACTGGAGAAGGGATAGGTACCCACTCCAGTATTCTTGGGCTTCCCTTGTGGCTCAGCTGGTAAAGAATTCACCTGCAATGTGGGACACCTGGGTTCGATCCCTGGGTTGGGAAGATCCTTTGGAGAAGGGAAAGGCTACTCACTCCAGTATTCTGGCCTGGAGAATTCCATGGACAGTATAGTCCATGGGGTTGCCAGGAGTCAGACATGACTGAGCAACTTTCACTTAACTTGGCTTCTCTTAAGTAACTCACAATATTCTTGCAACCTGTCTTAATACAGTGTGATTAGTGCTATACACAGAGTACCATAGAACCTCAGAGAAGAAAATGGCCTAACTTAGCTGGTGACGTCATCTTCTCATGTATTGTTTGGGCCAAGTCAAGGTGAATGAATTTGGCAAGTCAAAACACTGTGCTATAGGGAGATTTACTGACAGCTGTGCCAACTCAAAGATAGCAAGTTCACCAAGATTAATGAATCCAAGAATTTCTATAATATATCTTCCATAATGTCCAGCATACAATTAAATGCTCAACATTGAAATAAACAGAAAAACATGACTCCATGATTAAGAGAAAAATAGTCCATAGAAGTCAATTTTAAGATGGCCCAAATTAGTAGTCAGGTGCTTAAAAAAAGGGCAGTATATACATAGATACAAATATTTATAGGAAAATATGCTCTTAATGAACAAACAGAAGTGGAATCTCAGTAAAGAAATGAAAACTGTAATAAGAATTTATAGAACAGAAAGTTAAAATATTTGAAGTGAAAAATTTACTAATTTGCTCAACAGCAAACTGGAGTTGGTAAAAGAAAAGATTGGTTAACTTGAAGGTCAGATTCAATAATTTCTACTGATCTAAGAACAGAAAAAAGAAAAATCTCAATGATTTATACACAACATAAGAAGCCTAATTTCCAAGTGATTGGAGTCTCAAATAGAGAACAGAATGTGTCACAAAATATCTGGAGATGCATTGGCCAAATTAATGAGAAATATAAAGATCCAAGAATCTCAGTGAATCTCAAGCAGGATAAATAAAAAGAACACCAAATCTAAGTACATCAGAGGTGAATCTTTAAAACCAAAGATAAATCTTGATAGTCTCCAGTAAAAGTGGTATACTACACGTAAGGGAACAATAATAATTTCACTGACTTCTAATCAAAAATGATGGAGACCAGAACAGAGTTAAATGACATTTTTAGTGTTAAGTTAGAATTCTATATCCAGTAAAAAATACCATTCAGAAATTATATGTATGTGAATGTATTTTCAGATAATTGAAAATTGAGATCATTATACACTTATCAGAAATGCTAAAGGAAGTTCTTAAGGTTGAAGGAATATGGCACCAGATTCAAGCTATAGATTTATAGAAAGTACTGAAGATCACTGGGCATAATAATATGTGGGTAAATAAAGATATACTGTTTTTCTTTCAGTTATTTTAAAGGATATATTAAAGAAAATATGATATAATATCGAGAGGCTAATAATGTATACAGGTGTCATATACATGACAGCTATAGCATATAGAAAGATAAGCATAACTGTACTGTTATGAGATGTCTTTTTTAACAAGAAGTGGTACAATTTTAACTAAGATTGTAATAAGAATGTATATTCATAGAACAATAATGAAAAGAATAATGCAATGAGGTATACCTATGAAAATACAGAAATAAAATAGTAAAAATATTTAAGTATTAATATTTAAGAAATACATTAATACTTAAGGAAAAAAAGGAATAGAGGAATAGCTAGCAAATGAGACAAATAGAAAAAAAATAGCAAAATATTAGACTTAAATTCAGTTGTATTAAGAACTACATTCAATCTAGATATATGGTTGACCCTTAAATGACATAGGGATTAAGTGTACTCAAACACTCCCTGCCCCCATCCCGTCCCAGCGGTTGAAAATCCACATCTAACTTTACAACTGGCAGTTTTTAAATAAAATTTTATTTATTAATTTTATTTACTTTTGGTTGTGCTGGGTCCCCATTGCTGCTCACAGACTTTTAGTTGCACTGAGCAGAGACTACTCTTTTGCGGTGCATGGGCTTCTCATTGCAATGGCTTCTCTGACTGCAGAGCACATGCTTTTGGCACTCAGGGTTCAATAGTTGCCACACGTGTGCTCTGCAGTTTCGACGTGGAGGCTCTAGGGTGCATGGGCTTCATTAGTTGAGGCAAACAAGCTCAGTAGTTGTGGTTCACAGGCCCTAGAGTGTGCGGGCTTCAGTCATTGTGGCACAGAGGCTCAGTAGTTGCAGCTCACAGGCTCTAGAGTGGCGGCTCAGTAGTTGTGGCACATGGGCATAGTTGCTCCATGACTTTTGGAATCTTCCAGGACCAGGGATCAAACTCATGTCCTCTATCTTGGTAGACAGATTCATATCCACTGTGCCAAGGGAAGTCCAACAGTTGGCACTTTGTAGTTCAACATTTGCAAATTCAACCAATCTCAGATTATAAATATAGTAGTATATGTGTTGAAAAATTCCATCTATAAGAGGACCTGCACAGTTCAAACCTATGTTGTTCAAGGGTCTGCAGTACTAAATAGGTCAATGAAAAGGCAGATGTTGTCAGAATGGATATAAACAAACTGAAATAAAAATACACAGATGAATTGAAAGAATGAGTGTATATAACATTTGTTGTTGTTCAGTCACTCAATCAGGTCTGATTCTTTGTGACCCCATGGACTGCAATCTTCTTTATCCTTCACAATCTCCTGGAGTTTGCTCAAACTTATGTTCATGCAAACTCTATACTAGAGTAGTTTTACCTTCTACAACTTCTTTAGCAATTTCTAGTGTTGTAGAATTATCCCAGTTTTCACTTATCTAAAAATGCCTTACTTTCACCTTCAGTTTTCATTAATGTCAGACAAAGATTTCAAAACAAGAAATATTACCATAAATAAAATTGGGAGATTTTATTAAAATAAAAAGCTAATTCATCAGTAAGACATGACAATCTTAAATACGCAGCTCCTAGTAATAGAATTCTAAAATAAGTAAAACAAAACTCAGTTAAATAGAGAGAGAGAAATAGATAAATTTACAATTCTGATTGGGGATTTCAATACTTGCTTAGCAATTGATTGGATGAGTAGGCAGTAAATAAGCAAATAGAATAGCTCTTCCATGTTTTAGTCAGTTTGACCTTTTGATATTTATAGAACCTTACAACCAACAACAGACTACACTTTTCAAGTGCCCATGGAAACAAGAAAGAACATATGAATCATAAAATAAGATTCGATAAACTTATAAATACTAAAATCATACAAAGTATGTTTTCTGACCACAGTGGAGTTCAGTTTTAAATCAAACAAAAAATATCAGGTAAAAACATTTGGAATTTAACACACAGACTAATAATTGGTGAATTAAAGAATAGATTATAAGGGAAATTGAAAAATATTTGGAACTGAATAGAAATTAAGATGTAAGACATTAAAACTTGTGTGATTCAGCTAATAGTGCTTAGAAAATAGTTTGATTGCTTAATATAAAAAAGAAGTATATCAGTCATGGTCCATTTGGGAAACCACAGTTTGAATAATGAAAGTTTAATATAAAGGATTAATTGTAATAGGGGATTACTGTTAGTTCAATGGTGTGTGGGGTCACAAATGGCCAGGTGATGGTCTCATCTTCTAATTAAATTTAATTATTTTTGTTACATTTCTTGGTTAGAAATATTTTGCCCATGAGGACTAAGACCCATGGAGCTAAGTATGCTGGGACAGAAAGAAAATCCTGCAAGTGAGTTACTAGGTGAAATGGGAATAAAAGAAACCATTACCACTCTCACCCCTTAACTCCTAGACCCATAAATTCTGGCTGTATGGTTGTCTGATTCAGAACATACATTCTTTGATTTAAAAGAGAGCCCTGTAATTTTAGGATATCTTACAACTGGTGGAGTAACCAAGTCATTAGTAAGCCATTTATCTTTCAAATACATCACCTATTTCTGGATGATGAACTACGTGGTAAGATTAGTTAATTCTGCGGTCATGAGTCCATTGCTGTATTTCCTTTATTGTGAAATGAGGTCCTTTACCAGATGCAATGTTATGGGAAATGCCATGATAGTGGTTAAGGCATTCTGAGTGTCCACAGATGGTAGGGCTGGCAGAAAGCATTATGGGAAGGGAAACCAAATCAGTTTTCTGAATTTGTGTCTGTTCCAGCAAAGACAGATTTCTGCCCCTTCCATGGAGAAACAGGTCTATTATAATCAACCTGCCACCAGATTGATTCTTAACAAAGAATGATATCACATTTAGGAGTTACTATTGGTTGCTGCTTTTGGCAGATAAGGTGCTCAGCAATGATATAATTCAGATCAACTTTGTTGAGGGTAAGTCCATATTGTGGAGCCTAGGTGTAGGTTCTACCTCTGCTAACATGGCCATTTTGTTCATGGGAGCTTTTGAACAAACATTAAGGTCACTGGGGAAAGAGACTGACTGACATCCACAGGGCATACCATTTTGTCCACCTGACCCCCATAAGCTATCATTTTGATTGATGAGCCACAGTGAGATTTTGGGTCCCAACATGTTAACATAAATTTTGGGCCAGTGTCAAGTAATCCTTGATAGGTCTGGGTATTTCTTATTCCTCAGTGAAGCCACTCTACTCTATGGGCATAGGTCCCTTTGGGGAAAGATTTGGTGGAAAATCTACAATGTGTGTTTGTATTAATTATAAAGGACACTTCCTCAAGGAGACTTGGGCTCCCTTTCAGTCAAGGGGCTCTTGATCTTTGAATTGACATTGGTTTGGGAACTAGTTGATAGACTGTGATGCTCCACTGTGTTGACTCAAGTCAGGTGATAGATGCAGTGTTAGCTCTGATGTGACACAAAGTGATTCACCTGGTGGTTATTTCCTCAGTTCTCTAATGTAAAATTAGAATAGATATGCTTAGTGACTGGTAGAACCCCCCACAGTGGTTCCCTAACATATTGGTCATATGGTAGCAGGTATTAAATAAAAGCCCTTAGAATTTCTTCTCCTTTTCGAGATCAGTTCAGTTCAGTTCAGTTGTTCAGTCGTGTTAGACTCTTTGAGACCCCGTCAACAGCAGCATGCCATTCCTCCCTGTCCATCACCAACTCCCGGAGTCCACCCAAATCCATGTCCATTGAGTCGGTGATGCCATCCAACCATCACATCCTCTGTCATCCCCTTCTCCTTCTGCCCTCAATCCCTCCCAGCGTCAGGGTCTTTTCAAATGAGTCAGCTCTTTGCATGAGGTGGCCAAAGTATTCAAGTTTCAGCTTCAAAATTAGTCCTACCAATGAACACCCAGGACTGATCTCCTTTAGAATGGACTAGTTGGATCTCCTTGCAGTCCAAGGGACTCTCAAGAGTCTTCTCCAACACCACAGTTCAAAAGCATCAATTCTTCTGTGCTCAGCTTTCTTTATAGTCCAACTGTCACATCCATACATGACCACTGGAAAAACCATAGCCTTGACTAGACAGACCTTTGTTGACAAAGTAATGTCTCTGCTTTTGAATATGCTATCTAGGTTAGTCATAACTTTCCTCCCGAGAAGTAAGAGTTTCTTAATTTCGTGGCTGCAGTCACCATCTGCAGTGATTTTGGAGTCCCCCAAAATAAAGTCTGACATTGTTTCCACTGTTTCCCCATCTATTTGCCATGAAGTGATGGGACCAGATACCATGATCTTCGTTTTCTGAATGTTGAGCTTTAAGCCAACTTTTTTTCACTCTCCTCTTTCACTTTCATCAAGAGGCTCTTTAGTTCTTCATCGCTTTCTGCCATAAAGGTGGTGTCATCTGCAAATCTGAGATTATTGATATTTCTCCCAGCAATCTTGATTCCAGCTGTGCCTCCTCCAGCCCAGCGTTTCTCTGCATATAAATTAAATAAGCAGGGTGACAATATACACCTTGACGTACTCCTTTTCCTATTTGGAACCAGTCTGTTGTTCCATGTCCAGTTCTGGCTGTTGCTTCCTGACCTGCATACAGGTTTCTCGAGAGGCAGGTCAGGTGGTCTGGTATTCCCATCTCTTTCAGAATTTTCCACAGTTTATTGTGATCCACACAGTCAAAGGCTTTGGCATAGTCAATAAAGCAGAAATAGATGTTTTTCTGGAACTCTTTTGCTTTTTCAATGATCCAGCAGATGTTGGCAATGTGATCTCTGGTTCCTCTGCCTTTTCTAAAACCAGCTTGAACATCTGGAAATTCATAGTTCATGAATTGCTGAAGCCTGGCTTGGAGAATTTTGAGCATTACTTTATTAGTGTGTGAGATTAATGCAATTGTGAGGTAGTTTGAGCATTCTTTGGCTTTGCCTTTCTTTGGGATTGGAATGAAAACTGACCTTTTCCAGTCCTGTGGCCACTGCTGAGTTTTCCAAATTTGCTGGCATATTGAGTGCAGCACTTTCACAGCATCATTTTTCAGGATTTGAAATAGCTCAACTGGAATTCCATCTCATTTACTATTCCTTTTCGAGATAGTGAGAAACAATGTCGCTTTACTATGGGATTTATAGAGATAAATAGCACCTAAAAAACTTAAAGAAGTGGGGATGATAATACCCATCACATTGCTATTTAATTCCTTCACTTTGGCTGCAAATAAGTCAGATGTATGTTAGAGAATGATCATGGGCTGTTGTAAACTTAATCTGATTGTGATGCCAATTGCTATTGCTTTCCCATATGTAGTGTCTCTAAGGGAACAAATCCACATAGCACATAACACTTGGTACATAGTTATTGACCTGGATGACTTTTTATCCATACAGTTTTTAAGGACAACCAGAAGCAATTGCTTTTACCTGGAAGGCCCAGTAGTGTATTTTCAGTCTTACTTCAGGGCTATGACAATTTTACTGCTCCCTATCATACTATAGGGGCTTCCTGGTAGCTCAGCTGGTAAAGAATCTGCCTGCAATGGGAGACCCTGATTCAATTCCTGGGTTGGGAAGATCCCCTGGAGGAGGGCATGGCAACCCATTCCAGTATTCTTGCCTGGAGAATCCCATGGAAAAAGGAGCCTGGTGGGCCTCAGTACATGGGGGTCACAAAGAGTAAGACAATACTGAGCAACTAAGCACAGCACATCATACTGTAGACCACAGAAATCTTGCTTGTCATGACATTTCATACAACATCATATATACTAGTGAATTGATGATATTTTACAAATTGGACCTGTTGAACAGAAAATAGCAATTATTTTAAATGTCTTAGAATAAGATGGTGAGTTCTAATTCTGTATCAATCATAGACAAATGCTGCTTGATGAAGGGAAAGGCTACCCACTCCAGTGTTCTGGCCTGGAGAATTCCATGGACTGTAGAGTTTATGGGGTCGCAAAGAGTTGGACATGACTGAGCAACATTCACTTTCACTTTATAATTTGAATAAGGAGTTTAATATAAAGAATTAGTAACTGTTACAATGGAGAAGGGAATGGCAACCCACTCCAGTATTCTTGCCAGGAGAATCCCATGGACAGAAAAGCCTGGCGGCTACAGTCCGTGGGGTCACAAAGAGTCAGACAGGACTGAGCGACTAACACACACACACAACTATTACAAGGAACTGGAGCAATGAGAATATTGGATAGCAACTAAGATAATCCTGAAGAATACAGGAATAGCAAATCCAGCCACTATCCCTAGGGCTAATACAGGGTATTATGGGGAACAGATTTTCTCTACAGTTTTTAGTGATCCTATAAAAATCTCAGTTTCCTGAACCATGGAAATGCATAAGCTGTCAGGGTAGAAGGTTTACTTTCATTTCCCCTAGGAACATTTTACTTCTTTCAGTGAAGATTAGAACTGAGGCCATCTGTTTCTGTAATGGTGGAGCTAATTATTTCCTTACAATAAGCTTCTCTTATCTTCCCAAGAGTCAGATGATTTTGGGTAAGGCACCTGTTGCTGTTGTTCCGTCACTAAGTCAAGTCTGCTGTTTGCAACCCCATGGATTGCAGCACACAAGGCTTCCCTGTCCTTCACTATCTCCCAGGGTTTGCTCAAACTCAAGTCCTTTGTGTTGATGATGTCATCCAACCATCTCATCCTCAGTCTTCCTTCTCCTCCTTCTGCCTTTAATCTTTCCCAGGATCAGGGTCTTTTCCAATGAGTCAGCTCTTCACATCAGGTGGCCAAAGTATTGGAGTTTCAGCTTTAACATCAACCTTCCAATGAAAATTCAGGGTTGACTTCCTTTAGGACTGTCTAGTTTGATCTCTTTGCTGTCCAAGAAACTCTAAAGAGTCTTCTCCAGCACCATAGTTCAAAAGCAACAATTCTTCAGTGCTCAGCCTTGTTTACGGTCCAACTCTCACATCTGTACTTGACTACTGAAAAAACCATAGCTTTGACTATATGGACTTCTGTCAGCAAAGGGATGTCTCTGCTTTTTAATATGCTGTCCAAGTTTGTCATAGCTTCTCTTCTAAGAAGCAAGCATCTTTTAACTTCATGACTGCAGTCAGTGTCTTCAGTGATTCATTATCTCTCTGCTTGTTTACATTTCAAAAGGGGTGAAGCCTGGAACCATGAGGAAATCTCTAGGTTGTTAAAGCCATAGACACTCTATCTGCTTCCTGGAGAGATTTATTTACATAACAAAGGATTAGAGTAAGGATTCTTTGCATTCTGTCTCCAAGGAGATACTCAGAAGGAGAAGGAAGGAAAATAATCTCTTTCCCTGTATAAAGGGAAGACTTTTATATTTCTCCATCACTTGAATACAGAGTTATGCTTCCATTTGCGTAGGGTATATTTCCCATCCAGCTCTTATCGCATCACTCTGCAGGGCTGCAAATGTGGGGGACTAATGATCCAATGCTATTCTGACTGTTGACTGTGTGGTGAGCATAATAAGAAATCTGCTCTTATTTAGAAACTTCATTCAAAAAAATTTGGTAATAATGAATGATAAAAATCAACAATACTCAAGGAAGAGACAACCTTTCCTGCATAAGGGTTATTATCCATACCTTATTGGAGAGGCCACAACATCAACCCACTCGCTGTGTGATAGAGACAGTGCAGTGTGCTAAGCTGGGAGAACTTAGATGAAATCTACACTTTGGAACATGCTAGAAATCTGCCCTCTATTGTACTGGGGAAAGCTATTCTGAAGGTGCTGTCTTGCTGGAGATGATATACTATGTAGAGAGCCATCCTAAAGTAAATTGTTTATTTCTAGGTGCTGTTGATTGCCATACTGCAGAGCTGGAGTATCTGCCCATGTTGCAGGAATTTTGTGCTGGAGAAGCCAAGTCATGCTGAAGAAAACTGCCAAATGAAGCACAGTGGAAATGTGAAGGAAGGTCCCTTCCTCCTGCAACGTGTCTAATAGTGTCCTGAATTGACAAAGCTTAGCATTGTACCAGCTGTCAGGAGCCCAGCTCAGTTTCTTCAGAGCAAGCAATGAAGGCAAATTTGAAGTTGAAGGGAAATACACTGATAAATGGCACACAAAGAAAAATGTAAAATCAATTATGTATTGCTTCTTCCACTCAGAAGGGAGTAACTACTGCTCTATTAGGCCTTTCATCATAAAAAAAAATAATAAAGTGGGAAAAACATGCAAATCAATTGTTTTCAGATTTGAGACAATAGGCAGTGAAAGACTGTGATTATGGAGAGACTAGAAACATGAAAGTTAAGCTTCATGATTCCCTGGCCTTTTGTCTAAAGGCTCTTTGCAAAACATGACATAGTGAAGGGGAGTCTAAGAAGAAGACATGGTTTTACTGAGCTGAAGAGACAAAAATTGAAATTTAGAGACGGCAGTATGGCTGGTACATGTGGGTCAGAGTAGAAGAGAAGAGGAAGCTCCACAGAATAAAAGCTGCAGAATGATACATAAGTATCTCTTGGTCTGTTCAGTTCAGTTTAGTCACTCAGTTGTATCCGACTCTTTGCGACCCCATGAATTGCAGCACGCCAGGCCTCCCTGTCCATCACCAACTCCCGGAGTTCACTAAGACTCACGTCCATTGAGTCAGTGATGCCATCCAGCCATCTCATCCTCTGTCGTCCCCTTCTCCTCTTGCCCCCAATCCCTCCCAGAATCAGAGTCTTTTCCAATGAGTCAACTCTTCACATGAGGTGGCCAAAGTACTGGAGTTTCAGCTTTAGCATCATTCCTTCCAAAGAAATCCCAGGGCTGATCTCCTTTACAATGGACTGGTTGGATCTCCTTGCAGTCCAAGGGACTCTCAAGAGTCTTCTCCAACACCACAGTTCAAAAGCATCAATTCTTCGGCGCTCAGCCTTCTTCACAGTCCAACTCTCACATCCATACATGACCACTGGAAAAACCATAGCCTTGACTAGACGAACCTTTGTTGGCAAAGTAATGTCTCTGCTTTTGAATATGCTATCTAGGTTGGTCATAACTTTCCTTTCAAGGAGTAAGCGTCTTTTAATTTCATGGCTGCAGTCACCATCTGCAGTGATTTTGGAGCCCAGAAAAATAAAGTCTGACACTGTTTCCCCTGTTTCCCCATCTATTTCCTATGAAGTGGTGGGACCAGATGCCATGATCTTCGTTTTCTGAATGTTGAGCTTTAAGCCAACTTTTTCACTCTCCTCTTTCACTTTCATCAAGAGGTTTTTTAGTTCCTCTTCACTTTCTGCCATAAGGGTGGTGTCATCTGCATATCTGAGGCTATTGATATTTCTCCCGGCAATCTTGATTCCAGCTTGTGTTTCTTCCAGTCCAGCGTTTCTCATGATGTACTCTGCATATAAGTTAAATAAACAGGGTGACAATATACACCTTGACGTACTCCTTTTCCTATTTGGAACCAGTCTGTTGTTCCATGTCCAGTTCTAACTGTTGCTTCCTGACCTGCATACAGATTTCTTAAGAGGCAGGTCAGGTGGTCTGGTATTCCCATCTCTTTCAGAATTTTCCACAGTTTATTGTGATCCACACAGTCAAAGGCTTTGGCATAGTCAATAAAGCAGAAATAGATGTTTTTCTGGAACTTTCTTGCTTTTTCCATGATCCAGCGGATGTTGGCAATTTGATCTCTGGTTCCTTTGCCTTTTCTAAAACCAGCTTGAACATCAGGAAGTTCACCGTTCACATATTGCTGAAGCCTGGCTTGGAGAATTTTGAACATTACTTTACTAGCTTGTGAGATGAGTGCAATTGTGTGGTAGTTTGAGCATTCTTTGGCATTGCCTTTCTTTGGGATTGGAATGAAAACTTACCTTTTCCAGTCCTGTGGCCACTGCTGAGTTTTCCAAATTTGCTGGCATATTGAGTGCAGCACTTTCACAGCATCATCTTTTAGGATTTGGAATAGCTCAAATGGAATTCTATCACCTTCACTAGCTTTGTTCGTAGTGATGCTTTCTAAGGCCCAGTTGACTTCACATTCCAGGATGTCTGGCTCTAGGTCAGTGATCACACCATCGTGATTATCTGGGTCATGAAGATCTTTTTTGTACAGTTCTTCTGTGTATTCTTGCCATCTCTTCTTAGTATCTTCTGCTTCTGTTAGGTCCATACCATTTCTTTCCTTTATCAAGCCCATCTTTGCATGAAATGTCCCTTGGTATCTCTAATTTTCTTGAAGAGATCTGTAGTCTTTCCCATTCTGTTGTTTTCTTCTATTTCTTTGCATTGATCGCTGAGGAAGGCTTTCTTATCTCTTCTTGCTATTCTTTGGAACTCTGCATTCAGATGTTTATATTTTTCCTTTCCTCCCTTGCTTTTCGCTTCTCTTCTTTTCATAGCTATTTGTAAGGCCTCTCCAGACAGCCATTTTGCCTTTTTGCATTTCTTTTCCATGGGGATGGTCTTGATCCCTGTCTCCTGTATAATGTCACGAACCTCATTCCATAGTTCATCAGGCACTCTATCTATCAGATCTAGGCCCTTAAATCTATTTCTCACTTCCACTGTATAATCATAAGGGATTTGATTTAAGTCATACCTGAATGGTTAGTGGTTTTCCTACTTTCTTCAATTTAAGTCTGAATTTGGCAATAAGGAGTTCATGGTCTGAGCCACAGTCAGCTCCTGGTCTTGTTCTTATGGACTGTATAGAGCTTCTCCATCTTTGGCTGCAAAGAATATAAGGTAAACAGAGGTTCTGAAGTTTGCACTTGGCTGTGAGACATTGGTGTTTGACCAACTAGAGAAGAGAAGCTTAACTGAACAAACTGGGTCCTCAGTGGAGACCCTAGTAAGACTATACCTTAGGGATAAAGCCATGCTAACCCTAAAGTAAAGACTAATGAGTCCTGCCCTATCAAACAGAGAACTCAATCAAGTCAAGCTCAATAGGATCCACAATTAACCTATATACGTAACAGAACAAAGTTCATCGCTTTTTTAAAGGTATAAAAGGAAAAAAATACAGCAAGCTACAAATAAAATTCAAAATCTCTAGCATTCACTAAACTACTTGGTATATGAAGAAGCAGAAGAATGTCAATTATAGTGAGAAGAAAATCAGAAGAAAGAGATATAGACATGAAAGAGGAGATGGAATTAGGCAAGGTTGCTAAAACATTTACAAATATTATATATGCTCAAGGATTAAAAGAAAGCATGAAGGTAATGAGGAGAATGAAAGGTGTAAAAGAACCAAATGAACCTCCTGTATATAAAAGATTGTATTATGTGCAAAGAACATTTTTAGTTCAGTTCGGTCACTCAGAGGTGTCCAATTCTTTTCGACCCCATGGACTACAGCACGCCAGGCCTCTCTGACTATCACCAACTCCCGGAGTTTACTCAAACTCATGTCTATTGAGTTGGTGATGCCATCCAGCCATCTCATCCTTTGTCATCCCCTTCTCCTTCTGCCTTTAATCTCTCCCAGCATCAGGGTCTTTTCCAATGAGTCAGTTCTTCACATCAGGTGGCCAAAGTATTGAAGTTTCAGCTTCAGCATCAGTCTTTCCAATGAATATTCAGGACTGATTTCCTTTAGGATGGACTGGTTGGATCTCCTTGCAGTCCAAGGGACTCTCAAGAGTCTCCTCCAACACCACGGTTCAAAAGCATCAATTCTTCTGTGCTCAGCTTTCTTTATAGTCCAACCCTCACATCCATACATGACTACTGGAAAAACCACAGCCTTCACTAGACAGACCTTTCTTGGTAAAGTAAATATCTCTGCTTTTAAATATGCTGTCTAGGTTGGTCACAACTTTTCTTCCAAGGAGCAAGCGTCTTTCAATTTCATGGCTGCAGTCACCATCTCGAGTGATTTTGTCCCCCCCCCCCAAAAAAAATAAGTCTCTCACTGTTTCCCCATTTATTTGCCATAAAGTGATGGGATCGGATCCCATAATATTAGTTTTCTGAATGTTGAACTTTAAGCCAACTTTTTCACTCTCCTCTTTCACTTTCATCAAGAGGCTCTTTAGTTTTTCTTCACTTTTGGCCATAAGGATGGTGTCATCTGCATATCTGAAGTTACTGAACTTTCTCCCAGCATTCTTGATCCAGCTTGTGCTTCATCCAGTCCAGCATTTCTCATGATGTACTCTGCAAATAAATTAAATAGCAGGGTGACAATACACAGCCTTGATGTACTCTTTTCCCAATTTGTAACCAGTATGTTGTTCCATGTCCAGTTCTAACTGCTTCTTCCTGACTTGCATTTTGCAGAATATTTTGCAGAATAGATTAATAGTAGATTAGTAACTGTCTTTGTTTCACTGATTTTTCTCTACTGATTTCTTGTTTTCAATTTCACTGATATCTTTAATAATCATTATTATTTATTTTCTTCCACTTTAGGTTTAATTTGCCTTTTTTCTCCTAGTTTCCTTAGTTGGAAACTTAGATTATTGATTTTAGGTCTGTTTTCTTTACTAAGATATGTATTCAATGCTATAATTTTCTCTCTAAGCACTGTTGTTACTGAATCCCACTTTGATGTTTTATTTTCATTTAGTTCAAAATATTTTCAAATTTATCTGGAGATTTCTTCTTTGACCTATGCCATATAATTATAATTATGACTTTAAAATTTTAATGTCAATATGTTTATTCAAGAAGAAGCAAAATATAGCTGCATTTGGGAAAAACGTTTTCTTAAGAAATTTGTTGAGTATCTGCCATATGCAGATTTGTACTAGATACTAATAAGTCTTTGAAAGTGTAAGGAAAGTGTTGGCCACTCAGTCGTGTCCAACGTTGTATGAGCCAATGGACTGTAGCCCACTAGGCTTGTCTGTCCGTGGGATTCTCCAGGCAAGAATACTGAAGTGGGTTGCCATTCCCTTCTCCAGGAGATCTTACCAGCTCAGGGATTGAACCTGGTCTCCTGAATCGCAGGCAGATTCTTTACCATCTGAGCCACATTAATAGCAAGATCACTAATGGCAGAAAGTGAAGAAGAACTAAAAAGCCTCTTAGTAAGAGTGAAAAAGGAGAGTGAGAAAGCTGGCTTGAAACTCAACATTAAAAAAACTAAGATCATGGCATGCAGTTCCATTACTTCATGACAAATAGAAGGGAAAAAAGTGGAAGCAGTGACATATTTTATTTTCTCGGCTTCCAAAAATACTGCAGACAGTGACTGCAGCCATGAAAGTAAAAGACACTTGCTCCTTTAAAGAAAAGCAATGACAAACTTAAAGAGTGTTTTAAAAAGCAGAGACATCAGTTTGCTGACAAAGATCTGTATAACCAAAACTGTGGTTTTTCCAGTTATGTACGGATATAAGAGTTGAACCATAAAGATGGCTGAGCACCAAAGAATTGATGGTTTTGAATTGTGGTGCTGGAGAAGACTCTTGAGAGTCCTTTGGACTGCAAGGAGAACAAACCAGTCAGTCCTAAAGAAAATTAACCCTGACTATTCATTGGAAGGACTGTTGCTGAAGCTGAAGCTCTAATATTTTGGTCACCTGATGTGAAGAGCTGGCTCTTTGGAAAAGACCCTAATTTTGGGAAAGATTGAAGGCAAAAGAAAAAGGGGCCAGCATAGGATGCAGTGGTTAGGTAGCATCACTGACTCAATGGACATGAATCTGAACAAACTCCTAGAGCTAGTGGAGGACAGAGGAGCCTGGTATGCTATAGTTCATGGGATCCAAAGAGTCAGACATGACTTAATGACTGAGTAACAACAACAGGCAAGATTTTACACTTGAACAGAAACATTAAATTATCAAATTTAAACTTGTTACAATTAAGATATGAAAGTTTAATGGTGGCAAACATGGTCTGCAGAATTAGCAACTTAGTGCATTTTCCCCCTTACATGATGCTGACTCCACAGCCTCATGAAATATCAGCAGCTTCCATGTCATCCTCAGACTACACTCTGTGAAGCAGAAATTATCTGTAAGACTGTTCTTAGCTCTGGGTTTTGGGTAGCAGTAAGGGTATATTTTCTCCAGAGAAGACCAGGCCAGAAAGGGAGGGTTAATATATGAGGCTTTAGGTTCCAAATGGAAGGACCATTTAAATCTTCTCTTTAAGAAATTAAGGAAACAATTTCATTCACCATTGCAACGAAAAGAATAAAATACTTAGGAATTTACCTAAAGAAACTAAAGACCTATATATAGAAAACTATAAAACACTGGTGAAAGAAATCAAAGAGGACACTAATAGGTGGAGAAATATACCATGTTCGTGGGTCAGAAGAATCAATATAGTGAAAATGAGTGTACTACCCAAGGCAATCTATAGATTCAATGCAAGCACTATCAAACTACCAATGGTATTTTTCACAGAGCTAGAACAAATAATTTCACAATTTGTATGGAAATACAAAAAGTCTGAAATAGCCAAAGCAATCTTGATAAAGAATGGAACTGGAGGAATCAACCTGCCTGACTTCAGGCTCTACTACAAAGCCACAGTCATCAAGACAGTATGGTATTGGCACAAACACAGAAATATAGACCAATGCAACAAAATAGAAAATCCAGAGATAAATCCACACACCTATGGACACCTTATCTTTGACAAAGGAGGCAAGAATATACAATGGAGAAAAGACAATCTTTTTAACAAGTGGTGCTGGGAAAACTGGTCAACCACTTATAAAAGAATGAAACTAGAACACTTTCTAACACCATACACAAAAATAAACTCAAAATGGATTAAAGATCTAAACATAAGACCAGAAACTATAGAAGAGAACATAGGCAAAACACTCTCCAACATAAATCACAGCAGGATCCTCTACAACCCATCTCCCAGAATATTGGATATAAAAGCAAAAATAAACAAATGGGACCTAATTAAAATTAAAAGCTTCTGCACAACAAAGGAAACTCTAAGCAAGGTGAAAAGACAGCCTTCAGAATGGGAGAAAATAATAGCAAATGAAGCAACTGACAAAGGACTAATCTCAAAAATATACAAGCAACTCCTGCAGCTCAATTCCGAAAAATAAACGACCCAATCAAAAAATGGGCCAAAAAACTAAACAGACATTTCTCCAAAGAAGACATACAGATGGCTAACAAACACATGAAAAGATGCTCAACATCACTCATTATCAGAGAAATGCAAATCAAAACCACTATGAGGTACCATTTCATGCCAGTCAGAATGGCTGTGATCCAAAAGTCTACAAGCAGTAAATGCTGGAGAGGGTGTGGAGAAAAAGAAATCCTCTTACACTGTTAGTGGGAATGAAAACTAGTACAGCCACTATGGAGAACAGTGTGGAGATTCCTTAAAAAACTGGAACTAGAACTGCCTTATGATCCAGCAATCCCACTACTGGGCATACACACCGAGGAAACCACAGTTGAAAGAGACACGTGTACCCCAATGTTCATCACAGCACTGTTTATTATAGCCAGGACATGGAAGCAACCTAGATGTCCATCAGCAGACGAATGGATAAGAAAGCTGTGGTACATATACACAATGGAATATTACTCAGCCATTAAAAAGAATACATTTGAATCAGTTCTAATGAGGTGGATGAAACTGGAGCCTATTATACAGAGTGAAGTAAGCCAGAAAGAAAAACACCAATACAGTATACTAACGCATGTATATGGAATTTAGAAAGATGGTAATGATAACCCTGTATGCGAGACAGCAAAAGAGGCACAGATGTAGAGAACAGTCTTTTGGACTCTGTGGGAGAGGGAGAGGGTGGGATGATTTGGGAGAATGGCATTGAAACATGTATAATATCATATAAGAAACGAATCGCCAGTCCAGGTTTGCTGCAGGATACAGGATGCTTGGGCTGATGCACTGGGATGACCCAGAGGGATGGTAGGGAGGGAGGTGGGAGGGGGCTCAGGATGGGGAACACGTGTATACCCGTCGTGGATTCATGTTGATGTATGGCAAAACCAATACAATATTGTAAAGTAATTAACCTCCAATTAAAATAAATAAATTTATATAAAAATAAAATAAGTTGGCATGAAAAAAAAATCTTCTCGTTAAATAGAAGGTGATACAATATGCTGGGTGTGAAGATGAAGAATGAGGTTGGGGTACTGAGAACAGGGGAGACTGGGGGATCCCTGATGGATAGTTCAATGGGGCATAGTGTGCAAAGAAGAAATGAACTGAAGGATGACATCCAGCAGACTGAGGACAGGGCTGTCTGAGTCTTTCTTTGGGACCAGTGACATGGGAAGGAGAGACCAATAGAATCCAGTGCATTGAGTCCTCAGCTTCACACTTTAGATGTGGGTAAATCAGAGTTCACAGCCAATGATGTTACAATATATGAGACTGACAACAAGAAAAAAAAATACTCTAAAAAAGATGTTTTATTTCACTCTTAGGAAGAGGGGACAAGGGCTTCCCTTGTAGCTCAGTAGGTATAGAATCTGCCTGCCATGCAAGAGACCTGGGTTCAATCCCTGGGTCAGGAAGATCCCCTGGAGAAGGAAATGGCCACCCACTCCAGTATCCTTGCCTGGAAATCCCATGGACAGAGGAGCCTGGTGGTCTACAGTCCATGGGGTCTCAAAGTCAGGCATGACTGAATAATTAACACTTTTCAAGAGAGGGAGAGGTTCTTACGTGTATGTAGAGATGATGATGAAAGGAGATTAAGTGCAATGAAGGGCATGACTGAAACTTTAAAAGGGAATTTATAATTAATCTATACTGGTGGAGGAACTGTAAGCCTCTGGATTTCAGAGAATAGATTTACATTTCTTTGTATTCACCCCAGCACCTAGCAATGCTTAGATACGTAGTGAGTACTCAGAAAGCAGGAGGAAGGGAGGAAGATGGAGGACATTGTTCTAGGGAATGAATGTTCTGAGCAGGATAAGAGAAGCCAACATGCATGCCCTAAGAGTCTGTCCCACAGCCCACAGGCCAGAATTCACAGATGCCTTCCCATGGCTAACGAGGATCTAGCAGTGACAATAGGAAGGTCAAGCAGAGCTGTACTTTGACAGTGAAGCAAGAACCTCCGAACTTGGGCTCCTGAGACCTGAGCTGTTAGCTGTATTCATTTTTTCTTTATTCTGACTCTTACCTGGACTTCTGGATCTTCTTATTCCTGGAATCTGGGCTACAGAGGTTGGGATGTATGCAATAACCAATATTTAAAATAATTAATCACCATTGATTTCTCAGACAAGGGTCATTCCCTTCCTCCCTTATTGAAGCCAGGCACTTGGCACCTGTTTGCAGAAGTGAAAAATCTTTCAAAGATTATTGGTAACTTTGCAACCCCTCCACCTCCCATTCTATATATGTAAACCTGGAAAGGTCTGAGCTTTGTGACAGGAGCTCCAACTCACAGGTGGGAAACTTAATACCACTTTGTGAGGGGGCTGTGTTGCATGTGCCCACACTGTTGTTGGCCTTCGGCTTTGCTCAGACAAATAGGAGAGGTGGTAGAGTGGGCTGGAGGATGTTCAGGAAAGAGGGAAACAATTGCTCATAAAAGGTTTTCATCCATTCTTTTCCCACCAGACATTTTATTGGGTCAATGTTTTCCTGCTTTTGTCTTTTTTTTTTGGATAGATAAGAAGGGAATTTTGTCCCCTAAAGAATCTATTACTTGCTTCCTGAGTTTGGTTCTATAGCTGGGGGAAACTCTGGCAGAAACATTCTTTGATGTTGAGCCTTCACTGACTTCTCCCTTAACTTCAGGTGCCTTTTCTCTAGTTTTTCCAGCAAGGACAGTGAGTTAGTTCTTATGAGGTCTAGTATTGGAGAATACCACTTGTACCATAGTGTTACAATATTGCCTGTGAAATCATCCAAACCTTAACATTCCAGTGCTCATGAGCGCTAGTGCTGGGAGTCCCCCTGGCCCATTGATGGGCTCTGGTCAGTGGGAAGGCTTTGGTGAGGAAGGGTCTCTGGCAGGGACACTTTGTGGGGTGCTTACCCCAACACCATCTTGGGACAGGAGCAGGATTCCTATGGGTTCCATAAGGGTCAATCTTTGTGGAAGTGATTAGAGATTTGACTGTCTGGGATTCTACTTTATGTGTATATGAGATAAATTTCCAGTACTGATATTCTAGGGTAGTAGAAAAGAGTTTATCTTTGAATTCTTGTTGAAATGTTTTGGTTCACCAAACCCCTTCCACAAACTGGGAAATAAATATGACTGACATTTGAATGGCATTATAACATCATCCTTAGATTTCTAATACTTCTTTTGAGTTGCTTATGTTTCAAGTTGCCCATTAAACTCAGTTAATTTCTTAAATGCTCTGCTGAGCTTGTGAAATGTTTTTTCCTAAACAGAAGTCTTTCATGTATAATTATTAAGCTCTTCATGAATCAGTTCTTTATCACCCTGAGCAAAGGAACATTAAGGAGTAAACCAAAACACATTTTGAACATCCAGAATGATGTCACAAAATAAATCTGTGCTTTACAATGTATTTTCATTATTTTCATCTGGTATTAGTTTGCTAAGAGTTTCATCATGACTGGATGCTGAATTTCATAAATGGCTTTTTCTGCATACATTGAGATGATGACACAGTTTTTATTTCTGTAATTGCGGTGAAATGAATTGATTGTTAAAGTGTCAACCCAATTTTGTATTCCTGGAATATATCCAAAATGATTTTGATGTATTACCAGTTTTGAATATCACTGTTTTCATTGCCAGATTCTAGTTTAAGGTCATTCTTTCATAAAATAAGTTGGGGAAGGTGATGTCAGCAAGATGGTCAAATAAGACACCCTTCATTTATATCTCCCATTCAGCAACAATAATTTGGCATCCATCCTCAGACAAAAGTGCCTTTGTGGGAGCTTGGGGATCCAGTTAGGAGACCGTGAAACCCTAGTGCAGTCCAAGACTGAGGCTGTCTTACTGAGGTGGCTGATTCTCTGATCATGGTCCCAGATGCAGACGTGGAAACAGCTCTGTCCCCTGAAGATGGAGCTGCAGCCCTGTTTGCCTTTGGTTCTGTCACGAGCACCATCTGCCAGGGGACCTCAGAGGGTCATGACCACCTATGCATCGATATGCAAAAAGTCTTGGCTCTGGACCTGGAAGTGTACCATTTACCTATTCTTGCCCCTTTGGGTGTGATCTGGGAGACCCTGGATGTAACACTGAGATGGCAACGAAGGTCATTTCCAACTTTAGTCCCCCTCACAAGAAGACCAACTAGCAACTATCCATAGACAAGACACCACTGTAAAAATCCCAGAGCCTGGGAGTGAGGCTGAAGTGACTTTCTGGACCACAGAGATAGAGAAGGACTGCATTAGAAGGTGAAGAATAGAGGTTTCACTTCTAGAGCATTGCTGCTCCCTGTACCGGCACAGAACCACACCAAGGGATGGCTTCCCAGGACCTATAGTTTCCCCAGTGAGAAAAGAGAGCAAGATAGACATCTTGCTCCCCTCAGCTTTGGATACACTTCCTGGGAGGCTCACTTGGATCTTGCATCATGGGGAATCATTGTGGGAATCTGTGGGGCTTGATCACTGGGGATCAGAAAGAAGTGGAGAAAAAGTGCAGTCAGATCTTGGAGAATCACATTCATGTTTGTATCAATGCCCATGTGGCTCTACCTGCCCATCTGCAGAACCTAGCCAATGGTCTCTATTGGCAGTGAAGTCTTTTCCGTGGCTGTACCCAGGCAGGAAAACAAATTTACAGCCCATCCCAACTATTGAGCATAGCCTCTAGTTCTGTCAGGACAAAGGGCTTGACCAGAGAACGTAGGCAGCCCTGGAGCCCATCTTACTGCCAAGAGTCAAGCCAGCAGCCCTTCTCACCTGTTGAGCATAGCCTCTGATTTTACTCTACTAGGGAGCCTAAACAGTGACCCTGGGCAGCCTGAGCCCAGCTATGGCCCTATATGATTGCTGAACACAGCTTGTGGCCTCCTCAAGATAGGGAACCCAGCTGGTGAATCCACTCAATCATGGAGTATAATCTGTGGCTCCACCCAACTGGGTAGCCCAGAAAGTGACCGGCCAACCATGAAGAGTATCCAGCCCCACCCAATTGCAGGATACAACTGGATGTCCTGTCCAACCGAAAGCCTAGCCAGAGATTTTGCTCAACAGTGGAACCTTGCCAATGGCCTACCTGATTGCAAAGCCCAGACTGAGGCTCTACCCGTCTTTGGGGCCCTGGCTGATTGCACAGCTCAGTCTGAGGCTGTCTGACCCTGAAGCCCTGCCTACAGTCCCTCCAGTGTGTGGAGTTCAACCAGTGGCACCATCTGATTACAGAGCACAGTCTGAGGGCCAGAGAACCACTTCTACTGCATCTATTTCAGAACTGTTCTCTGAAAAGCATGTTGGAAGACTGTGTGTGTGTAAACCATATATACATATAAACCCAGGGGTTATGAAAAAAGGAGCAATAGGTGGAACACAGGTGATTTTATTTAGGAAATAAAACTTTTGTGTCATTCTACTGTGGTGGATGTATGTTATAAATTGTTCAAAATTTTTTGTACAACTCAAGGAGAGAACCCTAATGTAAACTGTAGACTGGTTAACAATGATGTCTCAGTATTGGTTCATGGGTGTAACAAATGTTGGTTGTGGGGTAGGCTGAATGTGTGTGTGTGTGTTGGGGAGGGGAGGGCATGTGGGAACTTCCTGTACTATCTGTCTAACTTTGCTGTGCACTTTAAACTGCTCTAAAAGCAAGCCCATTACTTTAAAAAGCAAAAAAAGGTAACTACCTTCTCTTTACTGCTCTCAGAAGAAGAAAAGAATGGTCAGTGTCCCAGAACACATAAAAAGATATTCAGGATGACTGATAGGGAAATGCAAGACAAAAGAGGATTGGGATACCATTTTTATTCCAAATTGCAGAACATTCTAACTCTTTAGCCCTGTCAAAAATATGGAGAAACAGGAACTCCTTCACATTGGCAGTATAGCTGTGAAAGGCTACAGTGTCTTTAACAAAGTTATGACCAACCTAGATAGCATATTGAAAAGCAGAGACATTACCTTGCCAACAAAGGCCCGTCTAATCAAGGCTATGGTTTTTCCTGTGGTCATGTATGGATGTGAGAGTTGGACTGTGAAGAAAGCTGAGCACCGAAGAATTGATGCTTTTGAACTGTGGTGTTGGAGAAGGCTCTTGAGAGTCCCTTGGACTGCAAGGAGATCCAACCGGTCCACTCTAAAGGAGATCAGCCCTGGGTGTTCTTTGGAAGGAATGATGCTAAAGCTGAAACTTCAGTACTTTGGCCACCTCATGCGAAGAGTTGACTCATTGGAAAAGACTCTGATGCTGGGAGGGATTAGGGGCAGGAGGAGAAGGGGACGACAGAGGGTGAGATGGCTGGATGGCATCACCGGCTCGATGGACATGAGTTTGAGTGAACTCCGGGACTTGGTGATGGACAGAAAGGCCTGGCATGCTGCGATTCATGGGATCGCAAAAAGTCAGACACGACTGAGCGACTGAACTGAATTGAACTGAGAACATTATTATAAAACTTAAAATTAACCACTGACTCAGGAATCACTGGAGAATAAGGTCTATAAAGTGCTATAGGTACCCATAGGTAAAAATATATCTAAAAAGATAATTATGTTATATTCTTAATCATAAATATTTTAAATCATCAGTAGAATGGTTGAATAAATTATAGCCCATCTATATTATGGAATATTATGCAGCTATACAAAACAATGAGTTAGATTTATTTTTATTAGTATGAAGTGATGTATATATAAAAAATTTTTAAGGGAAAATGCATATTGATGAGTAGCACATGTGGTATAGGACAGATGAAAATAAAGCAAAGGAAAGAATATATTTTTGTCCATGTTTATAGCAAAAGAGGGTAAAAGAATGCAGAACAAATCATTAACATTTATTGCCTTGGGGATGGGGAAGAAAGGGGAAGATTGTTTGTGGTTTTCTTTATACAATAGCAGTTGTTTTGTTGCAACAAGTATGTAGTACTGCTTTTGTAGCTTAAAAGGAAAATTCAATAAATTGTAGTAGAAATAAAACCAACAGAAGAGGATCCCTGGATGACATGGCCTCAGGGTCAAACATCTATGGACAGTCAGATCTTTTATACTTCCAAGAGTGATTGCCTCTTAGTTTAACTCCTGAGCATTACTAGACTACGAAATTCATTTCTTTTCTGTGTTTTGAAGGATGAAACAAAAAAGAAATTAAACCTTCTGCTCTCTGAACATAGTGCACAGTTTCCTTCAGGATGAGCTGTCTCTTAGTTAAAACTCAGTAAGTGGCTGAAGAGAAAAAACTCTCCCTCCACCACCTCTCCATCCTGTTCCTAAATTAATATACATGCAGCCTAAGGGTATAGGGGAAATTGTGGCATGCCCCTCAAAAGGAAGTAAAGGAATAAACACTGTTTTTGATTTAAAAATATGTAAATCCTGTCTAATTTCGAGCTCAAGCATAAAATATCAGCCATCAAATAATGCATAGCAAATTACCCTAAAAGTTATCAGCTTAAAACAACAATAAATATTATCTCACACAGTTTTCTTGGATAGCAAGGAGATCAAACCAGTCAATCCTAAAGGAAATTCATTGGAAAGACTGATGCTGAAGCTGAAGCTCCAATACTTTGGCCCCCTGATGCAAAGAGCCGACTCACTGTAAAAGACCCTGATGCTGGGAAAGATTGAGGCCAGGAGGAGAAGAGGGCAACAGAGGAAGAGCTGGTTGGATGGCATCACTGACTCGAGGGACATGAGTTTAACTGACCTCTGGGAGATAGTGAAGGACAGGGAAGCCTGGTGTGCTGCAGTCCATGGGGTCATAAAGAGTTGGGCACAACTGAGTGACTGAACAACAACAACAGGCAGTTTGAGAGTCAGGGCTCTGGGATTGGCTTTGCTCAGGGGTTCTGGCTCAGATACTGCAGGAGGTCAAGGTGTTGGCCTGGGCCCATCTAATCTGCTTCTGTGTTGGCTGGCTCACATGACTGGTGAGTCAGAGCTGGTGGTTAGAGAAGGCCTCAGTTCCTCCCAGGTGTGCTTCTACATAGGGCTGCTTAGTATCCTCAGGACATGGTAGTTGGACACCTCCAGAGCTGGTGGTCCAAGAAGAACAAGGAGAAGTCCAAAATGTCTTTTACGAACAAATCTCAGAAGTCACATGCCATCACTTTTATACATTCTATTCTGTTAGAAGAAAGTCACTAAATTTGGGCCACCACTCAGGGGAGGGGAATTAATTCCACCTTGAAGGAAGGAGTATCAGAGAATGTGTATACATCTGGTACTCACAGCTGCCCTATTTTCTAGCTTTTAGGAATTTCAAAAAATTTCAAGTCTCCTGAAGGCAATCTTTTTCTCTGAAAGTTTTTGGAGTTTTCTTAATAGCTTTTCTTTAATTTTATGAGATTTTTATGATCTTATGTTCTGTACTCCCTTTTCTTGTACTTATTCCTGTTGATACAAAGCCAAAACTCCACATGTTTTTATGAAATCTCTGTCTCCATCTTGTCCCCCTAAATCACAAATTCATCAATGTCATCATCCCAAAAGCTTCAGTTCGGTTCAATGGCTCAGTCATGTCCAACTCTTTGCGATCCCATTGACTGCAGCATGCTAGGCCTCCCTGTCCATCACCAACTCCCGGAGTTTACTCAAACTAATGTCCATTGAATCACTGATGCCATACAACCATCTCATCCTTGTCTCCTTCTCCCGCTTTCAAACTTTCCCAGCATCAGGATCTTTTCCAGTGAGTCAGTTCTTCGTATCAGGTGACCAAAATACTGGGGGGTTTCAGCTTCAGCATCAGTCCTTCCAGTGAATATTTAGGACTGATTTCCTTTAGGATGGACTGCTTGGGTCTCCTTGCAGTCCAAGGGACTCTCAAGCGTCTTCTCCAGCATGACAGTTCAAAAGCATCAATTCTTCTGTGTTCAGCTTTCTTTATAGTCCAACTCTCAAAACCATACATGACTACTGGAAAAACCATTGCCTTGACGAGACAGATCTTTGTTGGCAAAGTAATTTCTCTGCTTTCTAATATGCTGTCTAGGTTGGTCATAGATTTTATTCCAAAGAGCAAGTGTCTTTTGATTTTCATGGCTGCAATCACCATCCACAGTTGATTTTGGAGCCCAAGAAAATAAAATTTGGCACTGTTTCCACTATTTGCCCATCTGTCTGCCATGAAGTGACGGGACCAGATGCCATGATCTTCGTTTTCTGAATGTTGAGTTTTAACCCAGCTTTTTCACTCTCCTCTTTCACCTTCATCAAGAGGCTCTTTAATCCCTCTTCACTTTCTGCCATAAGGGTAGTGTCATCTGCATATCTGAGGTTATTGATATTTCTCCCGGCAATCTTGATTCCAGCTTGTGCTTCTTCCAGCCCAACATTTCTCATGATGTACTCTGCTTATAAGTTAAATAAGCAGGGTGACAATATACAGCCTTGACGTACTCCTTTTCCTATTTGGAACCAGTCTGTTGTTCCATGTCCAGTTCTAACTGTTGCTTCCTGACCTGCATACAGGTTTCTCAAGAGGCAAGTCACATGGTCTGGTATTCCCATCTCTTTCATAATTTCCCACAGTCTATTGTGATCCACACAGTCAAAGGCTTTGGCATAGTCAATAAAGCAGAAATAGATGTTTTTCTGGAACTCTCTTCATTTTTGATTATCCAGCGGATGTTGGCAATTTGATTTCTGGTTCCTCTGCCTTTTCTAAAACCAGCTTGAACAACTGGAAGTTCGTGGTTCACATAGTGCTGAAGCCTGGCTTGGAGAATTTTGAGCATTACTTTACTAGCGTGTGAGATGAGTGCAATTGTGCGGTAGTTTGAGCATTCTTTGGCATTGTCTTTCTTTGGGATTGGAATGAAAAGTGACCTTTTTGGGCCTGTGGCCACTGCTGAGTTTTCCAAATTTGCTGGCATACTGAGTGCAGTAGTTTCACATCATCTTTTAGGATTTGAAATGGTTCAACTGGAATTTCATCTCCTCCACTAGCTTTGTTGCTAGTGATGCTTCCTAAGGCCCACTTGACTTCACCTTGTTATTCTTTGGAACCCTGCATTCAAATGGGTATGTCTTTCCTTTTCTCTTTGCTTTTCACTTCTCTTCTTTTCACAGCTATTTGTAAGGCCTCTTCAGATACCCATTTTGCTTGTTTGCATTTCTTTTGCTTGGAAGTGGTCTTGCTTCCTGTCTCTTGTACAATGTCAAGAATCTCCATCCATAGTTCATCAAGCACTCTGTCTATCAGATCTAGGCCCTTAAATCTATTTCTCACTTCCACTGTATAATCATAAGGGATTTGATTTAGGTCATACCTGAATGGTCTAGTGGTTTTCCCTACTTTCTTCAATTTAAGTCTGAATTTGGCAATAAGGAGTTCATGGTCTGAGCCACAGTCAGCTCCTGATCTTGTTTTTGTTGACTGTATAGAGCTTCTCCATCTTTGGCTGCAAAGAATATAATCAATCTGATTTCAGTGTTGACCATCTGGTGACGTCCATTTGTAGAGTCTTCTCTTGTGTTGTTGGAAGAGGGTGTTTGCTATGACCAGTGCATTCTCTTGGCAAAACCCTGTTAGCCTTTGCCATGCTTCATTCTGTACTCCTAAGGCCAAATTTGTCTGTTACTTCAGATGTTTCTTGGTTTCCTACTTTTGCATTCCAGTCCCCTATAATGAAAAGGACATCTTTTTGGGTGTTAGTTTTAGAAGGTCTCATAGATCTTCTTAGAACCATTCATCTTCAGCTTCTTTAGCATTACTGGTCAGTGCATAGACTTGGATTACCATGATGTTGAATGGTTTGCCTTGGAAATGAACAGAGGTAATTCTGTCATTTTTGAGATTGCATCCAAGTACTGCATTTGGTACTCTTTTGTTGACTATGATGGCTACTCCATTTCTTCTAAGGGATTCTTGCCCACAGTAATAGATATAATGGCCATCTGAATTAAATTCACCCATTCCAGTCCATTTTAGTTTGCTGATTCTTAAACCCAAAAGTCTATTGGGGCTAATACCATTGTTTCTTATACCTCTGTGTTCACAGAAATCACCAAAATATTAATAGTATCTGACACTTACAAAGCAATGACTTGAAGCCAGGCACTGTTTAAAAGAGTTTACACATACCCACAGAAGTACACCAAGCCATGCTTCAGGACCCAATCTTTAGTCACAGTCTAACTTGCCCTCCAACCCTCTCAGCTCCCAAACCTTTCCCATGGAGAAACCATGACCCATCCCTGGCAAAAGTTCTGTATCTTAAACCTCATCTCTTGGACGTTTCCTTTATGTTTTTGCTCACACTGAAACTTGGAACTCCCTTGATGGTGTTGCTTCTTCTCCATCCTTATATAGCAGACATTCTCTTCTGTATCCTTTATTATAATTGAGCATGAGGATGGGATAGCTTTTTGTTCCTCACTGCTGCTCCCAGGTCATTTGCCCTCCTTCTTTCTTGAAGATGTTGATTTTTGTCTTAGCTCCCAGTGACTTTTGTTCTCACACTGCATCCATCAGCTACTTCTGTGGTCATACACATACATTCTATGCAATCTCAAAAACGATAGAATGACCTCTGTTCATTTCCAAGGCAAACCATTCAATACCATGGTAATCCAAGTCTATGCCCTGACCAGTAATGCTGAAGAAGCTGAAGTTGAAAGGTTCTATGAAGATCTACAACACCTTTCAGAACTAACACCCCAAAAAGATGTCATTTTCATTATAGGGGACTGGAATGCAAAAGTAGGAAGTCAAGAAATACTTGGAGTAACACGCAAATTTGGCCTTGGAGTACAGAATAAAGCAGGGTGAAGGCTAACAGGGTTTTGGCAAGAGAATGCAGACACCCTCTTCCAACAACACAAGAGAAGACTCTACACATGGACGTCACCAGATGGTCAACACTGAAATCAGATTGATTATATTCTTTGCAGCCAAAGATGGAGAAGCTCTATACAGTCAACAAAAACAAGACCAGGAGCTGACTGTGGCTCAGACCATGAACTTCTTATTGTAAAAGTGAGACTTAAATTGAAGAAAGTGGGGAAAACCACTAGACCATTCAGGTAAGACCTAAATTAAATCCCTTATGATTATACAGTGGAAGTGAGAAATAGATTTAAGGGACTAGACCTGATAGACAGAGTGCCTGATGAACTTTGGACGGAGGTTTGTGACATTGTGCAGGAGACAGAGAACAAGATCATCCCCAAGAAAAAGAAATGCAAAAAAGCAAAATGGATGTCTGAGGAGGCCTTACAAATAGCTGTGAAAAGAAAAGTGAAGTGAAAAGCAAAGGAGAAAAGGAAAGATATACCCATTTGAATACAAAGTTCCAAAGAATAGCAAGGAGAGATAAAAAAGCCTTCCTTAGCGATCAATGCAAAGAAATAGAGGAAAACAACAGAATAGGAAAGACTAGAGATCTCTTCAAAAAATTAGAGATACCAAGGGAACATTTCATGCAAAGATGAGCTCAATAAAGGACAGAAATAGTATGGACCTTACAGAAGATATTAAGAAGAGGTGGCAAGAATACACAGAAGAACTATCCAAAAAATATCCTCACGACCCAGATAATCATGATGGTGTGATCATTGATCTAGAGCCAGACATCCTGGAATGTGAAGTCAAGTGGGCCTTAGGAAGTGTCACTACCAACAAAGCTAGTGGAGGAGATGAAATTCCAGTTGAGCTATTTCAAATCCTAGAAGATGATGCTGTGAAAGTGCTGCACTCAATATGCCAGCAAATTTGGAAAACTCAGCAGTGGCCACAGGCCCAAAAAGGTCACTTTTCATTCCAATCCTAAAGAAAGACAATGCCAAAGAATGCTCAAACTACCATACAATTGCACTCATCTCACACGCTAGTAAAGTAATGCTCAAAATTCTCCAAGCCAGGCTTCAGCAATACGTGAATTGTGAACTTCCAGATGTTCAAGCTGGTTTTAGAAAAGGCAGAGGAACCAGAGATCAAATTGCCAACATCTGCTGGATCATCAAAAAAGCAAGAGAGTTCCAGAAAAACATCTATTTCTGCTTTATTGACTATGCCAAAGCCTTTGACTATGTGAATCACAATAAACTGTGGAAAATTCTGAAAGAGATGGGAATACCAGACCACGTGACTTGCCTCTTGAGAAACCTGTATGCAGGTCAGGAAACAATAGTTAGAACTGGACATGGAACAACAGACTGGTTCCAAATAGGAAAAGGAGTACGTCAAGGCTGTATATTGCCACCCTGCTTATTTAACTTCTATGCAGAGTACATCATGAGAAACACTGGGCTGGAAGAAGCACAAGCTGGAATCAAGATTGCCGGGAGAAATATCAATAATCTCAGATATGCAGATGACACCACCCTTATGGCAGAAAGTGAAGAGGAACTAAAGAGCTTCTTGATGACAGTGAAAGAGGAGAGTGAAAAAGTTGGTTTAAAGCTCAACATTCAGAAAACTAATATATGCCATCCTGCCCCATCACCTCATGGCAAATAGATACGGAACAGTGGAAACAGTGACTGACTTTATTTTGGGGGTCTCCAAAATCACTGCAGATGGTGACTGCAGCCATGAAATTAAAAGTTGCTTACTCCTTGGAAAGAAAGTTATGACTAACCTAGACAGCATATTAAAAAGCAAAGAGTTTACCTGTCAACAAAGGTCTGTCTAGTCAAGGCTATGGTTTTTCCAGTAGTCATGTATGAATGTGAGAGTTGGACTATAAAGAAAGCTGAACACAGAGGAATTGATGCTTTTGAACTGTGGTGTTGGAGAAAACTCTTGAGAGTCCCTTGGACTACAAAAGAAGATCCAAACAGTCCATCCTAAAGGAAATCAGTCCTGAATATTCACTGGAAGGACTGATGCTGAAGCTGAAACTCCCAATACTTTGGTCACCTGATGCGAAAAACTGACTCACTGGAAAATACCCTGATGCTGGAAAGATTGAGGGCAGGAGGAGAAGGGGATGACAGAGGAGAAGGGGATCACAGGGGATGAGATGGTTGGATGACATCACCAACTCAATGGACATCAGTTTGGGTAAACTCCAGGAGTTGGTGATGGGCAGGGAGGCCTGGTGTGCTGTGGTTCATGGGGTTGCAGAGAGTTGGACATAACTGAGCGAGTGAACTGAACACTACACATTTCCATTTGCGATTACCGTATCCCCTCTGTAATATCTAAACCTACCACTGCCTCCCTTTCCAACTTTCTAGTACCCAAGGGAACAAATGTTCAGCCCAAATAGTACTTGAACTCTGTGATATTGTAATTTATTATATGAAATATATATTTGGTCTTTGTCTTGTTGCTAGCATGGAGCTCTCCAAAGCCTCAAAATTTCCTGTGATGAGAACTATGAAGGTATCTTGTGTCATGTTAATGAGGTGATTTGGGGAAAGGGTCTAAAAAGGGGAGCTGGTTGCCTGAGAAGACAATCATGTGATGAGAAGGTTACAATTTTCAGTGTTATCCTCCACCTTCAGGGAGGAGAGAGGGATTGGAGATGGTGTTCAGTTACCCATGGCCAATGGTTTAATCTTTTATGCAATGAAGCTTCCATAAACATGTAAAACACTAGTTTCAGTGAGCTTCCAGGTTGGTGGACAAGCCAAGACTTGGGGGAGCATGGCATTCTTGGAGAGGGGCACATGGAAGATCTGTGCCTTTTCACAGTACATTACCCTGTCCATCTCTTCCTTTTGCCTGTTCTAATTATGAAATGTTTCTCTGAGCCCTGTGAGCCACTCTAGCGAATTAATTGAACCTGAGGAATTGATTTTGGGAATCTCTGATCTATAGGTGGTCAGTCTAAAGCGCAGGTGACAACCTGGACTTGCGATTGGCATCTGAAGTAGAGGGCAGTCTTGTGGGACTGAGCCCCTAATCTTGGAATCTGATGCTGTCTCTGGGCAGATAGTGTCAGAATTGAGTTGAATTGTAGGACATCCAGCTGCTGTGCAGAATTGCTTGGTGGTGTGGGGAAAATTCAGAGAAGGCAATGGCATCCCACTCCAGTACTCTTGCCTGGAAAATCCCATGGATGGAGGAGCCTGGTGGGCTGCAGTCCAGGGGGTCGCCAAGAGTCGGACACAACTGAGCGACTTCACTTTCACTTCTCACTTTCATGCATTGGAGAAGGAAATGGCAACCCACTCCAGTGTTCTTTCCTGGAGAATCCCAGGGACGGGGGAGCCTGGTGGGCTGCCGTCTATGGGGTCTCACAGAGTCGGACACGACAGAAGCAACTTAGCAGCAGCAGCTTCAGCAGTGGGGAAAATTATCCCCACATGGGAATTCGGGGCAGAAGTAAAGATTCCTTGATCTTAACACTGTTCCTCACTCCCTTCCAGTCCTAACTTCTCTCCTTAGCCAGTTTTGATTCCTTTTTTCTTCATTACAATTGCTTTCATAGATTACAAACTCCCTTGTTTCTCTCTTTCTTCATTGCTGTTACCTGGCAAACCTCCAGACCTAGTTAAATCCAACTTTCCAACTACTTCACCTTTAGCCCAGGCAGCAGAATTAGTTGGAGAAAAATATGCAACCACTCTGACTAATGTCACTCTATGGCACTGACCCTCTGTGGGCTAAAGTATTGCTAGGCAACCTTACCTTACCATATTTCTATAGTCCAAATTTTCTTATACATTAGAATCTCTTGTGCAAGCTTTTTAAAAATGCTCATGTCAGGCTACACCCCTAGACCAATTAAATCACAGTCTCAAACAGTGGACCCAGGTATCAATTTTTTTTTTTTTTTTAAACTCCACAGCCAAGTTTGAGGACTACTGCTCTAACCCATTTATTCCTTTACTCTAGAGATGACTGTTTCACCCACACAGTCTTTGCTATTCCTCCAACATGCCAAGCACAGTTCTGCTACATGATTCTCTCTTCTGGGATGCTCTTTCCCCAGGAGTTTGCATAGTTGGCTTTTTTATTCCTTCAAGTTTCTGCTGCAAATGTCTGTTAGCAATAGACATTTCTGAACTCTTCCGTATAAAACAAGACTTTCCCATCCCAACCTTAGCACTTCCTGTCCCTTTTGTCTTACTTTGTTTTACTCCTTATCATTTCTCACTACCTAATATATTGGCACTAGTGGTAAAGAACCCACCTGCCAATTCAGGAGACATAAGAGACTTGTGTTCTATTCCTGTGTTGGGAAGATCCCCTGGAGGAGGGGATAGCAACCCACTGCAGTATTTTTGCCTGAAGAATCCCAAGGGCAGAGGAGCCTGGTGGGCTACAATCCACAGAGTTGCAGAGAATCAGACATGACTGAGGTGGCTTAGCACCATATTATGCATTTATTTGCTAATTATTTATTGTATGTTTCCATCTACTAGAAAAATAGATTTTGTGTGTTTTGTTCATTGCCCACAACAAAATGTGCACAGTTAATTTATTAACAGATCAATAGGTGTTCAATAAATGTGTATTTTTTAAAGGGTAGAAAACAGACACTTCTCAGGACTCTATTGTGTTCAAGGTAACTGTTATTTTATGCAAAATAAAATATGCATTTTCTAAACCTGGCTAAAGGGCCTGGTATGGGACTTGGATCAGAAAGGTTGGAATCTTGGATGCTTCAGAGGCAGTTCCTAGATATTGGGAGAGAGGTCAGTTGAGAGGGTGGGGACATACAGTAGCAGCAGCAGCAATGAAAGCAAATAGGAACTGTCATAGTACTGAGTCTGAAGGATTGTAGTCTCAGCAACCAGGAGAATCATGAACAGAACAACTTTTACTTAAACTCAAGGCCCAGAGGGACTCAGCTGGTGATCAGTCAGTGACCAGCGCTCACCACCACCACTCACAGAGATGACATGCTGCTAAATGGGCTGTGAAGGAGGAGAGAGTGTGCAGAAGTTGGGGTGGCAGCAATTATAGGGATGAAGGCTCAGCTTACTACCAGTGGGTTTTTTTTGCCCCAAACTTGGTGATTAAGGAAGTATGTATTCCACATGTGCTCTTAGAAGATTTAATACTAACAAGAATTTATAGAACAATAGTAAATCACAGTTTTTAGAGCTATGGGCAGTTTAAGTGGAGTTTAGTTTTTCTATTTAAGTATTAAGGATAATGAATAAATCATTACATGAGGTCAAAGATGAGTCTTTAGTCAACATTGTTCAACTTTGCTCTAATTATCCTACATTTTACCCTTCTTAAGCATAGATTCTCCACATATAATAGTAATAGGCTTGAATGAATTCAGAAATCTCTATGGGCAATAAATGTCACATTTATTTATTTTTCTGAATCAAATTTAGTTGTGACCAAATTCTCACTCATCAAAGCCCATGAGTGTTCATTCCCTTCCCTCTACTGGATTGTTCCAGACTCAGGTCTTATGCAGTTCAGAAAATGTGGGCAGGCTGAATTTGGGGCAGTGATGCAGATGTTTCATGCTGACACCTGGGAGTCAATTTGAAGTTTCTCATTTTCTGTGCCAGCTTGGCTATGGGAGGTTGGTGCAAAAGTAATTGTGAGTTTTGTGTTGTTGAAATTTGCCATTTGATATTGGAATATGTTCTCAAGTAAATGGGGCTATGTTATAAATTGTTTTAATGTACATTTCTTGCTTTTTTTTTTTTTTAGTGACATTATTTGCTGTATGTT
Source organism: Bos mutus (assembly GCF_027580195.1). Lineage (NCBI taxonomy): Eukaryota > Metazoa > Chordata > Mammalia > Artiodactyla > Bovidae > Bos > Bos mutus. Next base: position 2,691,722 of record NC_091619.1, on the reverse strand, counting down.
TTATATTTATTTTAGACTATGGAAATGATGTTAGACAAAAAGAAAATTTGAGTGGTTTCCTTATTCAAGTTCAAAATGAGTCATAAAGCAGTGGAGACAACTCACAATATCAACAGCGCATTTGGCCCAAGAACTGCTAATGAATGTACAGTGGTTCAAGTTTTACAAAGGAGATGAGAGGCTTGCAGATAAGGAGCATAGTGGCTGGCCATCAGAAGTTGACAGTGACCAACTGAGAGGATCATGGAAGCTGATCCTGTTACAACTACATGAGAAGTTGACAAAGAACTCAATGTTAACCACCCTACAGTCGTTTGGCATTTGAAGCAAATTAGAAAGGTGAAAAAGCTTGATAAGTGGGTGCCTTGTAGGCTGACTGCAAATTTAAAAAATCATTGTTTTGAACTGTCATCTTCTCTTATTCTACTCAACAACCATTTCTCAATCAGATTGTGATGTGTGATGAAAAGTCGATTTTGTATGAGAACTGACGATGATCAGTTCAGTGGTTAGACTGAGAAGAAGCTCCAAAGTACTTCCTAAAGGCAAACTTCCACCAAAAAAGGTCATTGCTTGGTTGTCTGCTGCCTGTCTGACCCACTACAACTTTCAGAATCCCAGTGAAACCACTAAATCTGAGAAGTATGCTCAGCAAACCCATGAGATGCAACAAAAACTGCAAAGCCTGCAGACAGCATTGGTCAATAGAATGGGTCCAGTTTTTCTCCATGACAACACCATGCCACAGGTCACATAACCAATCCTTCAAAAGTTGAAGGCATTGGGCTATGAAATTTTGTTTCATCCACCATATTCTCCCAACCTCTCACCAACCTACTACATTTCTTCAAGCAGCTAGACAACTTTTTGCAGGGAAAATGTTTCCACAACCAGCAGGATTCAGAAAATGCTTTCCAGGAGTTCACTGAATCCCAAGGCATGCATTTTTATGCCATAGGAAAAAATAAACTTATTTCTCAATGCAAAAATGTGTTGATTGTAATGGTTCCCATTTTGATTAATAAAGATGTGTTTGAGACTAGTTATAATGATTTAAAATTCACAGTCCTAAACTACAGTTATGCTTGCACTAACATTAATTAGTGTTATGGGAAGAAATTATAATCTTTCATTTAGCCATGGTCAAAAAAAATTTATGATTTACAATGGATAACCCAAAGAAGAAAGATTTCTGTTGTGTTATTTGTTTGTATTTTTTTTTAGTATACAGTTGGTAATTTCTTTTTAAATTAATTTTTATTGGAATATAGCTGTTCACAATGTTGTGTTAGTTTCCTGCTATACAGCAAAGTGAATCAGTCGTATGATATACATATATTCACTCTTTTTTTAGATTTCCTTACCATTTTGGTCACCACAGAATGTTCATTTCTTTTCTTAGTAAGGTAAATGAGAAGAGGTTGAGAACTTTATAATCCAGTGACTCTATAAACACCGAGTATAAAGAGCCCCTGCTTCTGAATGTATAGAGGCTCTGTTCTGTTAAGAAGAAGCAAGAAGCTTTCTGAGATATTCACAAGTTCTTTTGGAGCTATTTGTCACAAATTCCTCCCAGAATATTCTTTCATTAAATGCCCAACCTCTATGCAAGTTGTATAAATTCGCCTAAGATATAACCATTACCTGGGGAGCATATAATATATACATTGTTCATTTTGTGTATAAAAATCTTACACATTATACATTATAGAAGACTGAATTTGTCACTAAAATTGCAAATGAACTAATCAGCCATGTGTTAATATGACTCATTACTCTGTAAATCATGTAGGTTATTCTTTTTTGTGAAGGAGAAAGAAGAGGGGAAGGAAGCTATTCATGTCCCATGATCTACTTTTTCTCCTTTCAGCAGCAACAGATAAGGCTGTCCTTAGATATTCTGATTTTGACATAATATGAAACTTTTTTTTAATAGAGTTTAGTCTCCATGGGTATTCATACAACTGTTTTCCCTCTGAGATCTATTTATGGGGTGCTGTGTATGAGGAGCCTGCAGATTTCCATACATCAAGCCCTTTCAATCTGCCAGATCCTCTCCCGTTTCTAGGGAACTAAACTTCCTTGAAGTTGTGCCACCTACTTCTCCTCTTAAAGCCACAGCTTCCATCATTCCCATATGTGGATAAGCCACTCTAATCACCTTGGTGGGCTCCATTTTTGAAACACAAAGATTTCTAGTCCTTAGACTTAAACAGAGAATGCTATTTACCTCTCTCTCACATCAAGGAGCTTCTAGCCTGAGAAACATCTCACTTTCTTTTTGAAGGTGATGGGAGTGGTAGAGGAGCAAATAATATATATGTGGGTGTTAACGAAAAAGGGAAAAAAAGAGATGTTTTATTTAATCCTGATAAAGCCATAGCAGAAAAAAAAAATCCTCAATAATCCTTTACAAAAATTAAAAAAGAAAAAACCAATTTTAGAATAGTACTTTAATAATACTTGGTAGACTGAGTCTTAATAGTCCACCTCCAACACAGGCTCACAAGTTGTGAGCTCCTTAAGGTCCAGTGCCCTCTTCCAGTCTCTGTATCTTCCACAGGCACCTACCACCTGGCACTTCATCGCTGTTAAATAAAGGTAGATGCCCCAAACAAAGCCAAGTGGCTGTTAACCCCTTGCCTTCTCATGTGGACATTGTAGTTTGAATATCCCAGGCTCTCATAATTTATTCTTAACTTCTCATTCTCTAATTTCTTTTCATTCTTTCTATTTGTTTATACGTTTAATCATTGTGTTAGTTCACTGTGGCTGCTATAACAAACTTGGTGACTTAATCAACACAAATGTATTCTTTCACAGTTCTGGAGGCTAGAAGTCTGAAATCCAAGCATCTTCAGGGCTGGTCCATTTCATGCCTCTTTTCTGGCTTTGAGCGCTTGGTGGCTGCTGTCAATCCTTGGTGTTTGGTGGCTTGCAGCTACATCACCATAATCTCTGCCTTTCTCTTTACATTGACTTCTCCTGTATGCCTTCTTCCATGTTCCCCTTCTCTTATAAGGTCACTTGCCAATGGATTTAAGGCCCATCATAATCCGGGATGATCTCATCTCAAGATTCTTAGTTACATCTGCAAAGCCTTTACCAAATAAAGTCACATTTATAGTTACCAGGTGGACATATCTTTGGGAAAACACCAGTCAACCTATTATAATCATCTTGACTTTTTCCATTTCTGTGCTTTCTCCTTCTGAATTTAATACACAAATCTTTCTATATTCATTATCTCTTGATCTAAGTAGATGTCTCTAGCATAGAATAACTCTTCATAATTAATTGACTAGAAGTCTGGGAACTAGACTTTGATTTTGAATTTTGTAACCACTACCTGAAAATGTAATCTTGGATAAATTTAATCATTTTGAATCATATTTTTCATGTTGGTTCCCAATATGGAAATCAGGCCTCGCTTAAGGAAAAGAAAAGTTCATTGTGAGTTATGACAACATCTCATGAAGCTCATGGATAAGAATATAGTCAGACTTTAGGAAGACCATAGACCATGGAAATTGAAGTTTCAACATTCTTTCTCATTTTTTGGTCTCTATTTTTCTCTGCAATCTATGTAATTTTTATCTACTCTTGTGACTTTTTCTGATAAAAGCTCTCTAATGTTACAGCTCCACTTACTTGAACAGCTTCTTCTCATCTTTCCCTACCACTTCTTGTCTCTTTTTGCTTGTCCCCACTTCTCTTAAAATTTCTCTCCCCATCTCTATTTCTGTCCCAGTTTCAGATTACTAATTGAGGGAATGAGAATGATTCAGTTGGGTTCTTTCCTGATTCAATCAATTTTTACTGGGGATAGGGTCATATTATACAAAGATGGGTTTTGAGGAGGAAGACATAGAGATTTGGGATTAGGGTAGTTACCCTGAGGAAAGCGGAGTTTGGCAAATTCACAAAAATATGTACCACATTTTCCTTCAATAAAATGGAGCTGATAGTTCCTACTTTGCTCACTTCACAAGACTTTTTTAGGATCAGTTTATGTATTATGCACAAGAAAACATTGCAAATTGTATATTGTACACAGGGAGGAATTGTTTTAAAGTTTATGGTGCTATATTTGGGTTCTGGACAAGTAGCAGATTTGATTTTTTTTTTTAAACTAGAGAAAGTGAATGAATCATCCAGTGGTGAAGTGGGTAAAGGTTTTCTAAGAGTTCATCACCGTGGCTATTAAAGTTTCCATTGTTTCCACAATGGCAGGAAATCACAATTTCAGAAATAGGGATGAAGTTGTTGCAAGAGAGGAAGAACCTGTAGCTGCAAGTTTTAAGTGGGTGATGTTTGTAAGTAGAGGCCACTCTTCAGAGAAATCCAGACAACAATGGCAAGAGAACTAACTGAATTTAAATTCTGAACTACTTAGAAAATGCCGGACATGGTATAATATTGCTTTCTCAATTGTTTATCATAAGGATATTTATTTTCTGAAAGGTTATGAAAAGAAGGGTAAATCCTTGACAACAGGCATAACTATCAGTCACAAAATAAATGAAGTTATTACATTTCTTGGGGATCTATGATTTGGTTGATGTTAGAGAGATAAGAGTGGATTTATCTTACAAAAGATGGATCAAAGAGGTTAGATATGTTTTGTCCAGAAGATTGTGAGCTGGGATTATTACTGCTTCTTTCTATCTTGTTTCCAACAGGGCTGGAGCAGCAATACATCTACGTCCCCTGGCTTTGTAGCATCTGTGCACCAGGAAAGGCCAATAGTACTGGACAAAGAGGAAAACACAGAATGAGCTCCTTGGGGCATTTTTCTCTGGGCCTTACAAAGACAGGTTCTTCCTCTTAAAATCATCTTTCTGTCCCTCATTGTACTATTCCATTAAAAAAATATCATCCAGGAAAATTCCTAGAGTAGACCTGGTAGAAAAAAAAAAAAAAAAAAACCCAAAACATCATTCTAAGGCTTCAAGTTGGACTTTAAGTTAGTTTGGCTGAAGGACATTGCAGGCAGCATATGTGAACCAGCCCAGGTCATCAAAATAAGACACTTGAATGCATTTCCCTAGAGTGTCATCTGTGCCAAATATGCTCTATTAAGAATCTATAAGAATGTGCCCTCTTAAGAATTCTTAATATATCCTATTAAGAATCTATAGCAGGAGACAGCTGGTCGAAGATTTGGGGTCCTGTCTATCTTTCTATTATCACTGCTAAAACCAAGCACATAAGCAGGTGCTTACTAAGTGATGAATTAACGAACACTTTACTGAACATGTCCTTTGCAATGTGGTGCTGAGATTCATCTGTCTTATTTTATGAAACATCGGCAGTTTCTGATTCCCTCTCTGTGAAAATGGCAGTGTTCCCTGGAGGAAGAAATGCATTATTTTTTTCTTGGCGGTTGAGAACACCACTACGTTGCTTGTCTTCAGTTACAAATGAAGAGATTAGTGTTGGCCATCAGAACAGACTCTTCTTCCCTAGAGAGAGGGTCACAGGCAAAGAAAGGAAAAATAAAGTTGCAGAGAGATATTTGGTTTAAGAGATGATAGAAAGAATACATGTCAAAATATATCGATAGTCTTGGTGATGCAGAATATCAAATTGTTAGCTAAAAATGGGATGAACAGGGCTAAAGTTGATTGGGAAAATTCAGTGTGGTGTATGTGGGAAAAGAAAAAAGCAGACTCATTCTTCCTTCAAATAGTTATTTGTATGCCTTACATATTTGCACTTTATTTGGGTCTCTACTCACATGTATCCTCTCAGATAAGCTTTAAAAGCCTGCCCACTAATAATACATGTGAGCTCAGTTGCTCAGTTGTGTCTGACTCTTTGCAACCCCCTGGAGTATAGCCCACCAGGCTCTGCTGTCCTTGGAATTTTCCAGGCAAGAATACTGGGGTGGGAAGCCATTTCCTACTCCAGGGAGTCTTCCTAATCCAGGGATCTAACCTGTGTCTCCTGCATTGGCAGGTGGATTCTTTACCACCTGGGAAGCCCTACCCAATATTAATAGTATTTCTATTACTCACAAATCCCCTTGTTTTGTATTATTTCCTTAGAAATCACATTTTAACAATATATTTTTATACTTATATATTTATTTATAATCTTTCTCTCTACCAAGAGAGAAGACCCTTTGCTTTGGTTGGCTCTACTGGTAAGTGGAATCTGAGTTGGAAGTAGGAGGACAAAAGATTATTGTAAAGGAAACACCTATGAAAGGAAGAGGGAAGAAACAAGGTTAGGGAGGGTGAGTCATCAGATCATGGTATATATCTGACAGTCTCTGCTAGCCTAGTAGGGAACACTGGCAAAATTACTACCTATTACAGAAATCCCACACTGGTGGAAATGGTTGGGCTATTTTACCTCAGTATTAGCTGGAGGGATTCCCACAAGTGTTGTCACCTTGACTCGGAAGTCCAGGTGAATCTGAAGAAGTTTGAGAACCTCAGCTATCCATACTCCTCACACACAGGTGACGAATCCTTTCTTGAAAGGGGAATCTAAAGAGTCTTTTAGATCCATGTCTGCCACAGTCCATACCTTACATTGCACAGATCCATATTCAAAGTGGATTCAAGAGGTAGCTTATCAACTGTTCCATTCAGTCTCTTTTCTCGAAGGAGAACCTAGAAGATGGAGGAGAGTAAAGAAAATTACAACCTTCATCATTGCAGTTGGTCTCGGAGCCACAACTGATACTAATCATTTCCTTCCTTAATTATCAATTCCAAGTTTCCTTCATCCTCAGCCAGCACCACTAAAGGTTTTGGTAGATCACTTGTGGGGTCACCAAACCTCCACACCTGAGATTTCTGACTTCCTGGTAATCATATCCTTCACAGGCAGAGGTTGCTGTCCCATCCATTTACAATTACCATTGGACGAGGGAGTACAAAGAAGTGTCCGAGTGTATCATCAAGTTCCATATATCTTCCACCCTGTCTCCATCGTGCAAAAAGATTCCTACCTCTTCATGCTGATCAGTGTTGGTTAACCTGACCAGGATAATGTCTCCTTTTCTTACCTGCTAGTCTTTGGAAGGAAAAAGTCCAGGTGGCAGTCATAGGTTGTTATTCAGCATCCGGGCTGTACAGTCACCATGTATTATTTACTTGCACCCACATATTGATCCAACACATTCATAACCCAAGCAGCAGCTCCCCTCACCTCTTTGTAGCTGGCTATACAAAATCCCCACCCCAACAACCATCAGAGTGAGTTGAGAGAGGACATTGCTGATGCAACCATGGTGGCTGACACTGGGATCTAGATTACATGTTTTTGGAGCTTGCTTGTGCCTTCAGGTCCTACTTGTACCAAATCTCACATGTACTGTTGGATCTTATAATGGATTGTTACTGACTTTCTGACTTTGCAGGTCAAATAGGATCCAACTCCTAAAGGACATTTCTAGATGTATGGTCACTTGGTGTCCTATTAGCAAACATTCTGTTTCTACCAGGGCCCAAGCAGGTTTTCCAAATGTGTGTATGTAATTCTCTGCTTTGGATGGTATGACCTTTCTCCAAAACCTCAGAGACCTGTGCTGTGATTCTTTTCCTGGAGTTTGTCATAAATTCTCCACTGCAATTTTTCCTATCATTGACACTTCCAACACAATAAGTTGTGCCACCTTATATAGCCCAAGTGATAGCTGATTGTACCTCAACCTGGATCTGCAACAGAGCCTTTTCATATTGTCGGTCAGGCTCCAAGTTGGAAGCTTCTCATGTAGTATAAGGGCCAGAACATTATACCCACATGGGGACCATATTACCTCTAGAATTCAAAGGGGCATAGCAGGCATTGGTGCTTTCAATTTTTTGGTAAGGAATACCACAAAATGTGGTAAGGTATAGCCATTTGCTATTGACTTTGTAGGGGATGTCATGCCATAACTCTGATCAATGGACCTCTAAAATTGAAATGGCAAATTTCTCAATGTTCAGGATTTATTTTTCTCTCTCCATAGTACTGAGGGCTTCCCAGGTGGCATAATGGTAAAGAATCTGCCTGCTGGTACAGGAGGTGCAGGAGATCCAGGAGACACGCGTTTGATCCCTGGGTTGGGAAGATCTCCTGGAGTAGGAAATGGCAATCCACTCCAGTATCTTTGCCTGGAAAATTCCATGGACAAAGGAGCTTGGTGGACTACAGGTCATAGGGTGGCAAAGAGTTAGATACAACTGAGCACACACACACACATCTGTAGTATGCGTGTCTTACCAAACCCTTCAGTATGTTATCCATCTTGAACTCACCCCACCTAATTAACATATCATTGATGTGATGGGTGAGTGTGGTGGTCTGTGGAAATGGCTCATGGAACCATTGGGAGAGAGAAACAGAATCTAGCCAAGAGCACTGAGGAATAACTTCTGCATTTACACTGCAGAACTGAGTCATCCAGAAAACACCTGGATTTTTTTGCTTCTGTTTTCAGAGTTAGGATGAAGATTCTTTTAGAACCAACCCAATTTGTGGCTATCATTGGGAAATCACAATGTTCTTAGTTAGAAAGACACTGACACAATTGCCACTGCCTCCCCATGCTGTATTTGCTCTAATCTGTCCCAGCAATCCCTAGGACTCTGCTAGGATGGATCCCTAGGACTCTACTTCTCCATATTCACAAGCAGAGACTGGACAATGGCAAGTCTCTTTAATTCTGTTGCTGAAAACTCAGTTCCTTTGCCCCCCACCAAATGCAGTCTCTGCCTCAATTCCAGCCTTCGGGTCTCACATATGTGTATCTGCTGCTGCTGCTGCTAAGTTGCTTCAGTCGTGTCCGATTCTATGCGACCCCATAGACGGCAGCCCACCAGGCTCCCGCATCCCTGGGATTTCTGATTGACTCTAAATCACATTGAGAACCCTAGTTTCCAGGGAGTCTGGGAAATACAGCATTTAGCATTTCACTCTCTGCCCTTCAGAAAGGCAAATGAGAAGGGTGAAATAGATATTGGACACAGGTCTACTGTTTCAATCTCAATAATCATCCTTCATCAGGTGTTTTTTTGAGAGGATTAAATGTGGTAATATATGGAAGTGCTCATTTCAATAGCCACATGTAGTAATATGCAATAATTGCTGGGTTCACTTGCTTAAACCACTTATTCATAATTTAAGAATAAATTTTCCATGTCTAAATGCTGTACAATTAATATTGCCAACATGAATTCACTGTCCATTTGTCCATGGATGCAGCTGGAAATGACCTCTACTTGTCTGAGATTATAATTGTGTATAGGATTCACATCTTCAATTAACTGCTGTTCAGAATGGTTGCCACAAGCTACATGTAGCCATTGAGCACATGAAATGTGGTCAGTTTCAATTGAGCTGTGCTGCAAATATAAAATATACATTGAATTTCAAAGACTTTGTGTAAAAAATGTAAAAATACCTCATTAATAATTTTATGCTGATTATTGCATGATAAAATAGTAATATTTTAGAAATATTAAGTTAAATAAAATATATTATTTAAATTTACTTCTCTAGTTTTACATTTTTTAAAGTTTTGCTGCTATAAAAATTAAAATTACATATGTGGCCTGCATAATACTTCTTCTGGACAGCACTGTCATAGATAAAGTAAGGGTAAAATTCTCTGAGGGATAAGCTGGAAAGGCGTCTGGTAGGGGAAGGGTGGATAGTCTGATGGGAAGGTTATGGAACTGTTCCCTGAACTCCACCTTCTAATCTTCTGTCTCCCTTTGGGGAGGGTATTCCTATCACAATTTTGAGTTCCCCTGTCTCTCTGGTCTTAATTTTCCATATACTAGTACAGATGAGTCAGTTTTTAAAAACTTCATTAAAAAATATTATGAGAAACCATAAAGAAATGTGATTATGTCTGGCTTAGAAATTAGCTCTCCCTCCCCCATCCTCACTGTTCTCTAAGTTAGGATTCCCAGGAACATTGTTTTCTCCCTGTACTGACTTGAACACAGAGCTCAGCCCTTCTCCAGGTCTACAAAATAACCCATAAAATCACAAGTGAGCAATAAAGATGGCGTTCTTGAAGTTCCCTTACGGGAAACAGAGGAAGGGGTTTACACTGTACACTCAAAGCAAACAGCCTAACACTCCCTCCAAATCAGACACTTCTGATCTTTTCCTAATTCTCTTCTCTGCCACTCAACCAATAGGGGTTCTCTCTCCCCGCTAAGCCTTTCACCCACTCCTCATATTGTCTTTCTGCCTTACTGGCCCCTGTCTTCCTCTTTAGAATCCTCTCTTGTTAAAATTCCTCATCCTTTTATTAGGCGGAACAATTTAATTGCTGTATTGTGTTACTTAACCATTTCCTTAGGGTCTCATACTCTAAAGAAAGTAATTTCTTTTGAATAAATACAAAGTCTCCCTAAGAGGAATTTTGGGAAATATGATTTTCTTCATTTCATTACACAGAATAAATTGGATAAGTTTGGAAAGTAAAGGTTTTCAATGCTAAAAATTTTGGTAAATGTAATAAGGAGCTTTACCAAGTCTCAAGTCTCCTTATCATAGGAGAGCCACTGTATAAACCACATTTAGACTAAAAAAAACTACTTACAACTTGTACCTTCCTTTCTAAACCTTGATTTCAATAAGACAGGTTCTATTAGTTTTACATTATCAGGAGCAGCCCATCAGTTCAAGGGCAAAGGTCAATTCAAGTCCATCTCCCCTCCAGTCCGTAATATCTTCCTTTGAGAACAGATGTTTTGATTTAAGGTCAACAATAGGTCATAGTTCTTCTGTGGAACTGCGCTAAGTAGCCCCCTGAATTCTGATATGTGACCTAATCTGTGTTGGTTCATATTATCATTTCTTCTCAGCTCTTCCGGTTTTCTGAAATTTATGCTAGTATGTTTTGCGTCTTCTCTAAGATGATGCGATGCTATGCTAAGTCACTTCAGTCGTGTCCGACTCTGTGTGACCCCATAGACGGCAGCCACCAGGCTCCCCCATTCCTGAGATTCTCCAGGCAAGAACACTGGAGTGGGTTGCCATTTCCTTCGCCAATGCATGAAAGTGAAAAGTGAAAGCGAAGTTGCTCAGTCATGTCTGACTCCTAGCGACCCCATGGACTGCAGCCCACCAGGCTCCTCCATCCATGGGACTCTCCAGGCAAGAGTACTGGAGTGGGGTGCCGTTGCCTTCTCCATCTCTAAGATGATAGTTTCATAAAAATATAACTAATGCAATATTCAGTATTATACTACCATAAATTTATTGAAATTAGAACATATTATAAAAATATTAATGAAAATAGCTTCCATTTGTTAGCAAGGTACAGTTCTAAGTGCTTTATATGCAATTAGCACATTACAATCTCAACTGCAGAAAAGGTGGCCATTATTACTTCCATAGTATAACCAGGGAACCAGGGCTCTGAAAGATTAAGGAATTTTCTGCAAAGCACACAGCACTATAACTCCCACCAATGTGACCTCAATGTCCATAATCCACACACTTTTGCTCTGCCCTGAAGTCTCTGGTGGTCATCTTAGAAACATAGGTTCTTGTCACTGAAAGGACTTAGAGATCATCAAATCCTAGACCTTCACTTTACAGATTTGTTAAGTGATTCGATGTTTCAATTAGTTGGAGTAATGCTGACTCCAAACAAGAATTGTTTGGTAGTGTATTACACATTCAGTGATATCCTGGAACTAAAGTTAGTACTGGTAACTTGGCTTACCGAAGGATTAGAAATAACTTATTTCTTAATGACCATTTAAATAAAGGCAGTGAACTTTCTAGGACAAGGGCCCACTCACAGACTGGCAATCCATGAACTGACTTGCCATCAGCTCTTTATTTAGCTAATGAAGGTCTTTAGGACTGAGTGTCAAGAATAAAAGGAAAAGAGTGTCAGGATAAGTGTGGCTGTCTTGCTTGTGGACTTTGAACTGGGTGTCTTAAATACACCAGGATTAGTCAGCAGGAGGTCAGCAATTGCATTAACGGAAGAAAGGGATTGCTGTAAGGAGAAAAACAAAGTTGCTGAGCACAAAAGACAAACTGCTTACTTTGAAGTGTTTTCTAGGACTCATCCAGAACAAACTTCTCTCCTCATGGAAACCTTCCAGATGCTTTTGTCTGGTGGTTACAGATAGATCTGTGATATGGCCCTGCCAATTTAGTTGCAGTGCACCCTACAAATGTGTACTCTGCATTTCATAGACTTTACGGTTTTCCTGAGGGCGGTATGATGTCTATCTTTACTGAATCCAAAATAGATCTGCAGGATTGAACAAAATTTGCTTAATTATACATTGTTCTTTCTTTTGGCCAAAACATTCTTTTGTTATTAGAAAATATAACATAGTGGAAAATACTGAGTTTGGGAATAATAAAACCCAAGCATTTCCATCATGTATTCACTTATTAAAAATATTTATCAAGAGATTCAGTTCAGTTGCTCAGTTGTGTTAGACTCTTTGTGACTCCATGAACTGCAGCACGCCAGGCCTCCCTGTCCATCACCAAACTCCCAGGGTCCACCCAAACCCATGTCCATTGAGGCAGTGATGCCTTTCAACCATCTCATCCTCTGTCGTCCCCTTCTCCTCTTGCCCTCAATCTTTCCTAGCATCAGGGTCTTTTCAAATGAGTCAGCTCTTCGCATTAGGTGGCCAAAGTATTGGAGTTTCAACTCCAGCATCAGCCCTACCAATGAACACTCAGGACTGATCTCCTTTAGGGTGGACTGGTTGGATCTCCTTACAGTCCAAGGGACTCTCAAGAGTCTTCTCCAACACCACAGTTCAAAAGCATCAATTCTTCAGCACTCAGCTTTCTTTGTATTCCAACTCTCATATCCATACATGACCACTGGAAAAACCATAGCCTTGACTAGATGGACCTTTGTTGACAAAGTAATGTCTCTGGTTTTTAATATGCTGTCTAGGTTGGTCATAACTTTCCTTTCAAGGAGTAAGCATCTTTTAATTTCATAGCTGCAATCACCATCTGCAGTGATTTTGGAGTCCAGAAAAATAAAATCAGCCACTGTTTCCACTGTTTCCCCATCTATTTCCCATGAAGTGATGGGACCAGATGCCATGATCTTAGTTTTATGAATGTTGAGTTTTAAGCCAACTTTTCACTCTCCTCTGTCACTTTCATCAAGAGGCTCTTTAGTCCTTCTTCACTTTCTGCCATAAGGGTGGTGCCATCTGCATATCTGAGGTTATTGATATTTCTCCTGGCAATCTTGATTCCAGCTTGTGCTTCCTCCAGCCCAGCATTTCTCATGATGTACTCTGCATAGAAGTTAAATAAACAGGGTGACAATATACAGCCTTGACGTACTTCTTTTCCTATTTGGAACCAATCTGTTGTTCCATGTCCAGTTCTAACTGTTGCTTCCTGACCTGCATACAGGTTTCTCAAGAGGTAGGTCAGCTGGTCTGGTATTCCCATCTCTTTCAGAATTTTCCACAGTTTATTGTGATCCACACAGTCAAAGGCTTTGGCATGGTCAATAAAGGAGAAATAGATGTTTTTCTGGAACTCTCTTGCTTTTTCGATGATCCAGCAGATGTTGGCAATTTGATCTCTGATTCCTCTGGTTTTCTAAAACCAGCTTGAACATGTGGAAGTTCATAGTTCACATATTGCTGAAGCCTGGCTTGGAGAATTTTAACCATTACTTTACTAGCATATGAGATGAGTGCAATTGTGTAGTAGTTTGAGCATTCTTTGGCATTGCTATTCTACGTTAATAACTGGCAAATGTTGTAAATAAAATTTAGAATGTCGCATAACTCTTCTGGAGCACATATTCTAAAAGGGGCATTAGATAGTAAACAAATAAAGAAATAAATGAGTAAAGTAAGTGTTGTTATTTAATTGCTAAGTTGTGTCCAACTCTTTTGTGAGCCCATAGACTATAGCCCACCAGGCTCCTCTGTCCATGGAATTTCCCAGACAAGCATACGGCAGTGAGTTGCCATTTCCTTCTCCAGGAGATCTTCCTGACCCAGGGATTGAATCTGTGTCTCACATTGCAGATGGATCCTTTACCTCTGAGCCACTGTGTGTGCATGTGTGCTGTCACTTTAGTCATGTCTGATTCTTTGAGACCCTATGGACTATAGCCTGCCAGTCTCTGTGCATGAGATTCTCCAAGCAAGAATACTAGAGTGGGTTGCCATGCCATCCCTCAGTGGATCTTCCTGACCCAGGGATTGAACCCATGTCTCCTGTGGCTTCTGCATTGCAGGTAGATTCTTTACAGCTGAGCCACCAGGAAAGCCATAGATGTTATAAGGACCATAATACAAGATGGCATGATTTGTGGCAAGGAGCTATTCTAGAATGGATAGTCAGGGAAGACCTCTCTTTGAACATTTGAGATGGACACCTCTTCTGGGTGACAAGATAGAACCAACCAGACCATAATATAGGACTGGGATTGGCAATCTTTTATTTTATTTTTTCCCTTAAAAAGACCAGATAGTAAATATTTTAGGCTTTGCAGCTCATGTGGTCTCTGTCCTGACTATACAAGTCTGCCACTGTCCTGCAAAAGCATTCACTGATAAAACAGTTGAAAGGATGTGGCTGTGTACCAATCAAATTTTATTTATAGAAACAGACAGGAGTCTGGGAGTTGAATTTGGCCTGTAGGCCATGAATTGCCATCCCCAGATATTTGGGAAAGAGCACTGAAGGCAAGGGAAAGAGCAAATTGAAGTACCCAAAGCTGGATTTAGGCTTGGTAGTGTCATTGGAGGGTAGTAAATGAGAATGAGGTTGTGAGGTTAGAGATAAAGGTCAGGTAGGTTTTTGCAGACCTAGAAAAGTCATTGCACTTTATTCTAGGTACAAAAGAAAGCCATCAGAATAATTAAAGCAGAGATCATTGCAATCTGACTAATATTTTATAAAGACTCTGGTTGTTGAGTACTGACTGTTTTGAGTGGAGCAGGAATGGAAGCCAGGAGATCTTTTAGGAAGTTGTTAACAATAATATAAGAAAAATATGGTCATGAAGACAGGGAAAACTGAAGTGGTAAGAGTTTAAATCTCTCTCTCCCTGGCCCCTTAACTAGATATGAACTTTGAACTTTATTCCCTTCAACAGCTAAATAGAGATAAAATCTTTGTTAGCATAAAATAAGACTATAAGTCAAATGTCCAACACGTGGTTAGTTTTCATCCATGTTGATTCTTTCTTCTCTTCTTTCTCCTTCTTTCCCTTCTTACTCCTTTCCTTACATATTTCTTTTCCCCTGTAGATATTTAATGGTGAACTGGGTTGTACAAAGCATAATTCTAGGTGCTTAGTTACACTGGGAGAGACAGAGGTATCTTGTTTTCAAGCTTTCATTGACTTGAGTCATTGCTGCTGCTGCTAAGTCACTTCAGTCGTGCCCGACTCTGTGAGACCCCATAGAAGGCAGCCCACCAGGCTCCCCTGTCCCTGGGATTCTCCAGGCAAGAATACTGGAGTGGGTTTCCATTTCCTTCTCCAATGCATAAAGTGAAAAGTCAAAGTGAAGACGCTCAGTCGTATCCGACTCTTAGCGATCCCATGGACTGTCGCCTACCGAGCTCCTCCGTCCATGGGATTTTCTAGGCAACAGTACTGGAGTGGGGTGACATTGCCTTCTCCGGACTCGAGTCATTGGGTGCCCCCAAAAGCAGAACCTAATATTTTCCCTCTTGTTTTTATCTTTCTTCAGTAAGACAAACAGTCATTTAAAAGTTCCAACTATTTATATAAATAAAGTGGAGGAAAAGTCACTTTGGGGAAGATATTGTTTGTCTTGGGAAGAAAATACATTGGAAGTTTGATCCTGGGATAAGTGAGAATATGTGCAAGTGTTTTGCAACCTGCCAAAAATGCCTTAACCCATAAGCCTTGCAAGTATTCAGTACAAGATTACTGGGAAGGACAAGTTTCCAGATCTCCATCTTTCCCTTCATGGTGGCTGGGGTGGAGCAGAGGAACCATGAATTAGACTTGTGTCCTAGCTCTTCATTGTCTTATTCATGACTTTGCATTTGTAATTTCAAAAGCTTTTTTTTTTTTTTAAATTAAAGCCTAAAGTCATCTCACATTTTTCCACTGAATCATTTCCCATTCCAGGGGAAATACATTTTTAGCTAACTTTTAGTTTTCCATATTTTTGATGTAGTATAGTATTTTGAAAAATAAGCCACTTTCAAATCAGCCACGACTAGGAGCTATTGTTGGACAGGTCCCATAAGTTTTTCAGGACTCAGGTACATCATCTGTAAAATGAAGACTGTACCAGTCTCCATGTCTTTTCTAGTCTGGTGAGGCCACATAAAGGCCAAACTAAAAATCTTCACTATAACTTTGTAGGTAAAGAGGGATAAGGAGACAAGAAAAAAAAAAAAAAAAAATTAAGTATAGAAGGAGAAGAGGTTATGGAGAAAACTCTCTATGGCTCTGTTTTGAAACTATGCTTGCTCAGATTGCATGTTGTAAAAATTGCTTTAGTTGAAAAATGTTTTCCAAACTGTAGGTCAATGGATTTTTAACCCACAATTGCGGAGGTCCAGCCCTGGCTGATCCAGGGAGTTGGAAGGGGAGACGGCATTGGCGAATACACTGGCTTTAATTAGATATTAATTAGAGATATAAAGAGTAATAGAATGAGGATAGCTCAGCAGGAAAATTCAGTGGAGAAAAGAGGCTGAGTAGCTTGGTTTACACGGGAAACCAATAAAACTTCAAGACAAGAAGTTTGCACCACTTACATAGGCTGCAGCCGTCCTTCCATTCTCCCGAAGGAGAGGAGACACTGAGGCCTCGCCTGTCGGACCTTAGAAGCCCAGGCAAAATTAGTAAGCTTGGCGGGTTCCGCACTCCAGATGGAAACTCAGCCAGAGTTTGAGATAAAGAATGACATGAGGAGACCAGTATTTTGAGGAACTGATCCCAATTCTTTATTTTCCAGGGTCTGTTTTTATACACTGAGATGTTGTACAAAAGTCACGTGGGGTCAGCAGTCCTGACTTTTATTAAAGTCAGGTGCTTCATACAGATGTACACAGAGGTCTTAGGGGTGTTACATCATCTTCTGACCAGGGGGCCTGCTGACAATTTATGACCCTCTCCTTGTGACAGTGGTCAGTCAACACTTATTTCTCCAGGGGTGATTATTCTTAAAACAGACACCACCTAAATAAAGTTACATTCCTATAGGGTGAGGGTGTAGTGGGTTTTAATTAAGGAAATAATTTACTTAGCCTAAGGTCTAACATGATTAATATCAAAGCTTAATACTTATTTCTTCTATATATTCATTAATATGTATAAGGGCAGGGGATGTGGAGACTTAGCAGTAAACATTAGCTCAACAAATGAAAAACCCTTCACCAATACAATTTCTAATCAGCCCACTATACTTACACTAATAGTTTTCTAACTTCTCTAAAGAACCTGTTTTTAGAAGGTTTGAAGCATCTCATGCCTCTCATGGTTGGGAGGCTGTGAGCAATCACATGTGGCCGGACAAGCCTGTCAGGCAGGCTAGAGAACCTTCAGAGGAGTTTGTAGGTTAAAACACTCCTGTCACGCCCAGGAATTATTATTAACTGGAGCTCTAAGTTAACTCCTTCTCCGAAAGAGGTGGTGGGGGACAGCCCCCCGTAAAGTCAGAGGTGTAGGTGAGAGCACAAAGTAGTAAAGTAGGCAGGCTCTGGTTTTGGGGGTAGATGCTCGAGAATTTCCAGGGGGACTCCTGAGTCTCGATCCCGCCTTTGCGTATGTCGAGCCTCCTTCCTCATGACCTTTGCCACAGGTGGAGGTCCTCACGCCGGTTCCCAGCATACAGTCATAACCATCTGCCTAGGATTCCACATAACCCAACCCCAGTGTGCACATTGTCATTAGAATCAAGTCCCAGAAGCAAACATCAGGAAAGCCTTAAGATAATTTCTTAAAGCAACAGGTACACTGATCTGTGTACTTGAATATAATTAAGATAGATGCTCTTCTCTCATTATTGAACAGAATATCTGTAAATAACCAAAAGCCAGTGAACTTTGTGGCAGATAATGATTGAAAGTAATTTGGTTGATTTTTTTTTAAAGGAAAGGAATTAAGAGTTATTAGAAGAGAGATTTGGGGATTAATACACCGAAGGGAAGGATTAACTCTAGGTTTGTATTCATTACTCAGAAAAAAAAAATCACTGGACCATTTTTGTAAACTGTGGTAATTTCGTATACAGAGGGGACCTGAACATATTAGAACCCAGTGAAACATCACCCTTTTGCATTTAACGGAAATTGATATTCATATTAAATCTGTTTCATTTGAGAATGACTCAAAATGGATTTTTAAAAATTAGGGTCCACAATTTCTTACAGTTTTTTTTATACTGAAGAAAAATGAGATTGAAGTTCAAATGCTGAAAAGTAATTAATGACTGAAAACATTAAGCAGCTATACTACGGAACATTTTGAAGCCTTTAAATATTATGCTTATGAGGAATCTGTAATTGTACAGCCAAAAGCTTTCACTATAGTAAGTGAAAAACAAAATGTGACTTTTTATACAAAATATTATCTCAATAATATTTTAAACAGACTACAGACAATGTGCTTACTGTAATGTCCAGTTAGTTAGATTTTTGAATTGTTCATATTTACTTCCTTATGTATTTTTATAAAATCTTAATTTTTCCAGAATGGTCATATGTTACTTTATAATTGGAAAACTAAACACTTATTTTGAAAACCTTGTATATAATCCGTGGAATTCCTGGATATGTAGGGAGTCTCTTAGGATTGTTTTGCAAGGAATAGTCATGTGTTGATGCAAATAATCAGAAAATATCTGGTAGCCATATAACTGAAGCAGGGGTGATCTCTTTTTTGAAAGGATAAAGTTGGAAAATGATTTTTACAGTGTATCATATTGTTGGTACTAGTGTAAAATTTCAGTCTTACCTGAATATTTCCTTACTCTTCAAGAGGATAAAGCAAGGCTAGGTCAAGGGATAGTGATGCTACTGAGCATCAGTACTAGAACAAACACAAGAGCAACTGCATGCAAAGCCAAACAAACAAACAAAATACATTAAAACCAAAATTAATTTGATGTCTGCATTCTTTGCCCCTTTTCAATTAGCCCTTTTCTGCTTAAATTAGTATATTTTACCACCTGTTCTTTACAGTCAGCCACTTGAATCCTACTCATTAATTTCAAGGCTCAATCCTTGGTCTTTCATTTTTCCATCTGATTTCTCTCTCACAGTTTAATTTTTTACCTTATATTGATAGCTCCCCATTTTATAGTCTCAGAGATTCTCACCTACATTTCCAACTTTCTGCTGAGTATTTCCACTTAAAGTGGAACTGAACTCATTTCTGAATGAATCATCTCATGCTTCTCTGCTGAGAATGAGAAGAGTAATCTTGCATTCCACCTTTTTCCTCATGCTTTGTTCTAATTAAATCTTGGAGTCTTGCTCATGCTTAGTTGCTCAGTCATTTCTGACACTTTCTACCCCATGGGCTATAGCCTGCCAGTCTCCTCTGTCCATGGAATTTCCCAGGCAAGAATAGTGAAGTGAGTTGCCATTTCCTCCTCTGGAGGATCTTCCCAACCCAGGGATTGAACCCACGTCCCCTGCATTGGCAGGTGGGTTCTTTACCACTGAGCCACTGGGGAAGCCTAAAATCTTGGAATAGAGCCTGGTTTATCCTGTTCTCACCACTTTGGTTCAAGTTCCAGTCATTTTATTATTGACATCTGAAAACATGGAAAAATATCCTGAATGTAGTATGAGGGTCTCATTTTGAAGCTAAGTTGTGTTTCCACTGGGACTCAGACATGTCAGGGTCAGGCCCACAGGAATCCATTTATATAAAGTAACTTGTATGTGAAAGAACTTCTGTGAAGGGATCTGTATGGGATAGAGAAGGTGAAGAAAGAGATTGGAGAGGGATGCTGTGTTTTCTGTATTTAGTGTGATGTTGAAAAGAGGGGCTGCTGGTTTTATGAAGGGCATGCATAAGCAAGTCTGTCTCTGCTTTCAGGTAATAAGGAGTAATGCAGGTTGGGGAATCTTCTCCACTCTTAAGAAGACTGCAGAGACACAGTAGAAGCCAATGTAGGGCCTGTTGGTTGCTAACATTTCTAAATAATTGGACTAAATGAAGACAAAATGAAGCAATACACAGAAGATGTTGCATATGTGTGTGTGTGTGTGTGGGGCTAGATCTTAGAAGAGATATATTACTTATTCCTGTATTAGAATAGTCAATATTATACAAATATGTAGAATTGTTTTTTAGATAGAGGTGTAAAAGTAATTCAGTAAATAATGGATAAACTTAAAAAAATTTTAAAATTGAAATATAGTTGATTTACAATTCAGGTGTACAGCCAAGTGATTCAGTTACACACACATACACCACACACACACACACCACACACACACACAACACACACACAGATCCTTGTTGGTTATCTATCTTATATACAGTAGCATGGATATGTTAATCCCCCCTTTCCTGATCGGTAACCATAAGTTTCTTTTCTATGTCTATGGGTCTATTTCTCTTTTGTAGATTAAATTCATTTTTATTTTTATTTTTTTTTAGATTTCCCATGTTAGTGATAGCATCTGATATTTATCTTTGACTTACTTCACTTAATATGATAATTTCTAGGTTCATCCATGTTGCTTCAAATGGCATTATTTCATTCTTTTTAATGGCCTAGAAACATTCCATTGTACATATATATACTACATATTTATCCATTCGTCAGTCGATGAACATCTAGGTTGCTTCCATGTCTTGGATATTTTAAATAGTGCTGCAGTGAACGTTGGGAGTGCATATATCTTTTCAAATTGTGTTGTCTCTGGATACGTGCTCAGGATTGCGACTGCATGATCATATATGATAGCTCTATTTTCAGTTTTTTACAGAACCTCCATACTGTTCTCCATGGAAAGATAAAAATTTTCAACAAAGGATGCTGGAACAATTGGATATCCATATGTAAAAAAGTGAATCTTGACCTAAACCTCATATATTATATAAAAATTGATTCAAGTTATCCTAGAACTATATGTGAAACCTAAAAGTATGAAATTTTTATTAGAAAGTTTTCATGAACTGGAGTTAGGCAACAAGTTTTTATACACAATACCAAAAACAATCATTAAAGACAAAATTATTAAACAGAACTTTATCTGAATTTTAAAAAATGCTTTGTGAAAGTAACTAATGAGAATTAAAAAAAAAAACAAGCAACACCTGGAATAAAATATTTGCAAATAACTTATCTCACAGTAGACTTGTATCCAGAATATGCTGTTGACCCTGAACACATTGGTTTGAATTGTGAGGTCTGCTTATATGTGGATGTTTTTCAATAAATCTGTACAATGGTACTATATGATCCATGGTTAGTTGAATCCACAGGTGTGGAGACACAGATACAGAGGGCAGCCTGCAATGTTAAACATGGGTTTTTGACTGGTAGAGGATGGATGCCCCTAATCCCCCATGTTCAAGGGCCAACTATATAAAGAACTCTCAAAATTTAAGAGTAGGAAGACAACCAATTCAATTAAAAGTGGCAAAGTATTTGAACAGACACTGTGCCAAAAAGATAAAAGGATGGCAAATAGATATACGAAAGTTGTTCAATGTTATTATCCATTACAGAAATACAAAGTAAAAGCACTATAACTTTATACCTATTCGAATCACTAACGTAAAAAATAGTGACTACACCAACAGCTTACAAGAATGGCGAGCAGCTGTAATTCATATTGGGAAAGCAAATCAGCACAGCTACTTTTGAAAACAGTTTGGCAGTTTCTTATAAAATTAAATGTGTACTTACCATATGATCTAGAAACCCTGTTCTTCATTATTTACCCAAATGAGCAACCACTAAAAGAGCTGTTCAAAGAGATACACTCAAAATGATCTAGAAAAATCAAAATGCAATTCTAAAATATGCTAAATTAACTCACAGGATAGCATGAGAAATAAAAAAAAAAACAGAGGTAAAATGTAAATCAAAATATAAAATAGTGGACTTAAGCCCTAATGTATCGATAATAACATTAAATGTAAATGGTCTAAATATCTTCTAAATATACCATGTTAAAACAAATTATCAGAGTGGATTTAATAGCATGACCTAACTATATACTGTCCAGAAGAAGCTAACTTTAAATATAGAAAATAAAAGGATGGAAGATAACAATCATGCAGAAATCAATCAACAGAACATAGGAGTGTAAATGTTAGTACCAGATAAAATAGACTTCAGGGAAAAGAAAACTACCAGGGGTTTTAGATTTTGAGAGAAAGGCCAGAGAAAAAGTACCATTCTCATCACATTGTATTTAGGGAACATGCTATCAATATGGCTTACCACCGTTAATGTTAATCTTTACCTGGATGAGGTAGTGTTTTACAGATTTCTGAACTAAGGTGCTCTTTTTGTGTAAAAATTATTTGGAGTTCTGCCCAGGAGATTTGTCCATTCTCCTTCATTTATTTAGTCAGTAATTTACTTATGTCATATCAGTATTAACATGTGAGTATTTATTTTATCTTTTGGTTTATAATCTAATACTATTTTATATGTTTTAGATTGTCCCAGATTTGGCGCTTTCAGTTGGCTCTTCTTTCCCATTGACATATCCAAATCATTGAGTTGTGTGAGCACTTTCTTACTTTCAGGTGCTACAAGATGCTCCGGGATCGTGGTGCATCTTTACCGCCCTACTTTTAGAATCAGCCATTTATCTAAGGATAAGTCCTCTTCTTAGAGAATTGTGTTAGAAACCAAAATCTAGACGTCTGTGATCCATTACCGTGTAGATCATTTTAGCCTTCTCTTGCTTGTCTGTAACTTCACATCTTAACAGAGAAAAATCTGGCTTCTACCATGTGCTGTCCAGTTTTAATTGTTCAGTTCCAGTATAAATTTATAGCACTATAAGAATTGTTAGCCTGAATCCCTGTGGGAAATAGTTCTAAACATTAGAAGACAGTGCTTATGCCTTTAGTCCTCTAGACTTCACTCATTTCCCAAAGTTACTTTGGTTAGCACCTTTCCCCTACCCCTTTCTGTGAGGTTGTTTTGTACATTTGTAATACAGTGGGTTATTTTGCATCAGCCTGCATTGCATTCTGGGATCTCAAATGCCTAAAGATTTTTCTTTCATTTTCATACAGTAAGGTTCACTGTATTGTAAAGTTTTATGGGCTTGACAAATATGTAGTGTCATGTATCACCAATGACAGTAGCATACAGAATAGTTTCACTGGCAAAAAAGATTTCCCTATACTCCTATTCAACCTTCCTTCCTTCTTAAACACCTGGCAACCACTGACCTTTTTGTAGTCTCTTTAGTTTTGTCTTTTCAGCAATGTCATATAAATGGGACCATACAGTATATATAGCTATTTCAGACTGGGTTCTTTCATTTAGCAATGAACATTTAAGATATGCCTATGTCTTTCAGTGGTTTGATTGCTCATTAATTTTTAAAAATATTTCATTGAATAGATGTACACTTGTTCATTCATTCATCTATTGAAGGACATCTTGGTTGCCTTTGGTTTTGGCAATTATGAAGAAACTGGCCATAAACTTTGTGTGCAGGTTTTTGTCTGGTCATAAGTTTTAATTCACTTGGCAGATAACTAGCAATGTGGTTGCTGGATGATATAGTGATAACACATTTACTTTTGTACGAAACTGTCAAACTCTCTTCCAAAGTGGCTATGCCATTTTACATTCCAGCCCTCAAAGAATGAGAATTTCTGTTGCACTGCATCCTCACCAGGAATTGTTGTTATCACTCTTTTGGATTTTAGTTATTCTAATAGGTTTGTAATGATATCTCGTTGCTGCTTTAATTTGCATTTCCCTAATGAAAAATTATGCTGAGCATCTTTTCATATGCTTATTTACCATCTGTAGATCTTCTTTTATGAGCTGTCAGCTCTTTTGCCCATTTTTAAATTGGATCACTTGTTTTCTTAATGCTGAGTTTTAAGAGTTCTTTGTGTATTTTGGATACAAGCCTTTTATTGGATAAATGTTTTGGAAATATTTCTCCTAGTCTGTGACTTGTTTTTTCATCTCTTAACAGTGTCTTCTACAAGATATTTTCAATTTTAATAAAGTCCAACTTACCATGTTTTTTTCATGGATTGTAATTTTAGGGGTATTTCTAAAAAATCATCACCAAACCCAAGGTTAGAGAGATTTTCTCCTATGTTTTCTTGTAATAGTTTTTTCACTCTGCATTTGAAGTCTCTGATCCATGTTGAGTTAATTTTTGTGTAATGTGTAACATCTATGACTCAGGTATTTTGTTGCTGTTTTTAATATATGGGTATTTAACCATTCCAGTGCCATTTGTTGAAAAGATTATTCTTTTGCCACTAAATTGCATTTGCAAAAAAACCCACAGTGAGTCATTTCTGAAATTTTTGTTCTGTTCCATTGATTCATGTTTCCTTTTACTAGTACCACTTAGTCTTGAATATTGTAACTTTATAGTAAAGTCTTGAAATAAGTTTTTAGTTCTCTGTGTTTGTTCTTCAGTATTGCTTTGTCTATATTTTTTTACCTTTCCATTCAAACTTTAGAATCTGTTTGTTATTTATAAAATGGTTTACTGATATTTTGATTGGGATTGTGTGAAACAATAGACCAAGTTGGAAAGAACTGACATCTTAATAAGTCTTTTTAAATCCAGGAACATAGTCTGTCTCTGTTTAGATCATTTTGATTTCTCTTAGCAGTGTTAAATAGTCTTCACATAAAGATCATATACATTTTTGTTAGACTTATCATATTTTGTTCTTTGGACACTTTTGTGAATTTTTTTATTTCCAATTTTGATTTTTCATTGGTGATATATAAGAAACAACTAACTTTTGTATATTGACTTTTTATTCTGTGATATTGCCATACTCATTAGTTCTGGAAGAATTTGTATATTATTTGGGGTTTTCTAACTAAATGATCATGTCAGTTCTGAATAAAAACAGTACTATTTCTTTCTGCCCATCTATATACCTTTCATTTCTTTTTCATGTCTTATTGCACAAGTAGGACTTCTAGTATGATGCTGAATATGAGCAACAAAAAGGGACATCCTCACCTTGTTCTTGACCTAGAAGGGCAGCATCCAGTATCTCATCATTAAATGTGAAGTTAAGCTGTAAGTTATTAAAAATGTTTTTATCAAATTGGGAAAGTTCCTCTCTCAATTCCTATTTTGCTGAGTTTTCCTTTCTAAAAATGGGGAATGGATATTGAATTTTGTAAAATGCTTTTTCTGTACCAATTGATAATATCATATAATTTGTTTCTTAGCTTCCTAATTTGGTGGATTACATTGATTGGTTTTCAGATCTTGAACTGGCCTTGAATATCTTATTAAATCAAAGTTGGACATGATGTATACTTTATCTCATACATTGCTGGATTCAACTTCTTTGTATTTGCTGAACTTTTTTTTATTAATATTGATGACAAGTATTAGTATGCTACTTATGTTTTTTGTTTGTTTTTTGATATCTATCTGGTTTTGGTATTAGGGTAATACTAGACTCAGAATTACTTAAGAATTGTTCTCTCTGCCTTTACTTTCTATAAGATACTGTGGTGAATTGACATTATTGCTTCTTTAATTAATTATTTAGTAGAATTTATCTGTGAAATCATCTGGGCCTGGCAGTTTAATTTTTGGAAGATTATTAATTATTAATTAATTTCTTTAACCTACATGAGGCTATTTCTTTCTCCTTGCATAGTTGTAGTCCTTTGAGTTTTTCTAGGAATTGACCTATTTCATCCAAGTTATCAAATTTCTGAACATGGCTTTTCATGTTCCTTTATAATCCTTTAAATGTCAGTGGGTCAGAAGTTATGATCCCTCTTTCATTTGATAGTGTTAATATGTGTCTTTTCTGTTTTCTTGGTTGACTTGTCTATTGTTGCTAAGTCACTTCAGTCGTGTCTGACTCTATGTGAACCCATAGACGGCAGCCTACCAGGCTCCCCCGTCCCTGGGATTCTCCAGGCAAGAACACTGGAGTGGGTTGCCATTTCCTTCTCCAATGCATGAAAGTGAAAAGTGAAAAGGAAGTCGCTCACTCGTGTCCGACTCTTCGCGACCCCATGGGCTGCAGCCTACCAGGCTCCTCCGTCCGTGGGATTTTCCAGGCAAGAGTACTGGAGTGGGGTGCCATCGCCTTCTCCAAAGAATGAGTCTATCTATTTGTAAAAACGTGACTGATGAAAACAGTACAGTCACTAGGTTATCACACTGTGCGAGTTCAGTTGTCAAGAGGGAGCAACTCAAAGGACATCACACAATCTATAAACCAGCTGGAAGGAGCCATTCAGACTTTGCCCTGCCGAACCCTTTCTGGGGAATGATTAGACAGGTCCTCATAGATGATACACTGTGTGCAGAAGCACTGATCAGAATCAGGTTTGGCATGGTACGTGATTGTATTGATGGTTTGTGTCACGTCACTGTCTGGCTTGGGCTTTCTAATGAGGATCTGGCCCCCACCGGCAGCGACAAGTTTAATAAGGTTGTCCTTTGGATGGTGTTTGAAGGTTCCCCCCAAATAGAAGTAACATCCATCAAACAGCTTTGGCAACAGCTGTTCTCTTGTTGACTTGTCTATAGGTTTATCAATTTTACTGACCTTTCAAATAACCAGCCTTTGACTTTGTTGATTTTTTCCATTACTTTTCTGTTTTCAGTTTTATCGATTTCTGCTCTCACATTCATAATTTCTTCTGCTTGTGTTAGGCTTCATTTACTTTTCTTTCTAGAGCTTACTAAGGTAAGGCTTAGGTTATTGTTGCTCAATTTTTCTTATTTTCTAAAATATGCATTTAATGCTATAATTTCCCTCTAAGCACTACTTTCTCTGCAACACACAAACTCTGATAACTTAATTACTTTCAAAATATATTTGTAAAGTTACAATTTAAACTTTTTTGACTAATGAGCTATTTAGAATTTTTAAATTTTGGGTTATTTTAGAATTTTATATCTATCTTCTTTTATTGATTTCTGGTTTAATTCCATTGTGGTATGAGAATATACTTAGTGTGATTTCTGTCTTTTCAAACTTGTTACATTGTGTTTTATGGCCCAGAATGTGGTCTGTCTTGATGAATATTACATGCAAAGTTAAAAAGATTTTGTATTTCAGTGTTCTCAGATTGAGGATTCTATAAATGTCAATTCTATAAATGTTAACTATTAAGATAAAATTGATAGTTCTGTTCAGTTCCTCTGTATCCTTTGTTGTTGTTCAGTAGCTAAGTCCTGTCTGACTCTTTGTGAACCCATGGACTGCAGCACACCAAGCTTCCTTGGTCCTTCACTATCTCCTGGAATTTGCTCAGACTTATATCCATTGAGTCAGTGATGCCATCCAACTGTCTCATCCTCTGTGGCCCCCATCTCCTGCCCACAATCTTTCCCAGCGTCAGGGTCTTTTCCAATGAGTCAGCTCTTTGCATCAGGTGGTCAAAGTATTGGAGTTTCAGATTCAGCATCAGTCCTTCCAATGAATATTCAGTGTTGATTTCCTTTAGGATTGATCTCCTTGCTGTCCAAGGGACTCTCAAGAGTCTTCTCCAGCACCACAGTTCAAAAGCATCAATTCTTTGATGCCCAGCCTTCTTCATGGTCCAACTCTCACATCTGTATATGACTACAGGAAAAACCTTAACTTTGATTATACAGACCTTTATTGGCATTGTGGTGTCTCTGCTTTTTAATACACTGTCTAGGTTTGTCATAGCTTTCCTTTCAAGGAGTAAATGTCTTTTAATTTCATGGCTCCAGTCACCATCCACAGTGATTTTGGAGACCAAAATAAATAAATAAATAAATAAAGTCTGTTACTGTTTCCACTTTATTCCCATCTATTTGCCATGAAGTTATGGGACCAGATACCGTGATCTTAGTGTTTTGAATGTTGAGTTTTATGCCAGCTTTTCACTCTCCTCTTTCACCCTCATCACAAGGCTCTTTCCTTCCTCTTCACTTTCTGCCATTAGAGTGGCATCATCTGCATACCTGAGGTTGTTACTGTTTCTCCTGGCAGTCTTGATTCCAGCTTGTGCTCCATTCAGTCTGGCATTCTGCATAATATACTCTGCATAGAAGTTAGATAAGCAGGGCGACAGCATACAGCCTTGACGTGTTCCTTTCCCAAATTAGACCATGTATCCTTTGCACTATTATTTTGCCTGTGTAGTCTGTTGACAGAAAGGTAAAAGTGTTCAACTATAATAATAAATTTATCTCTATCTCTTTTCTGTTATTTCTCTATCTCTTATCTGTTAATTTTTCCTCATGTATTTTGATGTCCTTAGGTGCACACATATTTAAGATTCCTATATCTTCTCATAGAATATATCCCTTTATTATTATGTAATACCCTTTATTCTAGACAGTCTTCCTAATTCTGAATTCTACTTTGTCTGTTCTGTCTGAAATTAATAGTTACTAAACCTTTCTTTTGATTAGTATTACCCTGTCATATCTTTTTTCATCTCTTAAAGCTATATATTTATTGACTACACCAAAGCCTTTGACTGTGTGGCTCACAATAAACTGTGGGAAATTCTGAAAGAGATGGGAATACCAGACCACCTGACCTGCCTCTTGAGAAACCTGTATGCATGTCAGGAAGCAACAGTTAGAACTGGACATGGAACAACAGACTGGTTCCAAATAGGGAAAGGAGTACGTCAAGGCTGTATACTGTCACCCTGCTTATTTAACTTATATGCAGAGTACATCATGAGAAACGCTGGGCTGGAAGAAGCACAAACTGGAATCAAGATTGCCGGGAGAAATATCAATAACCTCAGATATGCAGATGACACCACCCTTATGGCACAAAGTGAAGAGGAACTAAAAAGCCTCTTGATGAAAGGGAAAGAGGAGAGCGAAAATATTGGCTTAAAGCTCAACATTCAGAAAACAAAGATCATGGCATCTGGTCCCATCACTTCATGGGAAATAGATAGGGAAACAGTGGAAACAGTGGCTGACTTTATTTTTCTGGGCTCCAAAATCACTGCAGATGGTGATTGCAGCCATGAAATTAAAAGACTCTTACTCCTTGGAAGGAAAATTATGACCAACCTAGATAGCATATTGAAAAGCAGAGATATTACTTTGCCAACAAAGGTCCGTCTAGTCAAGGCTATGGTTTTTCTAGTGGTCATGTATGGATGTGGGAGTTGGACTGTGAAGAAGGCTGAGTGCCAAAGAATTGATGCTTTTGGACTGTGGTGTTGGAGAAGACTCTTGACTGCAAGGAGATCCAACCAGTCCATTCTGAAGGAGATCAGCCCTGGGATTTCTTTGGAAGGACTGATGCTGAAGCTGAAACTCCAGTACTTTGGCCACCTCATGCAAAGAGTTGACTCATTGGAAAAGACTCTGATGCTGGGAGGGATTGGGGGCGGGAGGAGAAGGGGACGACAGAGGATGAGATGGCTGGATGGCATCACTGACTCGATGGACATGAGTCTGAGTGAACTCTGGGAGTTGGTGATGGACAGGGAGGCCTGGCGTGCTGCGATTCATGGGGTCGCAAAGAGTCGGACATGATTGAGCGACTGAACTGAACTGAAAGCTATATGAGCGGTTTCCTTGTAAATAACCCATAGATTTGTCCTGTTTTTAAATATCTACTCTGATCTATCTTTTATTTAATGTATTTCAAACATTAAAGCAGTGCTCCCTAGCTTTTTGGCAGTAGGTTTTGTGGAAGAAAAAGTTCACAAACTAGCAGGTGGGGCTGGTTTGGGATGATTCAAGTGCATTACATTTATTGTGCACTTTGTTTCTATTAGTATTACATTGTGTCATATAATGAAATAATTATACAACTCACCATAATGCAGAATCAGTGGGAACCCTGCGCTTGTTTTCTTGCAACCAGATGGTTCCATCTTGGGGGTGACAGGAGAGACACTGACACCTCAAGTGTGTTGCTTATGTCCAGTCTAGTCCCTAATCTTGCTATGGTTGCTGCCCTGCAGAAAACCCTGCTTCACAAAGATAGGATGTTGGAAATGGAAGCAGGCTTTTTTCAGTGCTTTTGTGACAATCTCATGACATTCTGCCTTGACTTTAAGCCAGAAGGTATGGAGCTTTGAAGTTGTCTCAAACATGCTCCTAGGGCCACTGTCATTTGTGATTTCAAGCAGACAACCCTCTACGAGCATGGACAAAGTCGAGTCATCTGGCTTATTAACAAATGGGTCATGGATCTGTCCTTTCCCAGTTCTGAAGTGTTTTGTGGTTGGGAAGTAATGTTCAAACTCCTTGAAAGCTGAGATAGGTGATAATGCACCAACTGGGAGAAAGAAAGCCCTAATTCAGTCTCTTTCAAAATCTCTGCTAATGTTTGAAACATGTCAGAAGTCCCAGTGTTCACTCATCATCCCCATGATTCCAGTTTGGCTTTGAGTGCAGATGCTTAATCTGCTGACTTGAACACAGTTGTTGTTTTCCCCTGAAGTGACAGATTGAGTTTGATGAGCAGGCTCGATATGTCATACAAGTAAGCAAGTTTTGCAACCCATACTATGAAATGTGCTGCCAGTGGTGACTGCTTGTCTAAAAGAAATTTCTGGAGTGACTCTCATACTCTGGCCAGTGATCTACCTTTAGAAAGCCACCTCACTTCTGTGTATAAGAGAGGGCATGTGTGCTCTGAAGCCATCTCTTCATAGAGCTGTGTGAACACATGTGAGTTAAAGGCACGTACTTTAATGTGGTTGATCATTTTAATCACATCCTGTAAAACATTGTTAAGTTCATGTGTCATTTTTTGGCTAGCTAGCATTTCTCTGAGGATGACACAGTGCATAGACTCACATTCAGAAATGACTTGTTTGACCCAAGTAGTGAAACCAGAAAGCCATCCAGTCATGGCAGCTGCTCTGTCCATGCATATACCAACACAAAATGACCAATTTCAATTTTCCTGGTATGTAATCATGCAAAGACTTGAATAGTTCTATAGTTGCAATGTTGGTTAGCAACAAAAGTGCACATAACATTATCTCATGCACATCCTTCTCAAAAATGTCTTGCACAAAAACAATCATTGTTGCCTTGTTGTCTATCTGGATTGTGTACCACGATGATTCATTAATCCACTCTGAAAATTGTGTCTCAATATCCTCTGCTATTTCATCAATTTGTCTAGTTATGGTGCTAGCTGAAAGAGGCACATGTGCCACCTTTTGAACTGCAGCCTCTCCTAAAAGTTCTCAATAAATGTCCTTAATGGCAGACAGGATCAGCTCTTCACCATTAGTAAAGGGCTCTTGCTTCAGCAATGCAGTTAGCCACTAAGAATGATGTTCTCAGTGTAGGCACACTTGATGAAATTGTTCTTCTGGAGAAGGCAATGGCAACCCACTCCAGTACTCTTGGCTGGAAAATCCCATGGACGGAGGAGCCTGGTAGGCTGCAGCCCATGGGTTCGCAAAGAGTAGGACATGACTGAGTGACTTCACTTTCACTTTTCACTTTCATGCATTGGAGAAGGAAATGGCAACCCACTTCAATGTTCTTGCCTGGAGAATCCCAGGGATGGGGGAGCTTGTCTCTGGGGTCTCACAGAGTTGGACACGACTGAAGCAACTTAGACGCAGCAGCAGTCTTCTGTCTCATCATTGGGTCTTTCCCCCTTTTCGAAGAAGCTTTCCAGTGATGTTTGTTTTCTGATTCATTTTGGCTATGGTTAGCTCATGGATTTATCAAGACTGTGGCTGAGACCAAGTGCACAGTGTGGGAAAGAGGCATGGACAGTAGTGGTGAATAAAATCATGGGAGGGCCATGTGCAGACTAAGATAAGTATCAGATTCTGACTTAAAGGCAGTCACTAGTTCAGTTCAGCTCAGTTGCTCAGTCATGTCCAACTCTTTGTGACCCCATCAACTGCAGCACACCAGGCTTCCTTGTCCATCACCAATTCCTGGAGTTTACTCAAACTCATGTCCATTGAGTCAGTGATGGCATCCCATCATCTCATCCTCTGTCATCCCCTTCTCCTCCCACCTTCAATCTTTCCCAGCATCAGGGTCTTTTCAAATGAGTCAGTTCTTCGCATCAGGTGGCCAAAGTATTGGAGTTTCAGCTTCAGCATCAGTCCTTCCAATGAATATTCAGGACTGATTTCCTTTAGGATGGACTGGTTGGATCTTCTTGCAGTCCAAGGGACTCTCAAGAGTCTTCTCCAACACCACAGTTCAAAAGCATCAATTCTTCAGTGCTCAGCTTTCTTTATAGTCCACCTCTGACATCCATACATGACTATTGCCAAAACCGTAGATTTGACTAGATGGACTTTTGTTGGCAAAGTACTTTGCTTTTTAATATGCTATCTAGGTTGGTCATAACATTTCTTCCAAGGAGCAAGCGTCTTTCAATTTCATGGCTGTGGTCATCACCTGCAGTGATTTTGGAGCACCCCCAAATAAAGTCTGTCACTGTTTCCATTGTTTTTGTGTCTATTTGTCATGAAGTGATGGGACCAGATGCCATGATCTTAGTTTCCTGAATGTTAAGTTTTAAGCCAACTTTTTCACTCTCCTCTTTCACTGTCATCAAGAGGCTCTTTAGATCTTCTTCACTTTCTGCCATAAGAGTGGTGTCATCTGCATATCTGAGGTTATTGATATTTCTCCCGGCAATCTTGATTCCAGCTTGTGCTTCACCCAGCCTGCATTTTGCCTGATGTACTCTGCATATAAGTTAAATAAGCAGAGTGACAATATAGCCTTGATGTACTCCTTTCCCTATTTGAAACCAGTATATTGTTCCATGTCCAGTTCTAACTTGCTTCTTGACCTGCACAAAGATTTCTCAGGAGGTCAGGTGGTCTGGTAAGAATTTTCTACAGTTTGTTGTGATCCACACAGTCAAAGGCTTTGGTGTAGTCAGTAAAGCAGAAATAGATGTGTTTCTGGAACTCTCTTGCTTTTTCAGTGATCCAACTGATGTTGGCAATTTGGTCTCTGGTTCCTCTGCCTTTTCTAAATCCAGCTTGAATATCTGAAGTTCATGGTTCACAAACTGTTGAAGCCTGGCTTAGAGAATTTTGAGCATTGTTTTGCTAGTGTGTGAGATGAGTGCAATTGTGCAGAAGTTTGAACATTCTCTGGCATTGTCTTTCTTTGGGATTGGAATGAAAACTGACCTTTTCCAGTCCTGTGGCCACTGCTGAGTTTTCCAAGTTTGCTGGCATACTGAGTGCAGCACTTTCACAGCATCATCTTTTAGGATTTGAAATAGCTCAACTGGAATTTCATCACTTCCACTAGCTTTCTTCAGTTGCCACTAACTGATAGGGTTTTGGTAAGCAGTGTGCAAACACTTGATTTATTATGGTCTCTGTGCAGTCAAACTTCTCTGCTAATGGTAATGTGGATTTGTAGGTACTTCCAGTGCTAGCATTACTTCCTCAGCTCCATCTCAGATCATGAGGCA
Source organism: Bos mutus (assembly GCF_027580195.1). NCBI lineage: Eukaryota > Metazoa > Chordata > Mammalia > Artiodactyla > Bovidae > Bos > Bos mutus. The sequence continues at coordinate 2,658,187 of NC_091619.1, read as the reverse complement.
TTAGATTCTTATAAGGAGTACCCAACCTGGATCTCTCATGGAGAGTTCACAGTCAGGTCTGAATTCATATAAGAATATAATACCCCTGATCTGACAACAAGGAGAGGCTGTAAATACAGATGAAGCTTTGCTCACTAGCTTGCCTACCTCTCACCTCCTGTTGTGCAGCCCAGGTCCTAACTGGCCATGGACCAACAGCAGTCCATGGCACAGGGCTGGGGACCCCTCCTTAGAGTATCTCCAGTTCCTCCCTTCTGTCACTTGTGATATTCCTATCATTCCTTCCACTAGTTGTTACTGTTTGTGCTTTAAATAAGTAGCTATCTTTTAGATCAACTGAGAATAAGAAAATGAAATATTATATTTTATACACTTTTATTTATTCTCCCTGCTCTTCCTTTGTTTATGTTGATCCTTTACTCTGACCTATATCATTTTCCTTCTTCATGAAGAACTTCTTCTAACATTTCTTAATAGGCAGATCTGATGGCAATGAATTCTCAGTTTTTATTTGTCTGAAAAAGTGTTTTCTTCTCTTTCAGTTTTGAAGAATAATTTTGCTCTATTTTGATATTTAAGTGGATGAAATTTTTTCTTTGAACTTTGAATAATTCACACTACTTTCTTCTTATTTGTATGATTTCTGACAAGAAATCTGTATTAATGCTTATCCTTGTTCTTCTGTAGGTAAGGTGTTTTTTCCTCCGACTTCTTTCAAGATTTTTTTCTTTGTCCTTGGTTTTCTGCAGTTGGAATATAATATCCCTAAGTGTTTTTATTGTTTGTTTGTTTTTATTTGATGAAAGGGATGGTATTTATCCTGCTTGGCATTCTTTGAGATTCCTGGATTTGTTATTTGACACCTATCAGGAAGAGCGCATGGTGACCCACTTCAGTATTCCTGCCTGGAGAATCCCCATGGACAAAGGAGCCTGGTAGGCTACAGTCCATGAGGTCACAAAGAGTCAGACACGACTAAGTGACTAAGCACAGCACACATCAATTTTGGAAAGTTCTCAGGCAACATTACTTCACGAAAATCATCTGTTATATCCTTTCTTCCTTCTCCTTTTGGTATTTCAGTTACACATATGTTTTCTGTTTACATTTCAGTTTGGGAAGTTTCTATTGACAAATTTCCAAGCTCAGTAATTCCTTTCTTGATATTTGTGCAGTCTAATCATGACCAGATGGAAGATATTCTTCATTTCTATTACTTTGTTTTTGATTTACAGAATTTATTTTTATTCTTTCTTAGACCTTCTATTCACATTATCTGTGTTTGCATATGGTCTACTTTTTTCCTTTAGAAAGTTAAAGGGAAAGTGTTAGTCACTGTCATGTCCAACTCTTTGTGATCCCATAAACTGTAGCCCATCAGGCTCCTCTGTTCATGGAATTCTCCAGGCAAGAATACTGGAGTAGGTTTTCATTCCCTTATCCAGGGAATCTTCCCAACCCAGGGATCTAACCCAGGTTTCCCCAGCTGCAGGTGGATTCTTTAGCATCTGAGCCACAGGAAAGTCCATTTTCTCTAGAGTGCTTAATATATACCTAAAGTTCCCATAGTTATTTAAATTTTCTGATAATTTCAACATGGATATATTTGAATCTTGTTCTGATGCTTGGTTCATCATTTCAGACTGTTTTTCTTTTCTTTCAGCTTGACTTGGTAATTTTTTGTTAAAAGCTAGTCATGTTGTACTGAGTAATAGGAAGCGATATAAATAGGACTTTAATGTTTTATACATTAATATAAAGCGAGGATTTATATTAATTGGACCAGAGGCTTCAAATTCCTCTAGTGTCCTTTTTTGTTTTTCTCTCTCTTTGTAGAGTTTGTGTCTTGTAGCCCTCAGTTGTAATTCACTGTTATTACACTGGCCCCCTGTTTGTGTGGTGGTAAAATGTGGGGAGAAGGTTATTCTAGTATCTTCCTATCAAATTTCAGTCTTTAAGTGGGCAATGTCTCAGGGTCATGACCTTCATTTGTTTTTCTCCAGTAGTGTAGATATTTTCTTCAGGTCTTTACTTCCTTACGGAATTCCCTATCTATTTCCTTGAAGTCCTGACCTCTGTTAACTATGTTCCTGACCCAAAAGACTTCATTGATAAAAGAAGACTGGAGATGATTTCCTTCCCCAACCCATGATAAGGCTATGTAGCACAGTTGTTTTCCTTAACATGTAGGTCTTTGTTATGGAGAAGGATCTGAATATATTTCACAGTAATCACTCTTCCCTTCCTTATCCATACAAATAAAAAATATCTGAGACAAATGAAAATGGAAGCATAACTTTCCAAAATCCATGGAACACAGCAAGCTCAGCAAACTTCTAATAGGGAAGTTTAAAATGATGCAGGCCTCCATTAAGAGACGAGAAAGACATCAAATATATAATAACCTAATATGACACACAAAGGAACAAGACAAAGAAGAACAAGTAAAAGCCAAAGTTAATAAAAGGAAGGAAATAAAGAGCAGAGTAGAAATAAATATGATACGGATTAAAAAGACAATTGAAAAAAGTAAATGAAAGTAAGAATTACTTTGTTGAAAAGATAAACAAAATCAACAAACCTTTGGCCAGACTCATCAAGAAGAAAAGAGAGTCCAAATAAATAAAATCAGAATGAAACAGGAGAAATTACAGCTGACATGACGGAAACACGAAGGATCATGAGAATATTATGAACACTAAGATGTAAACAAATTAGACAACCTAGAAAAAAGTAGATAAACACCTAAAAGTACATAATTTATCAAGACTGAATCATGAAGAAGTAGAAAATCTTAATAGATTAATGAAATTAGTAACGAAGAGTAATGACATTAAATCATTAATCAAAAATTCCCCCAAAACAAAAGTCCAGGTTCTGATGACCTCACAAGTGAACCTTACCAAACATTTTAAGAAGAGTTAATACCTATCTTTTTCAAATTATTCTAGAAAATTGAAGAGGAAGCCATACTCTAAAACTCTTATTAAACCAACATTACCCTACTTCCCAATCTAGACAGAGGCATCACAAAAAGGAAAATTACAGGCCAATATCCCAGATAAACTTAGATGTAAAAATTCTCAACACACACTAAAAGCATCATACACCATGTTCAAGTGGGATTCATTCCAGGAATTTAAGTATGGCTTAGCATCCATAAATCAACCAATGTGATATACCACATTAACAAAACAAAGGAGATGAAGAAAAAGCATTTGAAAAAATCGAACATTCATTTATGATAATAACTCCAAACAAAGTAGGTATAGAGAGAATATACTTTAACATAATACCTTAACTTTTGACAAATCCACAGCCAACATCACACTCTATGGTGAAAAGCTGAAATCAACTCCTCAAATATCAGAAACAAAACAAGGATGCCCTCTCTCACCACTTTTATTTGATACAGTATTGGAAATCCTAGCCACAACAATCAGAAAAGAAAAAGAAATAAAAGGAACCTGAATTGGAAAAGAAAAAGTAAAACTGTCACTGTAGATGACATGATCCTATATACAGAGAGCCCTAAAGACTGCACCAAAACACTATTTGAAGTAATTAATGAATCCAGTAAAATAGTAGTATAAGAATATACAGAAATCCATTGTGCTTCTATCCATTAATATAGAACTATCAGAAAGCAAAATTAAGAAAACCAATTTACAATTGTGTCAAAAAGAATGGAATAGGAATAAATGAACCAAGGAGGTTAAATACCTGTATTCTGAAAACTATAGGACATTGACGAAAGAAATTGAGGATGATACAAATAAGTGGAAAGGTATAGCCTATGGAGTAGAAGAATAGTTTTGTCCAAATTGCTATATTACCCAAAGCAGTCTCTAGATTCAATGGAATTCGTATAAATACCAATAGAATTTCTCACAGAAGTATAACAAATAATTCTAAAATTTGTATGGAAGCACAAAAGATTACAAATAGTCAAAAGAAATCTTGAAAAAGAACAAAGCTGGAGATATCATGCTTTCCAATTTCAAACTACACTATAAAGCTATAGTAACCCAAATAGTGTGGTACCAGCACAAAAACAGACACATAGGCCAATGGAACAGACTAGAAAGCCCAGAAATAAACCAACGCTTATAAGGTCAATTGCTCTCAGTCACTCAGTTGTGTCTGACTCTTTGCAATCCCACAGACTCTAGCCTGCTAGGCTCATCTGCCTATGGAATTCTCCAGGCAAGAATACTAGAGTGAGTTGCCATTTCCTACTCCAGGGGATTTTCCTGACCCAAGGATCAAACCCATATCTCCTGCATTGACAGGCAGATTCTTTATCACTATGCTATCTAGGAAGCCCATATGGTCAATTGATCTATGACAAATGAGGCAAAAATATAAAGTGAGAAAAAATTCTCTTCGGTAATGATGTTGGGAAAACTTAGCAGCTACATGCTGCCAAAATTAAATTGGATCACTTTCTTATACCTCATACAAATGTAAACTCAAAATGGATAACAGATTTAAACATTAGATCAGAAATTATAAAACTCCTAGAAGAAAACATAGGCAGTAAATCCTTTTCCATTGGTCCAAGCAATGCATTTTTTGGATCTGTCTCCTTAGACAAGGACAACAAAGTTAAAAATAAATAAATAAATATCAAACTAAAAAGCTTTTGCACAGTGATGGAAGCCATCAACAAAACATATAAAGGCAACTGACTGAAAGGGAAAAGGTATTTGCAAATGATATATCTGTTAAGGGGTTAATGTCTAAAATGCACAAAGAACTCATTCAACTCAATAAAAAAAAAAGTGATTAAAAATGAGTAGAGGGCCTGAATAGACATTTTTCCAAAGAGAACACATAGGATAGCCAACAGACCACATGAATAGACGCTCAGTAACACTAGCTATCAGGAAATGCAAATCAAAACCACAATGAGATATCACCTTGAACCTGTCAGAATGGCTATTAAAAAAATTTCCTAAGCAAATAGGAAATTTTGGCCAAGCGAGAGAAAGAAGCCCTTTTATACTTGGTGAATATGTAAATTGATGCATATACTATGGAAAATGGTATGGAGGTTCCTCAAAAAAATTAAAAACACATTTATTATATAATACAACAATTCCACTCCTGGGTATCTATACAAAGAAATTAAGACTCATTTGAGGAGATATATGCACCCCTATTTTTTTTGCAGCACAATTTTACAATAGCCAAGATATGAAAGCAAACTAAGTACCCACTGATAGATGAGTACATGAGAAGAGGTGATGCATGTACGCCACAACACACACACACACACACACACACACAAACTGAAGTATCAGTCATTCATAAAAAAGAATGAAATCTTGCCATTTGCAACAATGTAAATGGACCTAGAGGTTATTATATTAAGTGAAATAAATCAAGCCAAGAAAGAAAAATATGGGCTTCCCTGGTGGCTCATGGGTAAAGAATTCACGTGCTAATGCAGGAGACAGGGGTTCAGTCCTTGATCTGGGATGTTCCCCCATGCTGTGGAGCAATTAAGCCAGTGTGCCACAACTATTGAGCCTGCGCTCTCTAACTCAGGAGCCACAACTAATGAGCCCACGTGCCACAACTACTGGAGCCCATGTGCCCTGCAGCCCATGCTCTGCAACAAGAGAAGCCACTGCAGTAAGAAGCCTGCACACTGCAATGAAGAGTAGCCCAGCTGGCCACAACGAGAGAAAAGCCCACGCATCAACAGAGAACCAGAACAGCCAAAAATAAATAAGTTAAGATTTTTTTTTAAAGACAAATCCTTTACAATTTCATTTATGTATGTAGTCTAAAACCAAACAGACAGAAACAGACTTATGGAAAAAAATTAAAAAAGCTTTGGTTGTTGCCAAAGGTGCTGGGAATGTGGGAATGGACCAAATAGGTGGAGTGGAGTAAGAGGTATAAACTTCCAGTTACACAACGAATAAGTCATGGGGGTGTTATGCACAGCATAGGTAATACAAGAATATTATAGTCACTTTATATAGTAACAGATCATTACTAAGCTTATTGAAGAGATTATTTCATAGTGTACACAAATGTTGAACCACTATACTGTACACCTGAAACTGATATTGCATGTCAACTATACTTCAATTAAAAAATGAGAAATGAGTCAGAAATCTATTTCAATATTCTCTATATTCCCTCCATCTCATCTCGTATTTTACTTTCATCCTAAAGGCCTTGCATCTCCCCACACTTCCATGAGCGGAGATGCTGGTTAAAGATTCACTCACAGGACCTTGTGGAATTGAGAAAATCTGTGACTCAACCAGGAATACAGAGTTAATAAGTGAGAGACCCAGGGCCTGAATTCAGTCTACTGACTCCCACTCTTCCTGTTCCTCATGGTGCAGCTGGCAGTGTGTGACTGGTACAGTTGGGTTCCAAACCAAAGTCCACCATGTTGCCCCAGCGTTCACAAAAAGAGAACTCTCCTCTTATGGGAAGTAGATTTGTCTAAACAAATCTAAGGATCTGTTCAGTAGGGTTGGGAAGGTAAAGACATGAAGAATATTTATTTTTATTGGAGCTAGAACTGAGTTTCTTACCAGACTTACAGCTTGAGCTGTTGGAGGTTCTCTAACAAATGAGAGCACTATAGACCACAGTAGTGACTTAAAAAATCTCACTGTTAAACACGTAGCCTCACTCTCTACCAGTGATAGGGAGTGATATGTGATTAAGGAGAAGTGAATTGACTGGCCAAGAACCTGAATTTGTCTTCCCTTATTTCTGATTCAAAAATATTTACTAGAACTAAAAGTTTCTTACTTTTGTGCTCTCATTACCTGTTTAAAGTTTTCATTTAGCATTCATCTTTCTGCCAAATGTATGTTATGTATTATATTTGATATAATGCTTGTGTATATTATATGTTACACTATGTATTTTATATATTACATATATTGCAATCAGCATAATTTACCACTGTACTCCCAGCTCTTAGCACTGGATCTAACCCCTTTAAGTAATGGCCAGGTTTGCTTGCGAAGCTCTAAATGCTTTTCTTAGATTTGATTTAATATGGGAGGAAGTAGATAGTCATGTTCCCTAAAATCTTAACTGATTCTATATGAATAAGACTGTGCAGCTTGAACTGCTGGTGGAAATGCTCTTCCTTTGAGGATCTGCATTGTCTAGAATGAGGATCCCAGGTGACTATTTCACAGAGGATTCTTCTCTTTTGAAAAAGGCTCAGGGATGAGGTTTTGTTTTATTTGGGAAGTCGAAGGCCCTGGGGGATTTGAACTTTGCTTAGCTTGATTTCTCTTGTCCATCATTGTCTATACTGTGAGTTGCCCTTGAATGGTGATATACTCTGTGTGAGTGTTAGTTGCTCAGTCGTGTCCCCACTGCGACCCCATGGACTATAAACCTGCCAGGCTCCTCTGTCTATGGGATTACCCAGGCAAGAATGCTGGAGTGGGCTGCCGTTTCCTTCTCCAGGGGATCTTCCCAACCCAGGGATCAATCCTGTGTCTCCTGAATTACAGGCATTTTCTTTACCATATACTCTAGGTAAACAGAAAATGCCAGCCAGGTGGTGTAAATTCAATTCTGCCTTCACCACTTTTCTGTCTTAGCCTTATTATCTGTACAGTTGGGAGTCTTATCCCTGCCTTCCTCCAAGGACTCTTCCGAAGACCTAGTGAGATAATTTCCGGGAAAGCGTTTTGCCACATTATGGAAGAGTTACTTGCCATAAAATGATTCTGGGCATGAGTAGTAACCAAAATAATCCTAAGGAACAGGAAAGGTTCTTCTTGGGTTGTTTAATCCAGCCAAATATTCAGTGAGAGGCTGGAACTGTTTAGCAGTTCAGAAGTTCTGTGGCTAGGTCCTGAATGGGCTGTAGAAAAGGCTGTTGAAAACATCTGATTCTATAGTGTGTGACTGTGAAGCTATTCTGTTCAAACAAGTCTTCTGGAAAACCTGGGTGATAAATATTCTAGAAGTCCACAGTGATAAGCTATTCTGAATGATGCCTGTCAGCAGCTGCATAGTCCTTAGCCCTAGGAGATGGTCCTATACATAGATCAAGACAGCCCTATTGCCCAGGTAACAAACATTTATTTCACTGAAGCTCAGCATGCAGGACTCTTTCTTGGTTTGATGAGATTAGCTTTATATAGATCACAAAAAAATATCCCAAGGCTTATGTCTTTGTTATTAATTATTAAACATGCTTTGCCCATTTCTCTATCACATTGCATTATGGTGAGTTCTGTGCAATCCTATCTCCCCTGAAAGACTAGAAGCTCCTTTGTTCAAGGAATAGTGCAGTTTATTCTGATATTTTCCTTATCTAGCCCAGCATCTGGCATATAGTAAAGATTCCATGAATGCTTATTGAAAGACTGTCAAACCTTTTGCCTGCAATACTTTGTTTTTCATCATTCAGTTTTTTTATTTTCCAGTTAACAATTTCTCTTAATTTCTTTTAGCCATTTTATATACTCAGAGAACTTTAGGTATACTTTGATTGTTGCCATTGCTTCTATTGATCCTGAGAGTGGGCCTGGTATTTCTGTTATGGTCTGGAGAGCAGACACATGTGCTGTTTGGGTCTCTGTACCTTCTTTTGAAGACTCTTCTGAGTAATGAGTCTACCCTTTAATTCTAGTGCAAGTTGTGTTCAGGGGCCATCATGTCCCCATGTCTGAAGTCTAGCCTAGACACTGACTTGACAGCTAGTCCCTTCTTCTCCTCACCAGATACTCATTTGAATCACAAGCCCCAAATCTACATGAAGTTCCTTGGTCAGCCTCTGCTCCCCTGCTCTCTATGACTGTCTGATTCAACTTCATCACAAGGGCATAATTATTTCTATGTGTGACATCCAAATATTATAGCCTTATTTCCTTTTGCCCCACTATTTTCTTGGCTTAGAGACTATAGATTCATACAACTTCTTAGATGTTTTGGTGGAGCTAAGTAAGGACAACAAGGATGGCAGAAATTCACATAGATGCCTCATAAACTGAATCCTAGTTTTCCTGAGTCTTAGGTGATTCTGACTGTTTAAAAGTTGAAGCTAGAATTCCTTCAGCAAGTCCTTCACAAGCTGACTCCATCTCACCCTTCTGGTCTTATCTCTCCATTTCCTTTCTTGTACCCCACTGTCAGCACACAGTCACTTTTCATTTCCTGAACATTCCTCTTACTTTCATACATGTGAATACATTATTACTTCTCTTTGAAATTCTTTTCCTATAAAAACTTGCCCATCAGATAATCTCTTCTTGTAAGTGTTTTAAGACCAGTCCAGATTACAGATCATCTCCTCTCTGAAGATTTCTGACATCTCCAATGAAGTTTCTCTTTGTTTCTCTCTCTCCTATTTCCCTTCAATTGTCAATACATCACTTGATGTGTAGAAGTGAAACTATATATTTTTTTAAAGATTTCTTTTTGATGTGGACCGTTTTTAAAGTCTTTATTGAATTTGTTACAATATTACTTCTGTTTTATGTTTTGGTTTTTTGGTTGCCCAGCATGTGGGATCTTAGCTTCCTGACCAGGGTTAAACCCGCACCCCCTGCATTGGAAGGTGAAGTCTTAACCATTGGAAGTGGTTAAACTAGGGAAGTTCCAAATCTGAATTTTTAAATGTTTGCCTTTGTCACTAGAGTTTGAGTTTTTTGAAGCCAGGCAATAAGGTTTCATTTTTGTTTCCCCAGTCCCAGTCTACCATCTGGTTCATCCACATTGCCCATTACTTGCTTTCTGGATTAATGGCGGCTGAACTGACCTGGGAGGATCTTGGGATGTGCCCTCAAATGACTGTTAACATGGCTGACAAGATTGCTAGGATCTCTAATTAAACTGTCAGTGGTCACCATCTTTAATAAACAGTTTTGCTAGAAACTGGGATAAATTAAGTTTCTGGGAGAGGAAATCTGTTTTCCCCCTCATTCTGAGGCTACTTTTCCTATCCACACAGTGATTTATGACTTGGTATGTCATGTATAAACAGATTCCAACAGAGACTCCAGATTGAGAAATTCTCATGCTCTTAGGAAGGAAGAAAGGGATTATAGGGGAAAATGTATGTCCTTGATTCTGTTTTTTTTTTTTCTAAAGGACCCTCTTCACTAAGCAGAGAGCCACAAGGAAACCAAGAGGTCAGTGAAAACTCCTTGGCCCACACTACTCTTCAACCTCTTCTTCAGGCATATCCCATCCTTGTTTGTTTAATTATCCATAAAAATAGGGCCAGCACTTCACCCAGGGACTTTATTTAAAGCTTCCAGACTCCTAGTTGGATGCTGCTTCAGTTCCTCTCTTTTCCTCCTCCGCAAGGGGCAGGTCTCCGGGAGCCAAGGACATGGGGCTCAGCTCCTCACAGTCCTGCTTAGAGTGCTAAGAGCCTCAGAAAACCAGTCCCCAGACTGTCAGGAAAGCTTCCTGCCAATGGCCCGGAGCAGAGCATCCTTGGCCTCTTTGTTCCTCAGGGTGTACACCACAGGGTTCAGTAGTGGGGTGACGACAGTGTAGGTCACTGAGATCAGCTGATCCTCATCCTTGCTGTTCTCTGACTTGGGCTTGAGGTAGGCAATGGAGGCACAGCCATAGTGGACAATGACCACAGTGAGGTGGGAGGCGCAGGTGGCAAAGGCCTTCTTCCGACCTTCAGCTGAGGCAATTTTAAGGATGGTGGAGATGATGAGGACGTAAGAGATGAAGACCAGACCCATAGGCACAAAGAGCACAAAAACACTGATGATCAAAGTCAGTATCTCATTGACAGTCGTGTCAATGCAGGAGAGCTTCATCACAGGCCGGATGTCACAGAAGAAGTGGGCCACCTTTGTGGCACAGAAGGGTAACCTGAATACAGATGTTACCTGTGTCATGGCCACAATCAGCCCGATGCTGCAGGCCCCCCACACCAGCTGAATGCACACCCTCCTGTTCATGATAACTGTGTACCTCAAGGGATGGCAAATGGCCACATAGCGGTCGTAGCCCATCGCTGTGAGCAGGAAGCAGTTAGTGATCCCAAAGGTTACAAAAAAGAACATCTGTGTGGCACAACCTGCCAATGAAATGGACTGGCTCATACCCACAAGGCTGGACAGCATTCTTGGAAGGATAACTAGTGTATATATAGTCTCTGAAGTGGACAGCATGCTGAGGAAGAAGTACATGGGGGTATGGAGATGATGATCGATTCGGATAATGATCACGATAATTATATTACCTGCTAGGGTTGAGATGTACGGTGCAAGAAACATCACAAAAAGAGTGAGCTGGTGCTCGTGGAAGCTGGAGAAACCTTGTAAAACAAACTCAGTGGTGAGAGTGTGGTTCTCGCTCTTCATTGAGTGGCCACTAGATTGGAAGTGTAGAAGAATAAAAGTTACATAATCTCAGTAAAGCAATTTAATCCATTTCTGAAATTGAACTTTGTTCTCCTTTATTAACCTGGGGATACATTTTCCAGTGGCAGTGGAATACAGTTAATCTTTAGGTTTACTGATCTTCATTTAAAATATTTTTGTTCTGTGCCCATCTATTATAATACAATTTCCTATGCATGCTAGAATCATCTAAGTTTTTCCCCTGCACTGTATAACCATGTACATTCCCACTTCACTGTACTCTTCATCCTTGTCATCTGGAATGCTCTTCCTATCTTCCTCCTCTTAAGTAAATTGTCCTCAAGACTAATGCATGTCTTCTCCTCCATTAATGCATATTGTCCTCTGAAATTTTCATGTTTGGATTATTGTCATCCCTCTGTGCACTCTGTGGCTTTATACCTTTTACATCTGCGTATCTCACTGACTCAGGATTATGCATGAATTTGATGCTTGAAAACAACTTGTTTAGGGATTGACTGGAAAGTTCTTTTATTTCAGGGCTGTGAATCATCCCCTTGCACATCCTTTAGGAAATAAAAGCAAAGCAGATTCAGAAATGTTCATCTTGTTTTCAAGAAGGAAAAGGTGAATCTTAGCCAGCCACCATCAACACTGCTGTCTGAATGATGGAAGTTGGCTGACACTTCATAGCACTGACTCACGTATATTGTAAACCATGGTACATCTTCATTTTCCCTAAACTAGAAGGCAAATTTACAGCCAATACAACTTTGTGAGTAGGAATACAGCTACTCTGCAGAGGTGAACAATCGTACCAGGGAAGATGCAGCAAATTCATGTGTCCTTCATCTAAAGTAAAAGTAGGCTCTGAATATAAAGAACAGAGTTACACTAAACATACATCATTTTGTTGAAAGATGGGGCTCAGTCCAATTCATGTAATATTTCACATTTAGGTTCCTTTAGACAGTAAGCTCCTGTAGGCTATTTAAATTATATTCTGATTTCCTTATGCATATTCAGAAAAAGACTTTTTGCATAAAGTAAATCATATCAGTGAGGAAGCTTAGTAGACATGGAGACCTCCTTCTAGTTCATAAAAACTTACTTAAGAGAAATTGAAGACCAGCTGTTAATCACTTACATTAAGAATGCTAAAAGAGAGTAAAGTTGCAACAGGAAATATTTCCCAATAGGGAAATTCATTTGACTTAAAATACATGGCTAAAGACAGTTATCTTCTGAGAGGCCTCTAGGCATAAACTAGGCAGTGGTCCAGCCATGGGTTGGTATGGCACCTCTACTATGAAATAAAAAATGTGTGTTAGAGCTTTTGATTGTTCTAATGATGGTCACGGATGCTGCTAGCAATTAGTGGTGCTAAATGTCCTGCAGTACATGTGATGATCCCACTCAAGGAAGAACTGTCCTATTCCAAATACCAATAGGGCTTCTCCCAAGAAACCCAGGGCTAGAGTGTCATCTGATTCTGGCTGAAGTCTAACTGTCTTGAGGTGGATGAATGGCTGCTATAACCTGATTAGTATCCACCACCCTATGGAGCCTATAATTCTTCCAAAAAAATCAAGGGCAAGACAAGCAAACATAAGCTAATGAAGACCTACCCCAGTTATAACAAGAACTGTTATACACCATAAGTTAAAGTCGTCCATGAGCAATAACACCCAAGTCAGTTCTTTTTCTAAAGAACACTTGCCTGTAACTGCCTAGAGCTGAGGCACAACAAGAGGGCTCAGCTCGAGGAGGCTGAGGAGTGAAGATGTAAGCGTCTGACTCTCTTGGCCTCAGTGTGCAGGTCAGGGAAGGGCAAGGTAACCAAAAAGAACTGTGACAGGTTGAGCGGGTAGCAGGTAAATACAAACTGGCAGGAACGTGGTCGGGCTTGGGAGCTGCAGGCATCCTTGACAGCCCCTGTGTGGAGAAGTCTTCAAAGCCAAAGAAGGAGTTCCCCCAGGAGCAGCCAGTGGTGCTCCTGGAGGTAACTCCCTGTAGACATCCTCAGAGCCACACTGGG